>NW_004955538.1:3647225-3674176 GCF_000276665.1 Chinchilla lanigera | reverse complement strand
CACCTGGCGGGGGCGGCGGGAGACCCGGCTGGGCGCTACCGGCACCGGCTGAGAGGCCGCGGCCAAGAGTTTCCCCCTTGGAGTTTCCATGGCAACGTCGAGGCTTTGCCTAGGGCGCCCCCTCGCGAGCTGCCCCCGGGTCTGAGGAGCCCGCCCTGGCGTCCTGGCGGCGGCTAGCGACGGGAGGGGGCCCGGGCCGCTCGCGGACCCACCCCCACCCCCACCCCCATCCTCACCCCCGCTCGCTGCGCGGCGCCGCCTCCCTTTGTTGCCCAGTTTCCATAGCAACGACCGGTAGAGCGGAGTGTCTAGTAGCAGGCCGGCTGGGCGCCGCGGTCCTGTCTGTGGTGCTGAAGACCGACTACGAGCTCTAGGGAGGCGCCGCGAGTTCCAAAAACAGCGCGGACATCGTGGGAGGGGATTGGAGGCGGGATTGGGCGCTCTCCGGCGGAAGCTCCTTTCCACGCACTCCCACCCGTGCCAGGGGTGTGAGCTGACCCCTGCCTCACCCATCCTGGCCTCAGGCGTACTGTAGGCAGCAGAGCTGGGAACCTGCCAGTCAGATCATGGCTCCTACCCTGCCAGCCTTCAGGAACCCCTCGGGCTCCCAGTTCTCTCCATGACCTTTCCTGCCTGACCCACCCCATCTCTCCTCCCTCATCCTGGCGCCCAGCAGGTCCAGCACCCAGGGGATGGGTACTCGGGCTCAAGACTCTTCTCTGAACTTCCTGGCTCAAGCGGAGCCCTGGGCCTGCGGAACAAACATCCCCCACCCACCGAAAGCCCTGATGACCAGCCAAGTCTGGGCAGCCAACAGCAGACGGTGCCCCCGCCCCACCCCACTGCACAGGGTGTCTGCAAGGCCCTGACAAGTGCTGAGGTGGCTTAGTTTCCCCCGCCTGGTTCACCTGCCCAGGCAAGGACACAGGCCAAGCGGCCTGTTACGGCCTCTAAGCCTGGTGGCGTGTTGTGTTGTGAGCCCTCAGAAACCAGGTAACTCTGCCTTCCTGGGCTCCCTGTCCCTCCCTACACAGCCTGCAGGCACTGCCATTTCCATGGTGACAGCAGCCTGAACCTTGGGCTCCCCCAAGCCCGACTGACCAGCCTAACCAGCTCCCCCTGGGCACCTCTGGATTCATGCCAGCCAAGGCTAGAGCCGACAGGCAGGGCCTTTCAGCCACAGCCTACCCCTTGCTCAGGCTGGATTACAGCCCCTGGGCCCCACTCAGCACCCATTACTGTGTCCTCTAGGTCTGCCTGGTCCAGGAATGCTGGGGGCCCCACCACCCACCAATGACATTTGTAGGACGGCTCTAAGGATGGGCTGGCTGGGCACAGGAGTCTTCTAGGAGGAGGCCCCAAGGGTACCAGCCCAAAGGGTAGACGGGGCCATCCAAAGGGTGGCAGCGGGCTGGGGATATAGCTCAGCAGCACAAGCACAAGGTTCTGAGTTCAATTCCCAGTACCCAAAAAACAAAAGCAAAGGGTGGCAGCAAAGGAATGGGTCAGGGGAGGGGCCTTCCCACCCCCCAGCAACAGTCCCTGGGCTAAGGCTAGAGACTCCCTGGTGCTAAGGGGCTATTCTGGGCCTGCAGGAAGGGCCATGGGTCAGTGGACCCAGGGCAGTAAACTTGGCCTCCATCTCAAGCCATAGTGGGTAACAGGCTGGGCAGTGACAGAGCCAGATGGACTTCTAGTATGGGAAAGGGCTACATATAGGGGAAGTGGGCAGGGGCCTGGTGCCAGGCCAGAGGGCCAGGCACAAGGCAGGTCCCCATCCTGGCCCCCCTGGAGAGATGTGGTGCTCTGCTGCCCAGTCCTGCTCTACTGCAGGGAACCCAGCTTTCTGTCAGCAGTGGATGGAGAAGCCTAGGCTGGGCAGTATTGTGGGGTAGTTTTGACAGGACAGGTGGGGCTGTTAGGAGGTTCCCGGATAGCCTCCCAACTCTTTGGGGGCATGCTCACCTGCCCTCTTGGGAGGGCCTGCTCTGGGCTGCAGCAACAGTGAGGGTACAAAGCTGGAAAACCCATTCTTGGGGCTCTGCCCTCCCAGTCTGTGCCCAGGCCCCATTCCTAAGCTTAGACCAAGCAGCAAGCAGACAGGCAGCAGGAAATTGGCCCTGCAGTGAGCATCAAAGCCAGTACAGTGGAATGGGGGGCAGATATGGCATGGGGGACAGAAGCCAAGGTGGAAGTGGCACACCAGGCTCCTCAGGGCAAAGCTGAACCTGCCCTTGCCCACACCCAATGTCTCCAGAAAAGGCCAGCCTTGGGAGAAACTCACAGCTGAGGGGAAGGGTGCCAGGCTAGCCAGTCCAGAGCCTCTTCTCTTCCTCCAGACCCCCAAGTTGGAAGAGGCCTGAGAGGCTTTCTGGAGGACCAAGGGGCAGACGGCTGACCTGAAGACCCTAGGAGGATGGGTGGAGTGTGCACTGCAGCCTCATCCCCAACACCTGGGGCTGTCACCCTGTTGGACCCCATCACAGGATAGAAGAGGGAGGCGGGGCCCCCTTATCTCTGTCCCAGGGCAGGAACAGAAGTGGTTTCTATTTTAATTCGAAGTTTCCACAGCCTGGGGAGTGTGCTTGGGAGAGGGCAGAGCCCACTATCCCCTAGAAAGGGGCCAGGTAGGGGCAAAGCCTTGGGGGAGGGGTGCTCTAAGGCCCAGACTCCTCCCCCCACGCTGGTCCTGCCTGTACCTGTCACTGTGCCTGTGAGGGTGGGTACAGGGGACAAGCAAAAGGAGGGTTTCCTGGCAGGGCCTGGCTGTGAGCTCTCAGCAAGCCTGAGAAAGTTCCAGGTGCAGTTGCAGGGCCAGCCTTGTTTTGCTGCGGTCTTTTTTGTTTTGAGACAGAGTTTCACTATGCAGTCCAGGCTGGCCTCAAACTTACAGTAATCCTCCTGCCTCAGCGGCCTTCCTCCTCTCCCTGTGCACCACCATGCCTGGCTTCCTTTGCTGCAGTCTTGGCTCAGCTTACCTCCTCAGGGCCTGGTAGCTCCAGGGCAGAGCCAGCAGCCCAGTGTGCCCGCATGCCCCAGAGAGCCTGGCTCTGGGGCCACCATGTAGGAAGGTGTCCAAACCTGACAAGGCAGGCCCTGGAGTCCTCAAAGGTGCTGGGGACAGGGATAGCCTAAGGCCCAAAGGTGAGAACAAAAGACATAGAGAAGAGCTGGGTTTTTCCTTTTTATGAGATTTTTTTTCTTTGTTTTTGTTTAATATGAAAATTACTTGAAAAGACAAGGGGCCAACCCTGCCAGGCAGCCTGGCCACCGCCAGCTGCACCAATCCTAACATTCCAGGTGTAAGTTACAGAGCTCAAGTTCATCTACAAAAAAAGTAATAAAAATAAAATTTAAAATGGCACCTTCAACAAAACACAACAAAAACCTTGGGCCTGGCCCCAAGCAAGAGCCCCACAGCACGCAGGGCTGAGGCCATCCCTCCTCTCTGCTCCAGCCAAAAAGTAAACACAAAGCTAAAAAAACAACTCCTTGGCGTTCTTGGAATAAGTTAAAGCGTACTTCTTCTCCGATGTCCGCCGAAGGAGCGGTCTGCGAGGGAGGGCAGGAGGTGGGCACTACTGAAACGCAGGGCACAGGGTGCAGGGTGCAGGGTGGGTGGGCAGCGCTGGCAGGGGAGGAGGCCGCCCAGCCGTGCAGGCCTCACAGACACGGACATGGGGGCTGGCGGAGGGCCAGGCGAGCCAGGGGCAGGTGGCCACCTAATCCTCAATGACAATGGGCTCGTCGTTGACCGGCGCGGGTGGGGGTGGCCGCAGTGGCAGGGCCTGGCTCTGGCGCAGGGCGATGGGCTTATAGGGCCGGCGGGCGGCACGCTTGGTCTCCGAGGATGACAGAAGCTTGCGGATCTTCCTGTGAGCAGGAACAAGGGGGTGTGAGGGCTGGACGGAGACCATGTTCCCTGCTTACCCCTTCTTCTGCCCCAGAATGGCCCCCACCTGGTCTCCTCAGTGGCCATGTAAAACACGTCGTCTGGGGCATCGATCCAGTTCATCCGTCGCCGCTTGACTGGGGGCAGTGAGCCCCCCCGGATCAGGCGCACTTTGGTGGGGTATGACTTTCCATTGAGCAGCAGGTTACGGCTTGGTCCCTGGAGCACAGAAAGGGTGTGAGTAGGCCCCTGGCCCTCACATGGCAACCTACACCCCAGGAGCAGCACGCCAGGCAACCAGGTCCAGATCAACCCACTTGCCAATATGCAGCCAGCAGATCCAGCCCAGGAAAGGCAGGAGCTCTGTGAGGCCTGGCATAGCTTCTTGGGTCCCACCCAGCCTCCCAATGTTCCCAAGCATGGAGCAAGCTGCTGTGTCACCCAGTGCTGTTCCTCTTACCATGTGCCTGGTCTGTCCATGGTTTGCCAGACCTGGTGAGAAAAGGGCAGAGTTGAGGTCGAGACAGGGGCATGGCCTCCTGACAGCACAGATGGTCCTCTATGGACAAAGGACACAGCCCGACGAGGGGAACATGGGGGACGAGAGTGCTCAGCTCCCCTGCATTCCAGCCTAGCCAGGTAGCCATGAAGACAATGCTCAGGAGTTCCATGGCTCCGAGGTTTTGGGGCCAGCTCTGTGCTGGCCAGTAGAAGGCACAACAGCTCAGGCCTCAGGTAGGAAGCTCTGTGGGCCAAAGCAGGCTGTCCGCTGGCCCCCAGGGGAGCCAGGACAGATGAAGCTTGGCATTCACCGTAAGCAGGTGCCACAGGGCATAGCTGTAAATCCAGTAGCACACCTCAGGCCTCTCTCCAAGTACTCACACCCCAGAAGGCAGACCTGCCACAGACTGGGCCAGACTGGGGCCAGAGCCCCCAGGGACGTGCTGGCTGAGGGCTTGGGAGGGATGTCACTGGAGTGAGGCAGAGGTTAAGCCTGGGTACCTGGGTTCCCAGTCTTACCCTAGAGCCCCAACTGGGCCCACCCAGGGCCACTGTTGCCTCCAAGACCATCTCAGGGCAGGGGCCAGTGCTGGTCTCTGGAGGGCCCACCCCACAGGGCACAGGGCACAGGGCACAGGGCAGGCGCCTCACTCAGTGTGGGCCCTCCAGGTTCCCAAATGCTGAGGTCTTCCCATCAGGGGAGAAGCCTACCCGGGCCTCCCACTGGCCTCAATACAGGGTGCTCCCACTTCTTCCACTGTACACCACCTCCAACACAGGGTGTGCCCCACCCTCCTCCACCCTGCTACCCACAATACAGGGTACCCCACACACTAATATGTAGTGCTCCTCACCCTCCTCCACCAACACAGGGTTCTCCCTACTTCCACCATTACACCACCTCTAAAACGTGATGCTCCCCACCCTCATCCCACATACATCCTTCAACTCAGGGTGCTCCCCACCCTCCTCTACTGCACACCACCTCGGTTATATGGTGCTCTCCAGGGCCCACAAGGGACTGCCTCGCTGGCCTGGTCCTCCTGGCCAGCTGGCTCAGCTCCCTGGGGATGGGGACAGGTATAGGGCACAGGTGGGTGGTCTGAAGCTCCTGAGCAGGGACAGCCTGCTCATAGAGACTGCAGGGACCCCAGCCAGCCCTGTGACCAGGGAGGCCACCAGTGCCAGAGCTACTTACCCAGGTAAGTGCCTGCCAGGGGGACGCGGCAGAGGAAGAAGACACAGGCTAGTGTTAGTGAGCAGCATGCATGGTAGGCAGCCCAGGCAGGTGGGGACAGAGCAGCAGATGGTGTGGGGCACTAGTTAGTGCATTAAGGCCGCATGATGCAGGCGGCCAGCCCCTGCACTGAGCTCACACCTGCCCAGGCTGGACAGGGTCACCCATGCCAAGGCCCCTAGACCCCTGGCCTTCCTGCAGCAGCCCCCAGAAGGTGGGCCACTCAGGCTGGGGCCATCTCCACCCAGCCAGGCCAGGAACTCCACCCCTGAAAATGGATACTGCCTCCTGTTAGCTGCCTCTCTGACCTGGGAGCCACCCTACCCAGGCACAGGCCAGTGCAGTGCTCTACAAGGGTAGGCAGGGGCCACTTCCTAGGGTTGCTCACCACAGGACACACTTCAGGGACCATACAGTGGGACTAAAGTATGTAGGTTTTTAAAAATTCAACAAGAATAAATGGACCTTTAACTTGTTTTTGAACAGCTTTTTACAAAACAAAGAAGACTAGCTACTAAGAACTTGCTTGTGTGTCTGTAATATCTGAGGGTTTGGGGATACCCTCCCTGACTTCCTACTGTGATGGGCGGCCAGCAGGAGAGGGGTATGGGTCCAGGTTGAAGCCTGATTTCACCCTGCTACCAGAGCCCCTGGCTTACCCACAAGGATATCTGCAGGGCTTCCAAAGGCAGCATCCAAGGATAGATATGGCTCGCTCGGCCACAGTGCTGGCCTGAAGCCAGGAGAAGCCTAGGTAGGACCACTCTGCTGACCCTGGTGCTACAGGGGCCACAGAAACCCTGGTCCTGGGCATCCATGGGTCTCAAACAGCATCCCCATTCCCCCATGCTACAATACCACACTCAACCTACACTTCCTCCCAGAGAGGGCAGGGATCCTGCAGCTCCCACTCCAGCAGTGCAATGCTAAGGCCAGTACTCAGAGGGAAGGCACCAAACCATGCGCCCACCCAGCTACCCCATGGCCTCTGCAGACACCCTCACTCATCCCTGCTATCCTGACTGGCAGGGTGTGCAAAGGGGTTGCAGGCACGAGCGAGGCTGAGGCATGCGGGCAGTCACAGCACGATGGTTGCAGGGACACCAGGGCCATGCACGCAAGGACAGTCCACTAACAGGACATGGGTCAGGAGACACTGAGGGCCAGAGTCCCAGACTCATGGGCATTCTGCTAAACGCAAGTGGAGCTCACGGGGGTGTGTGACCACACTAAGCCTGTGTGGACTGCCCCTGGACACGCCCCAAGCCGCCCGTCACACGAGCAGACAGCACACACAGGCATCGCGACGGGGCTCAGCCACAGCACCCACCAGTGGCCGCCCAGGCCTTACCCCTACTGGGCATCAAGAGGCGCTTCTTCATGTTGCCTGGCAGCGCCAAGGGCCGGGAGAAAGAGGAGAGAAAACATGGTCAATAGGAGCCAGACAAGACCAGGCTGCGTGAGCTGAGGGCCGGGAGGCCGTGGGCCAGAAGACCCTGCCCAGCCTCTGTTCAAGGGTGGGCGCCCACCAGACTCACCGTCCACACCATTGTGCTGCTCATAGCTCCGCTTGCCCAGAATGGTGGGGGAGCCATTGTTGATGACAGGGGCTGACTTGGCGGGGGTCAGGCTGCTAAGCACACCAGATGTGCTCTTCACGGGGTCAGGCTTTGGGGGGCGGGGATGGGTCTCTGAGGAAATAGCAAGGGAGGGGCATCATCCAGCAGGTCCAGAGACAGTAGCCCACCCAGCCCACAAGGCCCATCCTGACCACAGTGGCCAGGCCAGGCTGATAGGACACTCATTATGCAGAGCCCAGACCCTGAGGCTGCGTTTCGGAATGCCCACTATAGGAGGAGCACTAGGCCCACCTCCATAGGGCGGCAACCTGGCAGGGCTGGCCTCCTGCCTGGCCAGCCTACTGGGGAAGGGCGAGTGGTACAAGGA
Organism: Chinchilla lanigera; assembly: GCF_000276665.1. Lineage (NCBI taxonomy): Eukaryota > Metazoa > Chordata > Mammalia > Rodentia > Chinchillidae > Chinchilla > Chinchilla lanigera. The sequence continues at coordinate 3,666,599 of NW_004955538.1, read as the reverse complement.
TCCAGATGTGGCTGGAAGCACAGTAGGCCCATCAGCCAGCTGTATATCCAGACCACCAGTGCTGAGGCACAGGCTGGCTGCTGGCCAGATGTCAAACAGACTGCCTCACAGAACAGGGGTGAGGCTGGTCCTGGGGCCCAGGACCATTGTGGACAGGGGCTGATGCCAAAGCCACTTGTGTCCACGAGAAGTACACTTAGCTCATGGCTCTGGCATGTCTTTCCTGGACTGTCACCTCCACTCAGCCCAGCACCACGGAAAGACTCCTGCCCTGGCAATCTGGCCCAACACCCAGAGCACACCACTTCTGGCTGGGGTATGAGTATCCTCGTGAGGGCCTCAGGGGCTCCCTTGTGGGCAGCAGGAGCCCATCGCTGCCATACCCAGGAGCGGTGGCCAGGGTAGGGCTCAGGGGCAGTGTAGGCCCTAGTGAATCTGCCTGAGCCTGCAGGCCCCTGCTTACCAAGATACCGGAGCACGGCTTCCAGGGGCTTCCGCACCACCTGCTTCAGCACCAGTGGGCTCTGGGAAGCTTCGGGCAGCCGGGCAGTGCCTGCAGGGGACCAGAGGATAAAGGGCTGGCCTCTGGAGCCAGGGCTACACCTGCACCGACTTGGCCCCAAGGGGACGGGGTGCACTGGGTCTCAGCCACTCTCAGCACCATGGGCTGTGCCGCCCTGCCCTCCCCACACCTGACACTCACACTCGGCCTTGATGGCCGCACTGTTGATAGGCATGTAGGGATGGCGGGCGGCATGCCACGGGCGCAGGATCTCGCGGCACAGGCGCCGGGCGATCCGCGTCAGCTTGGTGGTATGCAGGTAGAAGGCCTGCCGTGTCTTCATGGCAAACTTGGGGCTCCCACTGCTCCGGGCGGGGATGCCGTGAGGACTCTGCGGAACGGGGCGCACCGCCCAGACACAGCGCCATGACTGGGGGCCGAGGACTTGAGGCCGGCACTCGGGGCGGGAGGGTGTGCCTCACTTACCATGTTACTGCGGTTTGGTCCCGGCCTCTCTCCATCTAACCGGGTTGGCATTTTCAAGCCACCATATTTCTTCCAATATGTCCAACAAGATGCGCAGAGGCGACACTGCATGTTAGGGGGACCCCAAGAATACCACTGGTAAGACTGTGTGGCTACGGACAACAAAGTTGGAAATAGACGGATTCTTAAGCAGAACCAACGGTGCAGAGAGCATTCCACAGTGTCCCCCCCGCCCACTGCCATGACCCCCCACCCCAGCCCAGGGCAGGAGCAGGGTCCCCCACACCCACCCAAGGGAGCCCCCTCCCAGAGAGACCCACCAAACCACACCCCGCACAGCCGCAGCCCCATCATAGGCGGGCCCTCCAGGTCAGGACCTCTAGGAACCATAGGAACAGCAGTGGTGTCCCCATGGCCCTGCTGCTCGGGGGCAGGTGCTGGCCAGGCACTTACTGTAACAGCTCTCGCAGGCCCGGCCAGCCCCAGGGCTCTGGCCTGGCGCCCCGGTGCCATTCACCACACTGGCTTTAACGTTGTTGACGCTGATCTGATTTGGGTTTGGCTTGTTGCTGAAAGGTGGGGGTAGGGTGGGTCAAGGCAGCCTGGCAGAGCCCTGTGTCCACATCCCTGCATCCCAGGCCCTGCCCTGCACATCTGTAAGAGTGGCTGCCATGAACCAGGGCTTTTTCTCCATGCCCCAGCATGCCAAGCTCCAAGCCCAGCTTGAACGCTGGGCCACAGACTAGGATCCTGAACCACTCTCCCCAACCAACTGGCAGGGCTGAAGAACCACAGCAAGGCCCCTGGGCACCATGACACCTTCCATGGCCTCCCCAGACTCCCAGCCAGGGTGACACAGCAGCCCCAGTCTGCTCGTGTACCCAATGGATCCCCAGGGTGTCCCCACAATCTACCCTTGCCAGCCCAGGACACAGGGGTAGGACTTACTAGTTGGGAATATAAACTTGCTTTAACTTGCTCTCTGCTTCAGCTGCTTTCAAGCGTTTCTTAAAACAAAACACAGGGTAAGAGAGGTCAGCAGGCTGGCTGCAACACACCTCAGCACTGGGAAGGGACCACTACTATCTCTAGCACTGCCTCCTTCTGGAAGACTTTTGCGAATAGTTATCCTAAAATTTGCACAAAATCCAAGACAAAGAACCACCCCAGGGCCCCAGTTATAAGGACTCTGGAGGGCTCTGCCTTTGGCCTCACCTGCTGGACATATCTGTCGGTGGTCTTCCACATGTAGTAGTACTCGATGATGCTAGTAAGCGACTTCCACGGGAGCTGGGAAAGAAAGACATGTCATGAGGGCCAGGGATGGGCTGCTGCCTAGGAGGCTATAGAGGGTGGCAGGGACAAGCACTGCTGGGGTGCTGTGGCTGGGCCCCTATCAACTGGGGACATGATAGTGGGGGGTGGGGCGGTCCTTCAAGCTGAGTGCTGAACACAGAGATCTCAGATCCAGGGAAGTGCCTCAGCTTGACCAGCCCCCAACTCGAGCTGGAATCTGACCACCACCGGGAAGCAGCAGTGTGGAACCTTGAGGGGTGACAGGGTCTAGGGCACTGCCATGGTGAAGGGTCAGAGATGACACGCACTCAAGCTATGCGATTGCTGCCTGCTCTGCCTGAGGTCATAGGAGGACAAGAGTCCTTGCCAGATGTGGCTCTGGATCTTGGGACTTCAGCCTCCAGAAGCCAGGGTCCCAAGCTTCTGTTCATTTTATCACCCAGTCTGAGAGGTCTTGTTATACCAGCCAGGGAGACAACGGGAGAAAAGCTGGACCGAGGCCAGCAGGGTCCCTTCCGTATCAGCCACATCTCGGCGCTGCCAGGTGTCCAGGCTTGATTTCCTCACACCTCTTCTCTGTGGCTTCCTTCCACCGCCTTCATCCTTCCTGGAATTCTTCAGCTTCACTGCTTTGGATGCCAGCTTTTCTTCTTTCTGCGCACAGCAGGGTCAGGAACTGTGTCCCCTGTGTGACCTGGATCACAGCCGTGGCTGTTCTGGGTCTTTCCTGCTGTCTTCTCACCAAGGCATTCCTGACTCCAACATGGAGCTCTTGTTTAGAACATCGCCTGTGCTGAGGACTCAAGGGTGCACGTGCGTGTGCAAGTGCAGTGCTGGGGCAGAGTCCAGGTGCTCACATGCTCAGCAAGCACTCTACCAGAGCTGCAGATCCGACTGTGGGCTTCTTACTTTCAATCCAGCACTGCAGACAGAAACTCTCGCCCATGACGCTGTTTCTGTGGTATTCAGTGACTATGCCACGATGCTCTATGAACAGATGCACAAGTAGGTTCCATGGCAGCCATTATCCAGGGAGCAATCTCGTTAATGTAGAATTCAGTTCCTGTATTCAGCTACCAGGCCCGACAGCAAGGACATCAGAAGTGGTGCCCTTGTAGGCAGCCCTACATTCCTTTTTTTCATTTTGTTTTTTTCCAGTACCAGGAATCGAACTCACGACCTCATGCTTGCCAGGCAGGCATTGTGCTGCTAAATCCCCAGCCTCTTTTTTGTCTTTTTGAGACACAGTCTTGCTATGCAGTTTAGGCTGGCCTTGAGCTCATTTTGTAGCCCAGGCTGGTCTCAAACTCACATGATCCTCCTGCCTCAGCCTCCCAAGTGCTGGGATTACAGGCGTGCACCACCACATCCGGCAGCCCTACATTCCTGAGTGGCAGCTGGCACACCTGGGTTCCTGAGGCCAAGTATTCTCCACCTCACAGCGTGCAGCATTCCCCTCAATTTTTTTTCCCCTTTAAATTTTGCACCAATCATAGCTTGCCCAGCTCCATCACAAATCTAATAGATGCAATTTATTTCTACCCCTTGCCTTCTTGCTTTTTTTCTGAGAAAGTTTTGCTCCTGTATTTTTTAGCCAGGTTATGTGTCTTTCTGCCTGGCAAAGGCCACTGACTCTGTGGGCTGGGTAGGGAGCAGTTAGTATCCTCCTCCAGCAGCCCTCTCCCTGCTGGCCGCCACTGTAGCCAAGGCTCTCCCTGCCTCACCTGGGCAACAAGGCCCCTCAGGCTACCTGGAGTCACACTCAGGCCCATGCTGCACCCTGATTGCCCTCCTGGCACTCTGCATCCTCACCTCTGTCATCCTGGCTTGGGCTTGCTACTATTTCCTGCCACTCTGAATGGGACAGCGGAGGTCTCACTATGTCCTGGGCCCTGATGGCCTGGCCTCCTCAGAATGGGTAGGTAGGCTGGCCTGAACACCCAGAGATATGTTCTTCCTCTGAGGTGGCCTAGTGGGCTTTGCCACAGTGGTGGGGTTGTTCTTTCAGATGGATTCAAGTGTATTTACTCCTTCGGGGCACTTGGGGTGGGTGTGCTCCCGGAGGACACAGGTCATCCCACTGAAGAACTGCAAGACTCGCAGGGTGGACACGAGAGATGAGTAAGAACAATGTAAAACAAGTTCCAGGTGGAAGCACTGTTAAGTCCCCATTAAGTCCCCAAGTCCCCTGTGTGCCCTGACTGAGCACACAGGGGACCCAGTCCTTATCAGGTGCTGTCACTGCCAGCCAGGGACTGGGAGGGGGGGTAGGATAGGGTGCCAGGCCACAGCTGTAAGGGGCACACAAAGCTTCCCATAGGGTGTCCCCTACAGCCCACAAAAACATGGGGCCCAGCGGATTACCCTATGTCCCTGCCTGTGGTACTTACAAAATCTTGCTGAATGTCTGTGAAATCCTTCCCGTATTTTTCCAGGGCTTCCTCAAAAAGGTTGGCCTCAGATGCTGACCACTCCTCCATCTCATCCCTGCAGAGCACCGGCCCACCCTGTGGCACAAGGGCTGCAATGGCCTTGGAGATGTCATAGATGTTCTTGTGCAGCGTGTCCATGGCGTGGAACTGCAGCAAGACAGCAGGGTCACTTGGGCCCATCTTGTCCCCAACACCCTCCCCACAAACTGGCAGAGCTCAGCAAGGGCAGGGAGGTGGCAGGAGCCCACGCACCAGGGTGATGTCTCGGGAGGCTGCTGCAGCGCTCATGTGCAGGCTGGGCTGTCGCACGGAGCTGCTGCAATCCAGGGCCCGTGCAAAGGTACCCACAGAGCTGGAGAGAAGAAGACAGACTGACCACCAGAGCAGATGGGCCGGTGCCCAACCAGGCAGGTCAGGGGCCTGCAGGGCTCCACTCCCAGAAGCCTGGGAAACTGTGAGGGCAGCTTGGTCAGTGCAGTAGCATAGGAGTCCACATAGTACATGCGTCCAGGGGCAGAAAGCTGGGGGAACGCTCTACCCACGAGGTTGGAACAGTGTCTACTTTAGGAGCTGTCTTAGCTTAGGGATCAGGATGACAAGTCACCCACAGTACAGGCAGGTGGCCTTTCTACCCAGGCCCTGCCAAAATTTCCTAACTATAGCTGCCAGCCCAGGCCCAAGCCCTTTCCTTCCTTTCTGCATCTCCCATTGTCTCCCTAGCAAGCCAGGAGGTGGCAGCCTGACCCTGGGAGGAGCACACAGCCAGGACACAGCCCAGCCCAGCCCCCAAAGCCACGCCGTGTGCCCTGGTCATCCAGCATCCATCCCCCAGAGAAGGGTCAAAACCAGTGGTGCCTTGGCCATCAGAGGGCCAGGAGCTGGGGCACAGCTTCCTGCCCAAACATGAGAACCAAGACCCCATGTCCCCAGCACCCATATGGGGCTCCAGGCCAAGCCCCCTGCTGTCTGCCCTGGCCAGGCAGCACTCACCGGGCCACCACGAGGAACTGGTCAATCTGCTTGTCTACAAGCGGGTTGTGGGCCTCCCACACCTTGGTCTCCAGTTTGGACTGGTCACGGCCATCCTCCTCCCCTACATAGAATAAGTGTGGTACGGTGAGGCTGGAGAAGGCTGCTGGGAGGACCCCAGAAGGCCATTCTGAGCCAGCCTGTCTATTACCCAGGACCCACATGGTTCCTTGATCCCAGGAGGTGGAGATGCAAAGACAGCTGTGTGACCATGGGGGCTGGGCCTGCACACATGTGCCCTTCACTGGGGCTGGGCTCCTCCCGCTCACAGGTGCAGCAGTGGAGGGCCAGTGGACTCTGATAGCTGCTCCAAAAGGGGCAGAGAAACACTCACTTTTAAGTTTTCATCAAGCTTTTTATTTTGAGAAACCACAGATAACCATGCAGCTGTGAGAAATAACAGATCCTGTGTGCTTTCAACTAATATCCTCAGTGCAAATGTCCTGCCAAAACCACTGGGGACTGTGAGGACACCGATGACGATGTGACCAAGACACAGCCCTGCATCCCCAGAATCACCACACTAACTGCATGGGAGAGACCCTAGGGGCACTCACGTCCTGAGCCAGCCAGGCCCAACTCTGGGGAGGACCTGGCAAAAATCCCACAATCGGCCTTTGTCCAACTCTCCTGAGTACTGCATCTATAATTTAGCAGGGTATCAAGCTTCACGTTCTGCAGAAGATCCAATCAGTTCCCTCTTGGCCCTTAGCATCAATGCGCCTTGTGACCAAGGACGGCCAGCGCACAGGGCCCCTTGAGGTGCTCAGGTCGGGGCACTGGGCAATCTCTTGGGCTGAAGCTGAGCTGGGTGTCTCCAAGAAAACATCTGATCCTTGCCCAGGAGCAGTTTCTCCTGGGCCTTCACTCAAGGGCTGGGCAGCCTCAATACTTTATCCAGTCAGTAGTCAATGAACAGGTCATGGAAGAGAAGCCCAAGGCTCAGATGCGTGCACCAGAGGCTGGAGGATTAAATGCTCAAATCTGAAGTTGTTGCCCTTCAACTCATAGCCCTGTTTCCAGGCTGTGCAGGATGGACCCAGCAGAACTTTCCAGGGCTGTGGGTAGGTCTCTTTCCTGATGCAGACTAATCTGAGACCACTCTGCTACAGTCAGGACACGCTGAGGAAGCTGAGGTCCATCTCCTGGCATCCCAGGTTCTCAGGCTAAAATGTTGTACACCATGCTCCAAGATAGCCACCAGGCCCCAAGCTATCTTCTCATGGTCCCTTTAGAATTTCAAATACACTGAAAGCAAGTAGGCAATTTCATATCACTTAAAAAGGACATCAAGCCAGGAATAGTGGTGCAAACCTGGAATCCCAGCACTCTGGAAGGTTGAGGCAGAAGCATCATAAATTCCAGCCCAGCCTGGGCAATTTAGTAAGACCCTGTCTCAAGATAGAAAATAATCTAACAGCAGAGCTGGAGATGTATCTCAGTGCGAAGAACTCAAGTTCACTCCCCAGTATTGCAAAAACAAAATAAAACAAAACAAACCAACTGGCGAGGCCACCTTGCAGCAGAGGCCTGCCACAAGCAGGAGGTGGCAAAACTGTGGAGGCAAAGGAAAAGGCGCTGGGGTTCGCATGTGGTCCCACCCCCACAAGGTAGCAGGGCGCGGTATGCCTTGCTCTCCACCTCCCACTGTCCCTGACCCCACTGAGCACAGGGAACCAGGGTAGCTATCTGGCACATTCAGTTCCAGGGGACACAGGCTCCCGGCAAAGACACTGACCCTCAAGATCTTCCCATCTCTAGTCCTCAGCCTGCAGGGTGCAAGCAGGCTGCAGGATGTAGGTGTGGTGCTGCAGCCTGCAAGGCCATTGGACCAGCCCCACTCAGAGAGGATACACCATGAGGATGCTCCAGAGTACTTGCCTGCCCCCTATAGCTGCCTCTCGGGCTCAGCACCTCACTTGGATACCCCCCCAGACGTAACAAAGACAAAGATCCACAGAAGCCAACAAGAAAGGGGTAGGCACACACAGTGAGGTCAGGAACATGTTCGTTAGCAGTGTGGGACACACACCTGGCACACACAGGGCCCTGAGTTCGATCCCTAGCACACACAAACAAATGAAAATCTAACACCCCAGGGAGAGTAGGTACTACAGCCACAGGATCAGGAAGCCACACAAAAAAAGAAAAAGAGCTAATAAACATTTCAAAAGAGTACTCAGAGACAAATCTTTTTTTTTTTTTCTTCCCTTTTTGGTCTTCTTGAAACAGGGTCTCATTCTGCAGTTCAGGCTGGCCTTGAACTCACTCACTTTGTAGCCCAGGTTGACCTCAAAGTCACAAATCCCCCTGCCTCAGCCTCCCAAGTGCTGGAATTACAGGTGTGGGTCACCACGCCTCACCTTAGGGATAAATCTAACAGCAGAAAACACTAGATGACTAAGTTGAGAAAAAGTAGAAAAGTGTGCCCTTAACAATGGAAGAATTGGGGTAGCATGCCATGGTCTACCTTATAGTCCAACACCTGCTACCTGGACATCCAGAAAGGGGACACAAGAAAGCCCTAACCCTTGCGTCTTCCACCTAAGGAACAGCAAGGGGTCTCCACAAAGGACAGAGCAGACACTGGCAACCTCCCAGGAGACCCCTGGGGACCAGCCCTGTCAGCCATAAGGACCCAGAGACCCAGGACCCTGGCTAGCAATGACCCTCTGACCCTCAGGACCCCAAAAAAGAGCTGTTATGACCTCCACTCTTCACATGCAGGGCAGACCCAAGGGATGTGGCTGGCAGGGTAGGCTGGCTCACCCTCAGCAAGCCCCAGGGAGGTGGAGGAGGAAGAAGTGGGCACCTAGCCACCAAAGCCTAGAAAGTACAGGGAGGCCTAAAGCCAGGCTGCTCAAGGGCAGAGACCAGCATCCCACACCAAGAAGGTGCAGAACTGAGGCTAGTACCAAGGCCCAGAGGGGTGGTCACTGCAGCCAAAGAGGTATGTCCACAGTGCAGAACAGGTGGATGTCCCACACAGCCTGGACTTTAGGAAGAGGGACATATGTGGAATGTGAGGCCTGAAGGTAGCTGGAGCATGAGGACAGCCAGGCTGGAGCTAGCACAGCCCGTTATTACTTGGGAGGGGACCACACACTGGCTGAGGCTCTGCTGCTTGGAAGCAACCCTAATCTTGGCCCAAGAGCCAGACTTCATGTACTGGTGCATCCAGGGGCGGTAGCCTCCCCGGGGGACTTCGCCATCCAGGGCCAAGATGCCCACGGGTGCTCTACCTGGACAACCTTCAGATGGTGCAGGACACCCGCAAGCTACATCCTGATTCAGATGCACACCCCAAGGGGGTCTTCGTCTCCCAGAACCTGGAGCCTCATGGCACTGCTGAGCACTTGCACGGGTCACTCAAGCCCTGCCAGCACCACCAGGAGATGAAAGACAGGTCTCCAGCAAAGAAGGAAGGGGTGGGGTGTGCACCCACTCCTGTGGGAGTAAAGGATCTGAGAGGGGCAGTGACAGCTACTGCCTTCCCAACCTCCTGGCAGGCCTCAAATACACAAAAAGCCAGTGGATTCTCGAAAAATAAATTTTTCAGGGGGAAAAAACAGTCTAAGAGTCATAAAAGCTATCAAAAGGAAACAAACAAAATCACAGGTGCCTCAAGCACCTTTGCCCCACCCCTTGCAGAGCTTCCCGCCTGGTGGGTGTCCCAGCCTCCTCCCTACAACGGCATCACCAAGCAGACCCACTGTGGCCTCAGCCCACACCCTACCTTCCTTCAACAGGTCAGTGATATCGGCCTGGTACCGGTTTCCCACTCGAATCTCCCCTTTATCAGCCAAGAGGGTCTTTTGCTGGGGGTCGTAGACTAGAGAATAGAAGAAGAAATCCTGAAAAACACCACACACAAGACAGATGTCAGATACGCCCTCAGCCCTGGGACCTGGGGCAGATGAGGTTACTACAGCAGCAGAAGAAACACAGTGTGAACAGGAGGGCACAAGAGGATGCCACCAACGATGCCCATCTGCTCAGAGCTCAGAGGGACCCAACAGGAGCCCAGTGAGAGGTGCCATGGTCAGCTAGGGGCAGTCAGGCCACAGCCACTACCTTTCTGTCACAGTAATGATTTGAAGATTTAATTTATACACCAAACTGGGTGTGGTGGTGCACGCCTGTAATCCCAGCACTTGGGAGGCTGAGGCAGGAGGATCATTGCGAGTTTGAGACCAGCTTGGGCTACAAAGTGAGCTCAAGACCAGTTTGAACTGCATAGCAAGACCCGGTCTCAAGAAGAAGAAAAAAAAAAAATTATACACCAGTGTGTAAGAGTTACAAATTCCCCAAGGCTCCTGGGAACACACCCAGAAGACAGGCTGCAGCATGGAGAGGCAGTGTTCTCAATGCAGCTTCTCACAGAGGGCTCAAGGTCTGCAGTCACCTCCAACCTCAGCCCTAGATCACTCTGGGCTGAAACTTACAGCAATAGCCTTTTCTCACACTTCCACATCCTGCCCTTTACCCTCAAGGTCACGTTACTTGGAAAGGAACAGCTCAGTCTTACAGATCAAACCCTGGACTGTGCCCAGCCCTACTGTGGCGCCACAGCTTCGCCTGGACCCTGTGCTTCTGTCCTGACACTCTTGACTCCTGGTTATTTTCCAAGCCCTACTCTGCTCCTGGCCTCCATTTTTAAACCAAATGACTCTTCCCTTGTGGCTGTATTTGGATGTTCCTACGGCTCGCCACATACATCCCAGGCACAAGAGCTGGGCTGTGGGGACACAGCTGGCCAGAGGCCTGCCCCAGCTCCTCTCCACTCATGTGATCAAGCAAGCCCGCTTCTACAGTGCCTCCTCTGCTGGCTTCTGCTTATCCAAGTTCTGTGACTGCCTACCCAGCCTGTCTATGGTGAATGTGTAAGGGCCATCACAGGCCTGGGAAGAGCCACCTGGGAGGTCTTTTGGTGTTCTTACCCCAAGCCCTGAGATCTCACTAGCAAGGCTGTCTCAGGCACATGGAGGGTCCACGTGTCCAGTGGACAGAACCAGCAGGGCAGCCTGGCTTTGCTCATGGCTTAGAACCTACATGTCCTGACAGGGAGTGGAAACAGGCACCAAAGGACCCTCGGGCCTCAGGGTCAAGGCAGCAGCACCCAGGATGGCCACCATGCTTATCACCACATCACTGTGACACCACCAGCCCACTGCTCACACACATCCTCAGAACCTTTTCTCACTGTCACGCCATGTGGCTTTACCAGGGCTTCTTCCCAAGTACCCCTTGCTTGGGGGGACCTTCCCAAGGCCCTGGGCTCCTGGGCAGCTGAGCAGCCCTTGGGGGCATCAACCCCAGGACCCCTGCACACTGGTGCTCCAAGCCACTCTGGCTCTTGATCTGAGGGCCCAGGGACTGCCATGGTGTCTTCATGTCCCTTGGGCCTCTAGGCTCTTTGGGGCAGGAAGGGCTAGGGCCAAACTCTCAGTGGCACCCCCACTGGCAAACTCAGTCACCTCAGGGGCTCCACATAGGAAGAACCAGGACCTGAGCAGGTGCAGGGCCAAGCCTGGGGCCCACTTGGGGACGGGCTTTGAGCAGGTCACAATACCACAGCCCAGGAGACATCCATGCCTTACACCCAGGTATCCCTCATACCACATGCATCCCCAGCAGAACTGACAGAGCCCCTGCCAGTCACTCAGCCCCAGGAAACCTGACCTTCTCACCAGGCTCACACAGCTTCCTGGGCATCAGGTTGTCATAGGTTGGGTGTGGCATCTGGGAGTTACGACTCCACAATGTAGAGTTCCGACAAAAGAATCACCTGCCCCAGGCCAGGCATGGTGACACATGTCTGGAATCCCAGTACTCAAGAGGCTGAGGCAGGAGATTCATCGAGTTCGAAGCCAGCACAGGCTACACAGTGAGTTCAAAACTAGCCTGAACTACATTGTGAGACCCTGTCTCAGAAACACTAAACAAAACAAAACAAAACAAAACACCTGCCCCAAACACCAACAGTGGCCAAGGCCAGGCCAGCCACCCTGTAGATTATCTTGGGCCAGGACCAGGCATGGCCTACACAGGGTTCTGTCCATTCTGTGTGACACCCACCATGCCCTTGTAAAAGCCCAGCTGGGAGATGCCTGGGAGGCCAGGTGCCCCACCCCTGGAGTCCTGGGCGGGAGAGCCTCACCACGGGGTCATCTGGGAAGCAGTGGGCCCCAGGACACCTGGAGGTACCCACTGGGTTGTTCCCCTTGCTTCTCTGATGCTGGTCCCAGGGCACTGTGGGACCCAGGCCTGAAGAGAACATGCTCAACATGGGCTGGGCCTCACCTCACGTTCCAGGTAGGACTTCAGTGACTCAGTCTCGTTGAGCAGGGTGACGCTGCACTTGCCCCTGGAAGAGAAGGACACACAGGTGGAGGGGAAATAAGCAGGGAGGCCTGGGGGAGGCGGCGCGGGAGTTACCTGATGTGAGTGGCAGGGAGTGACTCCAGCTGCCGGGACAGGAAGAGCTCCCGGTGCCGCAGCTGGTGCTTCAGCTTCTCAGGTAGGTCCACCATCTCTGGGTTCTCCACCTCCTCCTCCACCTCTCCTGAAGGACAAAGTATCCGTCAGCGGGGCCTGCAGACACCAGCTGACACCTGCCCCAGGTCAGCTGCACAAGCTCAGGCCCAGGGGAGCTGCTCCTCCCTGCCTAGCACATCCCTGCTCAAAGGCCCCTACAGATCCAGGCCCCAGGCATCAGGAAAGGAAGGGGAGAAAGGTGTGGTATCCAGGGCCTGCCGTGGAAGAAGCAAGCCAGAGAAAGGAAGGAATGGGAGGAATTACCATGGGAGGAGAGCCGAGTAGGCGCTAGCAGGACAGCCCCAGGCCAGGCCATACTTACGGCCAACTGCAGGCCAACATGGGGAAGGCCCCTCCTCGGCCGGGCTGGCAGGGGACGCTGGGACGGGCATGCAAGCGGCCCGTCGGGCTATGTCCCTCAGCACGCCGCCCGCCCCCAGCCCCAGGACACAGATACCAGGACGCCCTCCTTGTAGAGGTCGGCTCTTACCTTCCTCGCCGGTGTCCGCCCCCGGTCCGGCTTTATAGCAGACTGACAGGGCTACATAACAGATAGACAGCACCGGATGGCAGGTTAGCGCCAGCGCCGGCTGCTTACTCCCTGCCCAGGGCCCGGACCGAGGAGACACGGGGGCCACAGGCCTCCCGGTGGGGACAAAGACCACCCGGCTGAAGACCACCCAGGCCTTGGCATCCCATCCAGCCGACCTCGGCTGCCCACCCCCACTCTCTGCCCCCAAGCCAGACTGCTCCACCCCATTCCACAAGTCATGAGCCAGCCCCTCCTCTAAGGAAAAGGACAGGAGAAGGTGGAGGGTCCTAGGAGAGGCCTGCCCAGACTGGGGGAAGGACAGACCAGCATCAGGGATCAATACCCCAAGGCACCAGCCACCATCAGGACCCAGTCTATACTAGGGCCTTGGCCAGCACCTCCAGCAACTTCGCAGCTACTCCCACTCTGTATCAAAGAAAAATGCTCAATAGTGCACATTTGTAATTCCAGCTACTCAGGAGGCTAAGGCAGGAAGATTGCAAGTTCAAGATTCACTTAGGGAACTCAGAAAGCCTATCTCAAGAACAACCAACCTCCTCTCAAACACTCTTTGGCTTGTCTCGGCCCGCAAACTAGGGTGGGTGATGGGCTCTGCACTGTGGCTCATGCCTGCCAAGTGCTGGCCACCAGGGGGATCCACCTGGCCACTGTCACCCAAACCCTACACCCACTGGGCAGGCCAGACCTGTAGCTCTCTGCTGTCCCCATATGGTGGCTATAAGAAGTCCTGGTACACTTAGGCCAAGCTCAGAGGCCAGGTGGAGGTGTGGGTCTGTTCCAGGCAGCCCAGCTGGCTCCCAATACCCTAGGGAGTATGGCCACTGAGCTGCCCATCTCCTTGCCAAGGAGCAACCGGGAAAACTGCCATCCACCACCCCACAAGGACAGCAACCTTTGCTCAAACTGGCCTACGATGGGCAGCATGCTGAGGGGCAGAGTTATCCTCAAGGACAGCATCAGCTTCAGGTCCTCTGAGACCAACTACTGGCTCCACCTGAGGCTCACAGTGGTCTTGAGATGCCCCCACTTCTCCAGGTCTGGGAACAGGGCTGCCTGCAGGGTAAGGCCCTATCAGAGACAGCTTACAGCTTGCAGCCCCCCAACCAGAGCCTGGAAGTGCTTGGGCAGGGGCTGGGACTTGCTCAGGAGCTTGCCAAGGAGGGGCTGTACCACAGGGCTGGGGAATGGCTCTAGACTCCAGCCTGAGGCCTGTCTGTTCGACAGGACTTAAAGAGCAGGGACCCATGGAGAGGGCTGGAGGCCTCCCTGGCTGACCAGGGCCTCCCCTGGGCTGACTGCAGGCACTCAGAGTGAACGGAAGCGGGGTGGGGAGGAACCCTTTGAACAGGCAGTGGGAACACAGAGGGCGGGAGTGCCCTGGAGGTCTCCCACACAGCTTTCCCGGGGAAACCCAGCCCAGCACTTGTGCCTGCCCCCGCTCCCTGTCTTTCATGATGACTGCACCTGCTAGGGCCTACACCACCAGTGAGGTCCTGGCCAGCCCACTCTGGCAAGTGGTCCCTAGAGGTCACTGCCCCCACAGTGGCCGACTCTGTGGCTTATGCAGCCAGATCCCAGGCTTCCCTGGCACCTGGAGGCTGTAAGGCATGGGAGAGGGCATGGGCTAGGGCCAGAGGTCAAGGGAAGTTCACATCCATACCCATGAATCTCTGAGCTTACAGCCCCACAAGGGGGTGCTGAACACACCTCCCACAAAGCCTCCTGAGCCACACATCAGGGAGTCACCCAAGGCCCCTCGGCAGGGTGGCAGGAACATCATTCTGTAGCCATGCCTACCCTGCTGATGTCCATGGCCCCTCACACAGAAGACCAGGAACCCCCATCCCCAACCCTGCTCAGAGCCAGGGAAGGTGGCTCCCTGCTGACCACACATTACAGGAGACCCTGGCCCCTCTAGGAGCTGGGACTGGGAGGCTACAGGTGGGTCTTGCCCCCTCCCACTGGTTTGCAACAAAAACAGACTAGGGGATAGCTCTCCTGGTGAACAGTCCTGGCCACCTGTCACAGCCGGGTTTCTCGCCCAGTGAGAGATGTCACTGCACACTGATCACAGCCTCACAGCCACAGGCTCAGGCAGATCCCACCCCAGTTGACTGGTCAGGTGTGTGTGCAGCTGGAACCTCCCCCACCGGCTTCTCTTGGAGCCCGACGATAAAGGGGACTGCCTGTCACCAGGAGCACCAGCCGGGGACCAGGACCTAATAAATCTGCTCTTAGGTTGTGACTTCCAGGTATACAGAGCATCATCAGTTTATGGGCAACTGCTTCAGGCTAAGAAGCCCGACACCAACAGCAAACAGGGTAAAGATGAGGCTCCACACCTCCAGCTAGTGTTTATCAGATTTAGTCCTGAGTTCTAAAGACAAGGGAAGAAGGATTTGTCTTCTGAACACCATTCAGAATGCCTACATAACTTCTCAGGAAGACGAAGACAAGCAGAGTATCTACAGAAGCAGGCAGCTGCCACAGCCTGGTCTGGGCCAGCGCCTCTCACTCGCAGCACCAACACCCCAGGCTGGTCCACACAAAGTAGGTATGGGATGCTGTGAGAACAGTAAGGAGCACTGTTTATTCCAGCCCCAGGAGGCTGCTGACAGGATGCACATTGGCGTGGGACGCAGAGGCCCTCTCCAGAGCCTAGCTGCAGAGCAGAGCAAGGTCAGGCAGCTGAAGTGGCCAGGTCCCAGAGGAAAAGGCCAGCATGGCTAGGCCAGGCAGCTGGCATACCAGCCCTCCCCCCAGGAAGGTCACGGAGGTAGGCTGAGACTCACTTGCGTGCTTGTCTGCCAGGGCGATGAGGGTACTCGAGATGTCCCGCCTGCGGTAGAAGCACACCACCTTGGCCTCCACGTTCCCGTTGGCCGTCTATAACAGCAAGAAGGGGCATCTGAGCAAAAGCTACCTTGAACAGCCACCCAGATGGGACCAGATCTCCCGAGGGCCATGAGTGCACCCAAATCTATCCCTTGTGACTCCAGTAACAGGCATACCAGCGAAGGGGCAAGACCCCAGCACCTAGGGCCATGGGGCAGGGTAAGACAGGGCCTGGGGAAGCCCCACCTTGGACTCTTCTGAGGTCAGGGGAGCCAAAGGGACTGAGGACAGAGATGCACACTGGATCTACACCGATACCTCATACCTCCCCTCATCCTAGTGAGCCTCCTGCCAATACCAAAGAAAAGGCCCCGTGCTGGGGAGGACCTTGTGGCTCTGGGGCCCAGCACTTCAGCTGTACACCATATACTGAAGGTACCATGCAGGAGCTGGGGTGCCCACCCAGACGGTAGCCTTGAGCGGGTAATGGGCCTGAGCCTGCCAAGTTCCCCACCCAGAATTAGCTGCAGGGTTAGCCGAGCCCTGCTGTGCCTTGCTGAGCTCCCTAGCAGGGCAAGTGGCAGGGCACCAAAGGCAGAGTGTACCCACTCAGGAAAGCTTTGTCTGCAGTACTGAAGGTTGAGCTGAGGAGTGCTCCCAACTGAGCTATACCTTCCAGCACTTTTTTTTTAACTTTTTGAGATAGTGCCTTGCTAAGTAGCCTAGGCTGGCCTTGAATTTGTGATTCTCCTGTCTCAGCTTCCTGGGTAACTGAAATTACAGGCATATACCACAACCATGACCCACTGGGAACCACCTTCTTTTTTTTTTCTTTTTGAGACAGGGTCTCGCTATACAGTTCAGGCTGGTCTTGAACTCAGTTTGTAGGCCAGGCTGGCCTTGAATTCACAATGATCCTCTTGTCTCAGCTTCCTGAGTGCTGGGATTACAGGTGTGCATCACCACGCTCTGGCAAGGAACCATATTTTTATAACAGAAGTTCATGTAAAATGCTAAGTAATGCAAGAATTACAATTCTAATTGCTAGGGCTGGGCATGGTGGCACCTGCCTGTAATCCCAGCTCTCAGGAGGCTGAGGCAGGAGGATCACTGAGAGTTCAAGACCAGCCTGGGCTACAAAGTGAGCTCAAGGCCAGCCTGAACTGCATCGTGAGACTCTGTCTCAAAAAGACAAAAACAAAAACAAAAAACAATTCTAACTGCTATGGAAGTGACCAGTGTATATCACTTATAACACTGAACAAAACACTTTTAAGAAAATTCCCAAGTCACAGAGCATAGTGTTTGTGTGTCACGGGCCTCTGTCTCCTTGCCTCCCTTGTCTATTGAGCCACACATTCACATCAGGGTGTCCTCATACCTGTGGCATTTGCAGCTATAGTCCAGTGCCCCCTATATATTCCACTGGGCACCCACAGTTAGCTGGCTCCATGCCTCTCTGACAGGCCACACCAGTGTGCAGTTGAGAAGCATGTGTTTTCAAATTCAGAGACGACCAAAGCAACACATGCGAGGTCTGAAATGTCAGCACACTCAAGACTTCCACTGACGCACAGCAAGCAGCCTGTGTCCTGGGGCAGCCACGTAGGTAGGTGAGCGCTGCTGCTGCAGACCAGGAATCCGCCCTTACCCATACCATACCCACCCAACACTGCCCTGCCGCCAAATACACATTTGGATTCAACCAATCTCCATCTTTGTATTCTAATTATGTACGACTACATACGAATGGCTGAGCCAATCCCATGACATTCTGCCTTGTGCAACTGTTTCCCAACTTCATCATCGTGAGGCTATCATTTGCCTCATTCTCTACATGACTACCAGAGCTCTTCTACCTCCCTCAGCAGCACAGTCCTTGAACAAATGTCCAGTCTCTTAGAAATCCCCTCAGCACCACACTCACGCATGTCCTGGCTGGAAGACTCTGACTTCCTTCCTGGTCAGCTGCCTTACTCAGAGAGTACAGTATCCCCAGGAGACCTCTCCTATGGTGGCCATCTAGCTAGGGGCAGGGTCCACATGGCTCCCCTTGCCTCAGCTACTCGCCTGCAGAACCGCGGTGTAGAGGGCACTCTGCAGCTGCTTCCCAGCCTGGTGCACATGGGACCTTCTATTCCTGGGAAGCACTGCGGCCCTGTGTCCTGAAATTTCAATGGTGCCTCAAAGGAGCCTGGTTTCCATCCCAGATGCCTTGTCCCTTCTCAGGTCACTCTGGCAGAGCTCTTGTCTCTGTCGCTCCTAGGCAGTGGGTGCTGGGCCCTGGGCCAAGCCCGCCCTCTCACAGTCTATGTCACCACAGCAGTGACTCCTTCCTGTGCTGCTTCCCTCAGCATGGCTCTGTTCTGCCTTTAGCTGTTTGCATGCATACTGTGATCTGTTTTCTCAAGTTCTTCCCAGACATCTCACCCTCTTGCCCATGGGGCGCTCTGTTAGAGTAGAAAGCTGGGTGCATTCCATTCCTCCAGGGCCACAGAGGGAAGCCAGCACCCTGATGGGGCATCAATACCAGAGAGGGTGTTCTGGTTCCCAGGAGACACTCAACACCTTTTAGGCCCCCAGTGTAAGAGCCTGCATCCACTGCTCCAGCCAGGGCTCCAATGATCCATGTGGTTCTCCAGCCTGTCGTGAGCTCAGGCTGAAACCTGTCACCACAACGGTTCCTCACCCTCCCTTCCAGGGAAGGGCCGGAGTTTCTCCACCTCCCAGCCTGTGTGGCACCAGTCTGCCCTGCACCATGGCAAACCTACTGGGCTGCTGGGGGTCTGGCCAGGAACTCCACGCCCCAGCAGTAGGGCAGAAGCTGGGGATCTCAGAGCACTCATCTATACACAGCCGCCTGACCACTTCCCGTGTTCCTAATGGAGGCTCCACAGACCCCTGGGGAGCATCTGAAGACTGAAGGGAGGGGCACCAGCTCTGTG
Organism: Chinchilla lanigera; assembly: GCF_000276665.1. Lineage (NCBI taxonomy): Eukaryota > Metazoa > Chordata > Mammalia > Rodentia > Chinchillidae > Chinchilla > Chinchilla lanigera. Next base: position 3,647,984 of record NW_004955538.1, on the reverse strand, counting down.
TGCAGCTCCTGCGCAGGCGGCAGGAAGCAGAGAAAGCCGGCTTCCTCACATCCCAAGTGTGTGAATGCTGAGGTGTGTGAAGGAGGGCAAGTTGGACCAGCATATGGGGTCGGCCTCCAGTTCTACTGACTTGATCTGCCACTGTGATCTGGGTCCCTGTCAGGCCTTGGGTCCCAGCAGCCCCCAGAGAGACCTACATATAGGATACCCTAGCCACCACCCTGCCACCATTTTGGGCCAAGTTACTCTGACCTGCCTGTGGCACTCCCCTCTACATTCCCGGTGGTAACAGATCTATACCCAGGCCTTCAGCCAGTACAGCCTTGGCAGCTGGCCCTGAGGAGCCAGAGGCCCCCTTCCTGGGCCACACTCGGCATGGTGCCTACCTGGGGCCACTTCCCACCCATATTATCTAACCCAAAGAACCCCAAGTCACCACTATCCCCTGGTGCAGACTGGGCTGCTGTGCTCATGGGGCTCAGGTCACCCCAAGGTCACCCCAGGCCAGCAGGAGGGGTGGAGCTTCTGGGAGAGGGTAGTTGGGGATGCAGGGTCCCTGACCTGCCCAGCACCATAGCCGTCAGCCTGTTGAGAAAGCAAGCCAGCCGGGCATGGTGGTGTACCCCTGTAATCAATCGCAGCACTCGGGAAGCTGAGGCAGGAGGATTGTTGTGAGTTCGAGACCGGCCTGGGCTAAAAAGTGAGCTCAAGGCCAGCCTAAACTGTATAGCAAGACCCTGTCTCAAAAAGACTAAAAAA
>NW_004955538.1:3635441-3647125 GCF_000276665.1 Chinchilla lanigera | reverse complement strand
AGAGAGAGAGAGAGAGAGAGAGAGAGAGAGAGAGAGAGAGAGAGAGAAAGCAAGCCAGCTGCCCCAGCACCCTGAGAAAGTCTCCAACCAGGAGTAGCCCCGAAAAGAAAGAGACTAGGAATGGGTGGCCTATACCCCCAGGACCCTTAGCCATCCATGGCACCCTAAATGATGCACCTCCAAGCCTAGACTGAATGGACTCAGCCAGATGCTATGGAACCCCAAAATGCCTTCCCTCCCACCCTAGTCCCCAGCCAGGTGGGTTCTGGGTACTCACTGGATCTCTGTTTACAGGCATGACCATATACCCTGACCAACTAGCAAGCACCTGTCAAATGACCAGGGCAGGAGGCAGCAGGGGACCCCAAATGCAGATAACCCTGCACTGCCCCACAGGAATCCCATGGTCAGTAAGCCACCATGGGCCAATAAAGAGCTGGGCAAGGGCAAGGAAGCTGGGGGAAGATGTGGCCTGCTGCCATGTGTACTGATAGCCCCTCCCCTAGTCTCTGATGATCCCCAGCATCATCCACCTAGAGTCCCTGTGAGTAGCTGGGTTCTACTAAGGCCCCAGGAAGACGGCACCTGCTGGGCACTGCATCAGTCTGTCAGAGGCCCATGTTCCCATAGAAACCTGGTCACGGCCTGAATTAGGCCACCAGGGATCACTCGCAGCTTCCCCAATGGGGAGACATGGTGTAGGCAGATAAGGTCACTCTAATGCCAGCCGTGAGCCCCAAGACCATGACTCACACTACGGCACATGCAGGAAAGACCCTCCTTAGCCATAGCCACAGCCACGCGGGGCAGAGGCTATGTGGAGCCCAGGCCCCACACGTAGCCATACTACCTTGTTGAGCTCTTCAATCCTGCGGATCAGGTATGGATTGCTAGATGAGTTCTCGAAGTAGACATAGTCTGCAAACAGAGGAAGAGGGCGTCACTGGCAGCCCCACTACAGACACAACAAGAGCCTGCCTGTCCCCACTTCCCCCACCCTGGGGACTACCCCTGGAGAGGTGCTAGCCCTGCTCGCAACCCAGGGGAGGGAGGAGAGATGGAGGTGAAGCCCCATGCCACCGAAAGGATACGTAGCATTAGATGGTGGCAGGCAGGGGTTCTGTGCAGTCTTCATGGGAAGGCTGGGACACCAGGCTACAGCTTCCCTGGCACAGCCCAGCTCCAGGCGCCTGGGACCCAACAGAGCCACCAGGACACCTCCCCATGGAGCTGCTGAGGCCTAGAAGGTGGATCCACCATCAGCTTCCAGAGACCATCTCAGCATAGAGGGTACACTGGGCCGGCCCATCTTCCCCCCAGTAAATAGAAGCGGCAACTACACTGAACACAGGCCGGGACTTCCCAGGCTGATGCGCACAAAGAAATAGGGCAGAGTCCGAGAGCAGACCCCAAGGGTTCACAGTGTGAGGCCTCCCAGCACTGCAAACTGGTATGAATCTCCCCACTGTAAAAGTACACTGCTCACCAGGCTTCGTAGTGCACGCCTATAACCCCAGCACTCAGGAGGCTGAGGCAGGAGGATCGTTGCAAGTTCGAGAATAGCCTGGGCTATAAAGTATGCTTGAGGCCAGTCTGAAACGCATAGCGAGACTGTCTCAAAAAGATAAAAGACAAAAAAAGCACACAGCTCACAGCTCCACATGCAGAGAATGACAGGTAGTCTGGGCATGTGCTTGGCATGGAAGAAGGAAGACCCAGGACAACCCAGCTACCTGCTACCTATTCCATGAAGCTGCCCCTTTGCACCTTGGTGCACACCTGCACTGCGCCTGCTCTAACCAGGATGACGAGGATGCCTGGTGTGGTTGGAATCAGCCCAATGCCCACAAGCAGATCAGAGCAGCTACAAGAGTAGGCCCAGAACCTGGCCAGCTCTGTCCCCGGGCCAAGCCCATGGAGCTAACACGTGTGCAGCCACCCTGCTAGTGGTGCACACCTGGGTGCCAGAGGCTCCACTGCAGCCCTCACAGCCCCATAGAGAGGACACAGCTGGCACTCAGAGGGACATACACCACAGGAAACAGTGAACTGGAAAAAGCCAAGGCCCATGACATGAGGGGTGCTGGGTTCCTTCCACGGTGGCGGGAAGGTTCTGAACTTAGGCTTGGGCCCTCATGGGCCCTGCAAAGACACCACATTCACCAAGTTAAACACTGCCTGGGCGAACTTCAACACACTGACTGCACCTTGATAAAATGAGTTGTTTTTTACTTTTTTTGGAGGGGGCACATTGAGACAGGGTCTCTCTAGGTAGCCCAGGCTGGCCTCAGATCTGCAAAGATCCTCCTGCCGCAGCCCTGAGTGCTGGGATTACAGGTGTGCATACCAGGACTCACACTAAACCGGATTTTTAAGTGGCTCGGTGGTAGGGCACTTGCCTAACAGGCACAAGGTCTTGAAGAGTAACAAAGTAAACAAAATGTCTTCAGACCGATCATCTGAGCTTTCATTCTTACAAATCAGAAGAAGCAAAAATGAGACTCAGAATTACTGCCAAAAATGGTAAAAAAAAAAAAAAAAAAAAAGTCCCTCAAGTGGGGAGACAGACAGGGCCTGCCTGCTTGCTGGCCAAGTCCTAGGCAACGCCCAGGAATGGAGTTGGGCACCACAACCAACTCAAGGGCGGCACCCTCTCAGGAAGGCCATGGATGCACAGGACCCGTGAGGGCAGGAAACAGTGCAGTGATGATGGGCACACATGAGTACAATGTGCCCATGGTCCAAGAGCTGCTCCCAAACACTAGCCAACACCTAAGAGGCAGGGTGCTGATTTGCAGCTTGCAACTGGCCTGGGGCAGGGGCCAACTTGTAGGCTTCCAGGGGGGCTGCCCCTCACGCCTTAGTGTGCGGAGCTGAGGTTGGGCACCGAGCAGTGAAGGAAGAGCACTGAAGCCAAGGCTTAGAAGCAGTCAGGGGAACCCACAGCTAGCACCAGCACAGCTGCGTTCCAATAAAACTTTATTTATGGGACTGAAATTTGAATTTCATAACATTTGCACATTTCCTGAAGCAGTCTCCTTTTATTTTTTCTCAACCACTTAAAAATGTTGAAGCCATTCTTAGCTCATGAGTCACCAGGCTAGGCAGTGCAACCTGCCAGTCTTGAAGCCTCGTGTGGCCATGACATCCACGCTCCCTACACAGGGGACCACCACCCTCCCTAGACAGAGCCATGGTCCCAACCAATCCCAAGCCCACTTGTTTTATGGAAATCAACAGGCTCACTCGCTTTCTTTCTTTCTTTCTTTCTTTCTTTCTTTCTTTCTTTCTTTTTTCTTCTCTTCTTTCTCTTCTCCTCTTCTTCTTCTCTCTCTCTCTCTCTCTCTCTTTTTCTCTCTCTCTCTCTTTCTTTCTTTTTAAATGCAGGGTGTCACTATGTATCCCAGGCTGGCCTTGAATACACTGTGAAGCCCAGGCTTCCTCCTGTCTCAGCCTCCTAAGTGCTTGGATTATAGGTGTGTGCCACCACACTTGGCACTCAACACGCTCATTCTACACTGAGGGAAACACAGGAAAAACTAGACTAACAGGAGGACCCACAGTACTACCACAAAGTCACAGCAATGGAGACAACGTGGACATTAGTATGCTGACCCACAGGCCACCAGGCAAGGACACCCCAACAAACGCCCCTGCAGCACCTAGCAGATTGTGCATTCCCAGGGGCTGAAACAACAGCAGAGGATAATGTCCTTCACAAGTAGCAATGGACCAAATGGACAGGCACGTACAAAACCAAGCAGAATCTTAGCCCTTACACAACTCAAACTGAAACGAATAATGAAATTCAGAACTACAAAAATCAGTTGCTTTGGTACGGCAAATTTCTTAAGACACACAAAATGCATAATTTCAGTCCCCTGGAAAAAGGAATACAAAACAAACTCTTGCTAGAGGTGGCAGTACACTAATTTGCAGCCCAGCCTGGATACTTTATAATTCAGCAAGACATTCTCTCAAACTTTAAAAATAAGAGGGGGAGGGAAGAGTTGAGAATATAGCTCATTGGCAAGGCCTAGGGTTTAATCTCCAGTCCTGCACGTGCAAAGTCCTCTGGAGGCTGCAGGTGTGGCCCAGCACGAAAGCACTTCAAGGCCCTGGGCTAGATCCCCCACACCGCAAAACAGAAACAAAAACAAAACAAAATCTGCTGGTATACGCCTATAATGCCAGCTCCTCAGGAGGCTGAGGCATGACGGTTTAAAGTTCAAGACCAGCTGGGAATATAGCTCAGTGGCACAAGTGCCTCCCTGGCAAGCGCAAGGTCCTGAGTTCGATCCCTGGTACCAAAAAAATAAAACAAACAAAAAAGACCAGCATGGGCAACTTAGCAGGATCCTGTTTCAAAACAAAATAAAAATAAAGGGCCGAGTATAGATCAGTGATAGAGAGCTTGCCTACCATGCTCAAGGCCTGGGGTACAAATTGCAGGACTGAAAGAAAGAAAACGGCCCCACTTCAGAAAACAGGCCAGGCAGACGTACAACAAATAAAAAAGGATGAACGCAAGCCAAAACTCTAATGAGCCAAGCACAGTGATCCACACCAGGGATCCCACCTACTTGGGAAGTTGAGGCAGGAGAATCACAAGTTCAAGGCCAGACAAGGCAATTTAGTAAGCTTCCATCTCAAAAAATAAATAGTGCGGGGCAAAAAGCCCAAACCTCCAAGGAGACACTCCGTACACAAATTTGAACACTGCGCAAAAATAGAAAGCTGAAGTGACCAGGTGACAGGTAGGCACGGAGGAGCCGGAGCTGGCACTCACAACTGGGATGGATGTAATCGCCAAGCCATAGCAGGAAGCAACTGCCAGCCTCAACAAGATCCACACAATGCCTGCATGCCCCTTCAGAACAGCTTCACTCCAAACCACCAAACACTGCAGGTGACCAGAGTACCCTGCACCGGTGAAAAATGGTACACATCCATAGGATGGACTTCCATTCAGCAAAAGCAAGGACTGAGCAAGTGACACTGGGACAGTCCATGTGCAGGATACTCAGGAACCAGCTGTGTCAGTGTGACAGGGACAGAGTCTAGAGGAGAGGCTGGAGGTGGGGAGACCGACCAACATGGGAAAGGGGGATGTGGAGAATGATGAAGGCCCCAGGTGGTCACCCAGCAGCACACACTGCCAAAGACCACAGACTGGGGCTGCAGATGCAGCTCAGTGGTACAACGTTTGCCCAGCATGCGTGAAGCCCTGGGTTCCATCCCCAGTACCACAAAAAACAAAAAATTAAAAAGTACAGTCACAGATCTGAGCCAGGCACGGTGGCGTGCACGTGTAGGTAGGTCCAGCTACTTGCAAGCCTGAGGCAGAAGGATCATTTGAGCCCAGGGATTCAAGACCAACCTGGACAACACTAAGACCTCTTCTCCATCAAAAAACAAAAGACCTACAGACCTTCCTGATAAAAGAGTTGTGTGTAACACACTTCAACATATACCTGAGTTCAAGTTAAAAATATATATACATACACACAAAAGCCAGGCATGGTGGCGCACCACTGTAACTTCAGCAGGCTGGGAGACTGAGGCAAGAGGATCACAAGTTTGACCCTACTTCAAAAAAAGAAATAAAAAGGATTGGGGATGTTGCTCAGTGCAAAGGTCCTTGGTTCAATTCCCAGTAATCCAAAAAAATCAAGGCCCACAGCAAAGCCCACACTTGTTATGCACGGCAGCTCTATTCTAGAGTCCTGCCGACCTGACCAGCACGTGAAGGCCCTCCATTCCCAGGGGACACTGCAGGGTCCCTCAAGAACCTGGTCATCTTTGGTCAAGCAATCCATTCAGAACCACGTCCTGTTTCCCTGACACTGACGTCAGCCACAGTGCTGTCACCCACGCCCTCAGGGCTCCTCCTCAGACTTTGGACTCTAGAAGCCCTCAGCACTGCATGTGGGGTCCACTTTAGACAAGATGTCACCCGTAAACAGCATGGGATACAGAACACATGGCCTTGAAGAAGTCTGGAGAAGGCCATCGTGCATGTCACAAACAGCTGCCAGAAGTGCCCCAAATATGGACTTGGGGTTACGGATCCATTTTAGCTCGTCAGGGGCACAGAACAAAGGGGATAATGAAACACAACCCCCAGGACCACATGCTCCATGAGCAGTGGGAGACACACACTTGCCAGCCCCTCTAGGACCCGCTCCCAGGCTGAGGCCATCAGAGGCAGAGCATCCCTTGTCTTCAATTTGGGAACAGAATCCAAAGACGAAGTACAAGTCCTCAAGCAGAGCCAGAATCCCACTCCTGAGCCTTCCCCACATGACATGTGTTATGGTTTATACCTAAATGTCCCCCTAAAACAGAAGTGGTAAACCTATGGCACACATGCTGCAACAACAGCCTGGTTTTTTGTTTTTTTTTTTTGGTACCAGGAATCAAACTCAGGATCTCGCACTGGCCAGGCAGGAACCATGCCACTGAGCTATATCTCCCGCCCAACAGGCTGTGTTATCACTGAAAGCTCTAAAAGGGTCACCATCACTTCCCTAGAGCCACTAGTGCTCACAGGCAGGACCTCTGGGAGGAGACTGGATTATGGGGCTTAGAGATGGCTTGCTGCTAGGAAGTGGAGTCTGGTTGAAAGAGGCAGTCACTGTGGGTGTGACCTGGAAGGGTGTAGCCCCCTTTTGCAGCTCCTCATGACCTCTGTGAGGTGACCAGCTCTCCTCCACCAGGTACCTCTGCCATGCCGTTTGTTTCTTTAGATTGGTTGAGCGTGGACTGAAATGTCAGCCAAAATAAACCTCTCCTCCTTTAAACTGTGGGTATCAGGTACTGTGTCTCAGTATTGAGACAGTGACTGAGACATGTCCCAGTCTTAACACAGGCATCCTGGCCACTACCTCCTAACTCAGGCATCGTCTTCCGCCTCTGTCCTCATCTGCAACTGACCTGTCTCCCTTAACAAGACTCCAATGCAGGACCATCTTGCTATCCCCATATAGGTCAAGGAAGGGACAGGGACCAGACTCTACATAGAGGAACACATGGCCAACAAGGCTTCCTCAAGACAGGATCAGAACAGCTGCCCTGAAGGGACAGGGTGCTGTCCAAGAGGGCCACAGGCACTGCTCTGGCGTTCCTCAGAGGCAGTGTGGGATGCTGATACCAACCCCCTAGGAAGGCCTCAGGGCTCACTTCCAAGGGGTATCCCTACCAGGAGCAAGTCTACCACAGAGCCAACCAGGCCCTGCTGCCGACCCTGTACAGGACACTGCGACAGCACAGTCCCTGCCCCTCTCCGGCACTGCCTGGAACCCAGGAGGCAGACAGCCTCTCCTAATGTCCTCCTGTGGGCTCCAGGGCTCCCATCAGGTTTATATGCACTAACCTGTACACACTGAGTTGGCAGTATCTAGCTCTGCATACCACAGAAGACTTGGGGGCTCAAGCAGCACTGTCTCAGGCTGTGATGTATGCACAAGTTCACCAGGCTGCAGGGGATGTCCAGGTAGAGGGAACAGCAGGGCCTGAGAGCATACTACAGCCGAGAGCACATGACAAATTACAGATTATGGGGCCCTAAGGTGCCACAGGGCTCCCACACAGTGTGAGCCGCTAAGCCATCTAAGCCAGGCAATGCAGGCAGAGCGGATCTGCTCCTCAAGAGGATCATCTCCCCATAGCCATCACTGGCTGCGGGGGCTGCAGGGAGCCCCATGTGCAAGGCCCAGGCCAGAAGTGTGAGACCACAACGGACATCACCTACCATAGGTCAGTGGCCACAGCTAGTCACAGGCCCCTCCTGTGACCCAGAGTGGGGCCAGCCCCAGCACCCAGTGGGCTGTGCCCATTGTGTGTGGCCGTCAGTTGCAAACACTTGGGGACACCAGGGAAGGCCCTAGGTGGGAAAGCAAGATGAGACTTTCCCTGGGGTTCTAACACTCTGGAGAAGACCATGTATCAGGCAGGGCCTGTGCCAACCCCAGCCAAAGGCTGTTGAGCAAGTGCCTCTGTGGGAACAGGAGCAAAAGACCAGACAGGACTGGGCCCCAAATCCTGTTGGAAGCACCCCACATTCAGCAGGAGGCAGTCTTGGGAGGGGACTGCGCCTGCTCTCACCTATGCACCAGGGCCCATGCAAGGCCTCCGCAGTCCATGTGACATCATGCCAGCTGACCTGGCACAGCCCACCCTGCTCAGCAGGATGACCTTAGGGGTCACTGCCATCAGGCCCCAGCCCAGTCCACTGCACACCGAGCAGACCTATCGTCCCAGGGCCACAGGGGAGAACTGCTTCCTAGGACCATTGCCCCAACTTCGCTAAATGCTGGCTCCTGCTTTTCTTTCTTTTTAAATGTAAGAGTTGAATGGTCAATTTTTTCTTAAAACAATGAGGAAGGTCAAAAGCAGACATCAAACCCACCCCAGGAGCACTGGCAGGGGATGCGGACCATGCCTAGAGAAGTAGGACTCAGAACTCCCACCCCTGTGGATGGGGAATAAGGGGCTGCTGCTGATGCCATGCAAGCAGAGGTCTGGCTGTCCTGGAGGCTGTGTGGCCCAAGCCTCCTCAACCCTTTCCAGGGATGGCCCTGTGTCCTAGCCACAGCCCGCGTCTACAAGTCCTGCTACCATGATGTACTGCTGGAGCGTGGGGGTTACACCTTTGCTCCTAAGCTGTGCTATTACAAATGAAACTGAGCAGGACTTAAAGCCTCAACAGACCCAGAGCCTCTACATGCAGTGGAAGACCACAGACCTCAGGATATGTGTAGCCCCACAGGCTCTGATGAGAACTCTGTGCTGGGAAGTATAAATATAAAAAATAAGGCGCCAGGGCTCGGCATGTAGATCAGTGACAGAACACTTACCTAGAATGTACAAGGCACTGGGTTCCACTCCCAGCACCACCAAAAAAAAAAAAAAAAAAAAAAAGCATGAACAGACATATCTGTCTTCCCCGGGTATAAAAAAGGCCAAGGTAGGAGGATCAAGTTCAAGGCCAGCCTTGACAACTTAATGAGACCCTGTCTCAAAAAATAAAAGGGCTGGGAATGGAGCTCAGTGATACAGCATCAACCTAGCACACACAGTCCTGGGTTCAAAATAACAAAATATTTATGATGTAAATTAAAAACACAAGAAGATACTTTTCTCAACCATTTAAAATGTCACACCAAGAAGATCAGAGGGTCCAGGCCAGTCTTTTTTTTTTTTTTTTTTTTTCTTTCTTTTGGTACTGGGAATCAACCAAACCTGAGATATGCTGGGCCACCAGGAGCCTTGCAGCCCAGGCAGTTTCCAGAATCACCAGCTGGAAGGCTCCAGGGAGTAGATGCTGCCCAAGCCTCATTCTGCCACTGCCAACACAAGGCCTTGTCCATGACAGGCCACTGTCCAGGGAAGAACCAGGCCACGCTGTGTCCCTTACCCAGCCACTCAGCAAGCACACAGAGCAGTCACCCCAGCTTTGCCCCACAATGTTCCCTGGCAGGGTCTGGGGACTCCCAGACACCCATACACCTCAGACCTGTCACACTGGGACATACAGTAAGACATGGGTGTTCACCAGCTTGGACACCCTGAACCCAGGCCCTGAGCAGACACCAGCAGTGAGCCACTTCCCAGGTTCAGTTCCCACCAGCTGCTCCCCCAGACCAGAACGGGCTACCTAGGCAGCCAAACCCTAGACAGCAACCGGCAGAGTGAGAGACCCTACTCGGGGAACAGGTACAGCTTCCTTTCTATCTGAGACCCAAGGCTCCAGCAAGCAATCCCAGAGCAGGAGCCCAACCTGTCAACACCCAGCCACCACCAACCACAGGGCCCCCAGGACCCACCGGTGGGATGGACCAACATGGTCCTTCTACCATGGCACTTGCTGCCACACCTGCTAAGGTGACATCCTCAGACAATGCCAAGTTTGCCCAGGTGCAACCCAGGGCATGCCTGCCCCAAGAGACAAGAATCCTGACCTTTCCCTGCTCCTTCCCCGAAGAAACAAAAAACAGGATAGCTTCCACCAGGCTCTGCAGCTTGGGTGCCAGCAGCCCGGCCCATGGGAGGCCTGAGAGGCAGGGACTAGGTGCACAAAGGCCAAGGCAAGTTGGGCACCTGGTTTTTGGTCCATTACTGGATGTCCACATGGGTACCAGGCATCTCCTGTAGGAGGTGCCACAGGAGGGCAGAAGCAAGTTCTCATCCACATCAGAGGGAAACTGAGATACAGGAAGGTCTGGGGATGCTGGGCCCAAAGAGTCAGGGTCCAGGCCTCTCCCACCCCCAGCCCCAGCCCCCCATGCACAGGTGCCAGGTGGGCATGGACACAGTTCTTGGATGGGGAGGCTAGCCAGAAGTGCCTCCCTTGCTTGGTGACTAGATCCAGGAGCTGGTGCTGCCCCTCCTGACACTTCCTCAGCACATGGTGGCACAGCCCCAGGGCATAACCACAGCGAAATACCCAGGGACTCACAGTGAGGATGGTGGAAGAGTCTGGGGACCAGGACAATGGGGGCCTTTTACAGGTGAGGGAGACCATCCCAGAAGGCGGGGGGGAAGAGTTGAGGCAAACCCTGATGCGAAGCCATGGAGTCCTCAGGAGCCATAGGGGCCTCATGCTGGCCAGGAGTCTGCAGCACAAGGGTGCACAGGGTTACAGCACCAGGAAAGGGCCGTGGGGGCAGCCAGGATATGCTGGCACCCTGGCCTGTGTGCATCAAGGATTGGGCACTCTGGTCCGTGCTTCATCAGCTCCAGACTTGACATGGGGCAAAGGTGTGGGTCAGGAGAGGGTGGGCCGGAGCTCCAGCTGGGGGTGGACAATCCATTAGGTGGAGGACAGTTCCAGAGCTGGCCTGGGCAGTCAGAGCATCCTGGGTCCTCGGAAAGGGGCAGCCTGGTACCTCGGTGCTGCCCCAGCTGTGACACTCTCACAGCAGAGCCCACTTTGCAGGTTGGGAAGGCAAGGGCAGGGGCCCAGGAAGGCTTATCCACACTCAGCTGGGGAGATCTGCAGGACAAACACTCAGGAGATGAGGTGGGGGCGGCACGGACGGGCTTGGCAAGTGCAAGGCCATCTCAGGTCCTTGTGAAAAGTGCCGGATGCAGTCAGGCCACAGATCCCCAGACACCCGCAGAAGCCCCCCAACACCCACACACGAACTAGGACTCTCCCCCAGGGTTTGCTAACTTCCTCCCCGCTGGACTGGGGTGCACAGGAGGCACTGAAAAGTTTGGAGCGACTCGGGGACACGGCTGGGATGATGGCTCCCCATGGAAGGCCACCCCAGAAGGCCTGCAGAGGGAGGGCTCTGAGCAGGAATGTGGCCACTCCGATGGAGTCGCGGTCCGAGCACTGGCAGCCAGGCCGCATGGCCCCCGAAGACCCCACATCCCCAAGACCCCAAAACTCCTGCTCCCAGGCCAGCAGCCAGCGCCGCCAAAGCCACGTGCTCCCGCTGGGGGATCCGTCGGCGCCAGCCGGGCCTCGCGGACACCGGCCAGCAGCCACCGCGATGCTCCCGGCCCCGGCGCCTCCCGCGACTCCCCGCCTGCACCCAGGCCGCCCCCGACCCCAACAGGTGGGCAGAGCCCCCGCCCGCGGTGCCAGCTCCCCCACCGCGCCCCGCTCCGGCTGGGGCGGCCCTAGGGGCCATCTTGAGCAGGGGTGCGCACGGGGAGGGGGCGCCGAAGAGAAG
>NW_004955538.1:3559737-3634897 GCF_000276665.1 Chinchilla lanigera | reverse complement strand
GCGCCCCTCCCGAGCGGCTCTCGGGGAACCTCCGGCAGGCCGTCCCCCGCCCCCGCCGCGGGTCCCCCAGCATCAGCGGCGCCCCTCCTAGGCGAGTCTCCTCGACACCCCCGGCGGGCCTGCTGCGCTCCCCATCGTGGATCCCCTCGGCCCCTCCTGCCGGCCATCTGTGCCACCCCGGCGGATCACCCTCCCGACATTCCCTGCACCCTGGGCGCCCTTCCTGGGGGCCCCTGGTAGGGTCTTCTGAACCTCCGAGGTCCTCCATGCGTGAGCCCCTCCCGCACTCCTCAGGAGGATCTCGCCCCGACTCGGGGTGGGGGTCCTCCTTGCAGCCTCAGGATCCTCTGGCGCTTGAGCGCTCTCAGCGGTCCCCTCTGGGTCCCCCGCCCACTCCGAAGCTGAGCAGCCTGGCCTTGGCCCCAAGGCTCCTGTCCCACACCTCCCTTCCTCGGCTGACCCTTGCCACCCAACACCAGATGGTCTGTGTCGCTGCCCGTCCTCCCCCAGCCTCCGTGGTCGTCCCTGGACACGATGACCATCCCCCTCCCCCACCCGGGCAGGATCCTGAGCTGACAAGGCCTCCCTGGCTGGTGGCCTGGTTTGAGGCAGCAGAATCTGGCCCCACAAGGCGCGAGTGTGGAGGGAAATTCCTTCTGTGGACTGCAGTCTGCACTTCCTCCCCAGCACCTCTCAGAGTTTGTGCCCATGTGTCTGGGCCTGTGCTTCTTTAAAGTCTGTGGGCAGTGGGGTAGGTAGGCAGCCCCTCAACGGAGGACTGAAGTTGGCCTCATAGTTGGGATGACCGTGGTCCCCGGCTGGCGTGGGAAGATGAGGAGGTGTCTAGGGGCTCCAAGTCGCCTCTGGGCCAGCCTGTGGTGCTGCCTGCTGGCTGCAGAGACACCAGGTCCATCCCTGTGGGATGCCAAGGGACATCCCTGAGAACTGGAGCTCAGAAGAGAGCCTGGGGCGCGCACCATAACCCCAGCCCTGTGGGAGGCGATGGCAACTTCAAACCCCGCTTGACCAATTTAGTGAGACCTTGTCTCAAAATGAAAAATAAGAAAAGGACTACGGATATCACTCAGTACAAAAACCCTGAGTTTAATCCTCAATTCTTTGAAAAATAAAAACAGCACAAATGATCCCGGGTCACTGTGTGTGGTTTGGACAAGTAATCAGGAGTCCTGGTTGACTGGCACACATGTTGCCTGCCCAACCCCAGTGAACTAGGTGGGAAGCTGGGGTCCCAAGGAAGACGGAGGCCATGGTCTGTGGAGAGCAGATGGGAAATGACACCAAGAGCAAGAGAGAAGTGTGGGTACAAAGTGCAGTGATGATACACACGAAAAAGATCCTAGCATGGGGAGACACGGGTGGCCATCCCTCAGGTTCACCCATAGCATGAGACCTCCCCCATTACCCAACAGACTGGCCAGCAGATCATTCAGAAAGGCTGGACAGTGCCAGGCGACCTTCAGGAGCATGGGAACACACCCCTCTGTACCATCTGTATCTGTTTCCACCAGACATGGGGTACATTCTCCAACATGAGGACATCCCAAAAATCTTTGGCTGAAGGACACACCCTTTTCTTCTGCCAGAGTTAGGAGGCAAGAAGAAATGGCTGTCAGAGGGTACAGGGTCCTGGCCAACTTCTTTTTTTATTATTTTTAATTTAAAAAATTTATTTATTTGGGTTTTTTGGGCATCAGGAATCAAACTCACAACCTTGCACTTGCCAGGCAAGTGCTGTACCTTTGAATGATATTCCCAGCCTTTTTTTTTTTTTAGGAACGAGGACTCAAACTCAGGACCTTGCACTTGCCAGGCAGGCACTGTGCCACTGAGCTGTATCCCTGGCCCCTGGTGAACTTCTCAGGGAGGCACCCACACCCTGAGCTGGTCCCTCCAGTGCTGAGGACACACCCCGCACTGAGCAGAAGTGGCAGGGCACTCAGCTGCCCCAGCCCGGGCACTTTGCCTACCTCTCCAGACCAGATCCATTACCTGCCCTTAACCTAACTCAAGGAATCAGAGGAGCTCAGGTGAGTTGAGAAGGATGAAGATGTTGTCCATCTGGTAGCAGAGCTTGAAGGAATGCTGCCTCAGGAAGTGGCACAGTGACCATATCACATAACTCCTCACAAAACCTGGAGGAAGGGAAAGTGCAGGACAGGTGAGAACCCTGCAGAGAAGAACATGCGAGTCCAGGACAGATGCTGCCACAGAGTCCTGCACTCCTGGGACCCTAGTAGGTACATGGGTTCCATAAACAAGTTTAAATGTTCAATAACAAAGCAGTTCTGTGAGGGGAAGACATAAGCACCAAGGACTCTGTTGAGGGATCATGTCACACCTTTTGGGCTAAGAAACAGTAAGGACCAGAACATCAAGTTGCTATGGGAGAAAGAGTTTGGATCATTTCAGGACAAGACAAAGCCACTACAGCAGTTGACTCATTCAGCTGTTTTCTGAACATCTACTTCATGCTGCAGACCATTCTGGAGGTGAGGACACAGTCTTCCCTGAGGAGTTTACAACTTAGCAGGAAAGGAGATATAGATGGTGTATAGGCTATGTGATGTTGCCTGTTTTCAAGACAAAATGGTGAGGGTAAAAGCCACAACAATGCAGAGGTACTGCTTATCTCAGGAGGTGGAGGAAGGAGATGTAAGAGGACCCTTCCCCTGCAGGAACCTGTGGACCCTGTGGGGACTTTGGCTTTGCCTCTGGGAGCTCCTGAGGAACTCCTACATGAGGCACAGTGGTGAAGGGGAGGGTAAGAGACAGATTCAGATAGGCTGCAAGAAAAGCTTCTGAAGCTGGAGGCAGTGGCACACACCTGTAACCCCAGGTAGCTGGGAGCCTTAGACAGGAGAACCAGGAGTTTGAGGCCAGGCTGGGCAACTTAGCAAGATTCTGTCCCAGACAAAAAGAAGCAGAGAAGGAGGAATACAAAAAAGAGAAAGAGAATAACGAAGTCAAGAGGAAGAGCATCCCTGGAGCAACAAAGTCTGGCCGGGCATGGTGGCACACACCTGTAATCTCTGGGAGGCTGAGGCAGGAGGGTCACTGTAAGTTCTAGGCCAGCCTGGGCTTCATAGTGAGTTCAAGGTAAGCCTGAACTGCATAGTGAGACCTTGTCTCAAACAGACAAACAAACAAAAAACCTGTATCAGAAAGATCCACGGCACACTCTAAAAAATCAGTGCAGCATGATATGACCCATACTAAGACCTGTCTTGCCTGTTACTGAACTTTAAAGACTAATGGAGCCATTTCCCAGAAAAAGCATATCACAGACAAGGACAGAAACTGCAAAGTGGCGCATACCGGTAATCTCAGCACTCTGAAAAGCTGAGGCCAGAGGGTTGCAAGTTTGACCCCAGTCTGTGTAATTTAGCAAAATCCTTTTTCAAAATAAAAAAAATAAAATGTTGCTCAGTGATGTTGCTCAGTGTGAAAGCCTTGGGTGTGATTCCCAGTACTGGAAGAAAAAATTAGCCTCTGATTTCTCAAGCAGCATTAAAAGCCTGAAGACACAGTGTCCCCCTTAGGGACAAAAACTGTAACCCAAGAATCTTTTACCCAGCCAGGTTCTCATGTATATATAAATGTCTGAGGGAAATATTTTCAAATATAAGAATATGAAGAATAAAGTTCTTTAAACATTTAAAACCTGGCCTTAAGTCTAGCCAATAAAGATAAAAATTAGAGCAAAGAATTTGAGTGACCCAGGTCCCAACAGCAAACCCATGGCAAGGGATGATGAAAGGGTCAACATGAGATGAAAACGTCCCGGATTCTTGCTGCGAGCCCAAAACACAGGAGGCCAAGCCAGGTTCTAGGCCAGTCTGAACAACTTGGCACTTCAAAATGGAGGGCTGGGGATGTCGCTTAGTTCAGTAACATACACACACACACACACACACACACACACACACACACACATATGACATGAAGCAGCAGGGCTGGCAGAGGTGATGGGGGCCTCTCCCTGGCCCTCACCACTCAAAGTCAGCAGTGGGCCTGTGCCAGTGTACCACCAGGCTCTGAACTCTGCTTGGCTACCACTCTGGACCTGGAGCAGGGAGTGGCACCTTCCTGGGGATAGTGCCCTGGGATCCTGAGGAGGGACCAGGACTGACCTGGTGGGCAAGCAGGAGTAAAGGGAGCCTAGAATCAAGATCTTATAGCAGTGTCTACTTGCAGTAGCTGGGGGCCTGCTCTAGCCACATTTATGCGGGGGACTTTGGCAGGGCCCAGACCAATCCCCAGGTTCCTTCCTAAGGCAGCTCTTCTAGCCTCCCTTTGACTCCAGTGCTCCAAGACCCTTACAAGACCCTCCCAAGACTCTGCTGTGAACCCCTAGCCACCCCAAGGCAGGTCTCCCTGTGGGGGCTCCCAACCTTCCAAGAGCTTCCTTTGCTGCCAGATTTCCCAGTCAGGCCATGGACAGGAGGGCTGATCATTTGTGGTTGTGGGGAGCCATCCCATGCACTGGTAGACTTGTGCAGTACTCCAGCCTCTACCCACCAGATGCCACAGCTTCCTGTGGGAGGTACCTTGCTCCCCACTCTCACTCTAGAGAGTCTATGACATGCTAGGTGACAGTACAGAGAGGATTCGAGGTCACTAACTACTTGATCTTAAAGCAGTTTGTCCAGGTTATCTGGGTAAGCAGTGTTGTCACAAGGTCCTTAACCATGGGCAAGGGAGGCAGGAGAGGAGCAGGGCAGAAAGTATGCAGACAGAGCTGAAGCGGGAGAAAGCAAGG
Source organism: Chinchilla lanigera (assembly GCF_000276665.1). Lineage (NCBI taxonomy): Eukaryota > Metazoa > Chordata > Mammalia > Rodentia > Chinchillidae > Chinchilla > Chinchilla lanigera. Next base: position 3,630,117 of record NW_004955538.1, on the reverse strand, counting down.
GCTTCTCCTCCCCAGCTCCCTGCCCACGTCTTCACCCCAGACCAGCAAGACCCAGAGAAGCCAGGGGATTCTACAGAACTTAGGCAATGAACCTGTGTTGGTTTAAAACACCAAACATAGCAGTTTGTTACAGCAGCAACAGGAAACTAGCACACAGCCTCCTGATTGTGGCGACCAAAGTATCTCCAGGCACTGCCACCTGTCCCAGCACTGTACGCTACTGGAGAGGGTCGTGTGCTCTGTGTTGGTCCCCACTGAGAGGTAGCACTTTTACCCTCACACTCCACGCTGAACCGAACTGCCTGTAGCCATAGTGCAGTGGTTGACTGATTTTGTCAACTTGAAAAGTTTAGAAGCTTAACTAAATTGGCTCAGCAATTCTACACCCTAGGGTGGCTCGTTACCTGGAAGGTATAAAAGGGAAATGAGAAAGGACGGACGGGCTTCTAGTCTTCAGAGGTGTGTCAGTTTTCACCTTCAGCTTGGACATCATCTCTAGCACAGACTCTTTAGCTTACACCTTGGATGCTTCAGCCTTCTGGCATAGACCCATCAACCTCCTGATATGGACTCGCATGGGACACTGCAATGAGCTCCAGATCTTAGACTGAATCCTTCGGTCTCCAGTGTGCAGACACCCTCTGCACATTTCCTCATCCACCCTGGGGCTGACCTTCGTAAGCCAATCTTGTAATTTCTTATACATTTGTATATCATGTGTTATATGTTTCTCTACTAAAATGCTAACATCAGATAGAACTGTAGAAGAGGCTAATCAGCCTCAATTTAGGAGCAAATATAACAGTGGACCAGGTGTGGGAGCATACACCTGTAATCCCAGCACTGGGAGGCTGAGACAAGAGGATCACAGTGAGTTCATGGTCAGCCTGAGCCATTTAGTGAGTTCAAAGCAGCCTGAACTACACAGTGAGACCCTGTCTCCAAAAAAAAAAACAAAAAGGGGGCGACTCTTTCAAAGTCACTCAGAACAAAGAACTACACAGCATGTGTTACCACAATGTGACCACTGACACTAGCTCCTACCCTGCTCTGAGACAGGACTACATGCAACTTCCTGCCCAGCAAGGACCTGGCTTAGAGCACAGCACCTCTCTATCCTGTCAGAGACCTTGGGAGGAGGCGGGGTCGTGATGTTCCCCAAGACCCTGTGGCTCCACGGCCTGTCCGCTCCCACTCTGGAGGTTTTACAAATGCAGAGGACTCCTGTGGTAAACAAAATTACTTTCAGGGACTCCAGATAGAACTGGGCAAGGATGCCCACCTAGGTTATCCAGGCAGGCTTCCTATAGGAGAGAATTTCAGTCCTACAATATGAAGGAGAGAGACAAGAACAAAGGTTTTGAGTTGGCCTAGGGACTCGGAGTCCATGGGCAGCAAGGGCCAGTATGGCCAGGTCTGCATCTCAGCAGTGGCTCAGGGACAGTACTGCCAGCTTGCCAGACGTACAAGGTCAAGGTGGCTGCAGAGGCTGGACTCCTACTGGGGGCTGGGATCAATCACCTCCTCTCAGCCCAAGGCCTGCCAGCCCTCACCACCACACAGAGAAGCCCTCAGTCAGTCCTTGTGGCCAGGGCACTTTTCCCCATGCGGAGGGCTGGGGTCACCTCACTCCTTTCCTTCCTCCCACTCCAGTGCCCTCCACCTTGGTCTCCCAAAATGCAGCCTGCACTCACCCTGGTTTTGAACCCTCAGAATCTTGAGACAAAGGCAGTAGGAACACAGGCCTAGGGTCCTTCTACAGCAGCGTGTCTGGGCTGCTTCAGACCCCCTGTGCCCAAGGCTTTCTCAGCCCTTGTGCCTCTCCAACCCCAGGGGTGCCTCCTGCTCCAGGAAGCCTCCTCTGCCAGGGCCCCTCCCTGCCGCTCCACTGGCTGCACCACACCCCCGGGGCCTACAGAGCAGTGCCCAGTGCTCAGGGCCGCTGACGGCATGGACCAACCCCAGATGCCCATAGGAGCTTGTCTCCAGGGTGCTCCAGCAGAGGGAGGGGTGGGCAGCCTGGGTCCGGGTGGCTTAGGGGGCTCCCCATCTTTCTCCGGGCAGTGCAGAGCAGCCCAGCTGGCTTTCCTTTCCCCTTCCCCCAACACTCTCAACCGGGCCCCAGGGGGTCTGTTTTCCCCTCCGTGGGTGGGCCACGGTCCCTTGTGAAACAGAGCGCAGGAGGTCAAGGAAATGTGCTAGACGACAGACTGGGCTGAGCAGGATCTTAGCAGCGGGGTGACCTCGGGGCCAGGGCCCAAGAAGTTGCGTTCTGCCAGCAGGGTGCGCTCCGCGCCAGGAAGTCGCGAAAGGCGTTGTTGGGCTCGCAGGAATTCCGCGGTTGGGGCAGGAGCACGTCCTTGTCCACATCCTCGGACACCAGTTTAGCCACTACCTGTACGAGGTCCTGTGGGCGGCCTTGGCGTCAGAGGCGGGAGCGGGCCGGAGGGGAGGGAGAGAGGGGGCCCTACCCCTCTCCCCCGCGCGTGCCCCAACCCCCCGCGCACCTGGCAGCTCCAGTCCTGAGGCTCCTGCGCGCCCCGCAGTGCCAGCAGCCGGCGCTCCTCGATGCTGAGGCTCCAGTGCCGGCCAGGGCTCTGGGGCTCCTGGGGCTCGCACACCTGTGGGGACAGGGTCCCACCTGCATGAGGTCCTAGAGATCATGACACTCCCTGACGTGCTTCACAGGGGCTGCTGAGCCAAGAGCTGCTTAATGGGGTAAAGTTTCAGATTCACAAGATCAGAAGTCCGGGGAAAGAAAAAGAAGTCCAGGAAGTTTGTTTCACAACAATGTAGAGATATATACAGTTTATGTATATACATGTATACATTATACAGATATATATATATATATATTACACCCCCACCCCACCCCACCCCACCCCCGCCAAGCACTGAGGACTGAACCCAAGGCCTTCATACTGAACAGAGACAGTGCTGGCTTCGGCAGGACATATACTAAAACTGGAACCATACTGAGCTAAGACAGTGTCTTGCTAAGTCTTTGTGTTGACCAGGATGGGCTCTGCCTTACAGTCTTCCTGCTTCAGCTTCCCAGAGTGCTGGGATTACAGCATACACCACCACACCATACCAGGCTGAATAACGTGACTATACTTAACACTGTCAAACATGGCTAGGGGCTGGAGGGTGTAGCTCTGTGCCAGAGCATACACAAGACCCTGGGATCAGTCCCAGGCATCATCTGAGTGTGGAGGTAAAAAAAAAAAAAGGTATTTTCACGTCTGTAGAGTCTTTATTATTTATTTATTAGGATTTTTTTTTTTTTTTTTTTTTTGAAACAGGGTCTCACTCTAATTGGCCTTGAACTCTCTATGTAGCCCAGGCTGGCCTCGAGCTCATAGCAATCCTGCCTCAGCCTCCCAAGTGCTGAGATTATAGGCGTGTGCCACCTCACCTGGCTGTAACATCTTTAAAACACTAACATCCTATGAACCCTTTGGGATACAGCTGCTAGATGGTGTGCTCTGGGAGGAACAGAAAAGCCAAATTCCCAGGAAATAGGTGGCGTCAAGGCAGGGAGGGAGGGAGAGGGCTGCACGTGGCCCTGAAGGCAGCCAGGCCAGCTGGGGTAGGAAGGCCAGGGCCTCCAGGGGGCCGCTGCCAAGGAAAGAGTCGAGTCCCCGGAGACCTGGTATGTGTGGTTGGCTGTGAGAGGAGGGTCACAAATGCGTCAGAAAGTTTGGAATAGATAATAGAAAACAGAAAAGAAGGAGGCAGTAGGGAAAGAAGAGGCTCAGAAGAGACACCCACTGCCTCCAAGGAAAACGAAAGGCCATACAAGAAAGGAAACATCCCACCGAGAGCTTGCCGGGGCCATGGACAGCAGTACAGTCATGACAGCCAGTGTCGGGACTGGCTTCCCTGAGACATAGGCCATGACCCCCTCGGGCGGGGGAGAAAGCAGCATGTCGGGGGAGGTGGGTGCTAGGTCCTCAGCCTCTGGCAGGCAGTGAACCGAATCTAAATGGAGAAGTGAGAGAGAGCAGGCTAAGTGCATGTGGACATCCCTCCTTTTTGTTTTTTTTCTTTTGCAGTACTGGGGATCAAACCCAGGGCACTCTATCACTGAATTACACCCCCATCCTTCTTTTATTTATTGCTTTGAGAAAGGGTCTCTGTTGCCCCAGCTCACTTTGAACTTGTGATCTTCCTGTTTCTACCTCCCAGCAGCTGGTTACAGGAGTATCCACCACACCTGGCTGGTGCATTCAGTGGAAACACCTACAGGAGCTGACAGTGGGGGCTTCAGGATTGCAGCTCTACTTGAGTAGAGTATTTTAATAAAAACAAAATTAAAAATTAAAGATATAAGTAATTAATAAGTGATCTAATAAACATGGAAAAATATGCTCAGACTCTATAACCCAGAGAGTCCATGTTCCTCACAGGCAAATCAGAAATTCACCCAGGGTGACCATGATCGAAGCCACAAATGAAATAGATTCTCCCATGCACAAGAGATTCCCAGAACACATAACTAATTGTGACCGAAAAGTAAAGCAATTAGAAATTACTGCAAAAGGATAAAACACTCTTACTAACATAGACATTCCCAAACACCCTTCTAATCTACTCCTGAGTGAAAAAGAAAATCAAGACTGAAACCCACATTCACCCAAATGAACAATGGTGAGCATAGGACACATCAAAACCCACCAGGGGCTAAAACCACCCTCTGAAGATAATCGATAGCTTTAAATACATCATTAGAAAGAAAACTCAGAGATAAAACAACTCCTTTGAGAAGCTAGAAAAAGAACAAAAGAAATTCATGGAAGTTTAAAGATAGAATTAGGAAAGATTGATTAATAAAGGAAAAAAAACTGGACAATGATCACAAATGAGTTCTTTGAAAAACCAATAAAACAGAATTACTCTTTCCTTACATTTACCAATTTCACATATATTCACCTTTATCACTTTTGCCAACTCTTTCATGTTTGGTGACCCTTTAATGTCTTCTTGGGGGACACAAAATTACCCATTTTTTTTTGAGACAGGGTTTCCCTGTATAGCTCAGGCTGGCTTTAAACTCATTATGTAGCCCAGGCTGGCCTAGAACTCAAGGTGATCCTCCTGCCTCAGCCTCCCAAGTGGTGGGATTACAGGCATGTGCCACCATGCCCTGTTTTTATGTTTTTCGATCCTCCTCCCACCACACTGAGATCATAGATGGCCTGGTACATGCTGGGCAAGTGCTCTCCCACTGAGCTGCTTCCACATATCCTCCACTTGGGTTTTAAAGCAGTTTTCTCATTGTTCTCAAGCATCTCTTCATACATCCTGGTGGGTAAATAATGTGAATATTACAAATACTACAAGTGTTTTCTTACAGACTATCATTTAACATCTGTGATTTTGTCTTTTTTGAGACAGGGTTTCACTGTGCAGTTCAAGCTGGCCTTGAACTCACTTTGTATCCCACGCTAGTCTCTGAACTTGTAGCAATCCTCCTGCCTCAGCCTCCAAGTGCTGGGATTATAGGCGTGTGCCACCATGGTGACCATCTGTGTGTGGTTTTTTTTTTTTTTTTTTGAGACAGGTCTCTCTATGCAGTTCAGGCTGGCCTTGAGCTCACTTTGTAGCCCAAACTGTTCTCGAACTGCCTCAGCCTCCCAAGTGCTGGGATGACAAGCGTGTGCCACCATGCCCGGCTAGCATCTGTGTGTTCTTGATTGCACAACATTTTAAAAATCTGCCAGGCATTTTCTTCGAGAATTTTATATTTGACCTAAGCTATGCATTTCTCATTCAGGGATTTTATGTATGTATGTTTGTTTGAGACAGGGTCTTGCTGTGTAGTCCAGTCTAGCCTTGAATTTGCAGTGATCCTTTTGCCTCAGCCTCCTGAGTGCTGGGATTACAGTCTTGAGCCACCATGCCCAGCTTCTGGGATTTTAAACACAGCACATATACATTTTCCCAAGGCTTCTGCTGTTTGGCTTTAATGCTGTGTATCTGGGTTTAACACTGTGTATTGAATAGGTAGTGTAAGGCGGGGGCTGTATCCCACCGCCTTGTAAATGGAAAGCTAGTCACTCCAATACCATCTATTGAAAAGTGTTGGGCCAGGGATATAGCTCAGTGGCACAACGCCTGCCTGGCAAGCATGAGGTCCTGTGTTCGATTCCCGGTACAAAAAAAAAAAAAAAAAAAAAAAAGAAAAGTCTTTCCTACTAGTTTGAATTCCATGCTAAGCACAAATTAAATCTCCAGAATGATAAACAGGCTGATTTCTGAACTATTTGTCCTAGATTGTAGCTGTCCTAATACCACATAATTCTAATTGTTAGAGCTTAGAAAAGACAAGGCTTTGCTCTATTTTCAAAATCATTGTACGATCTCTTTTCAGAGTAAGATTTATAAGCATCTTTATTTTTTTCCAAGTTATATTTTAATGAATATGTTAGAAATACATTATTTACTTTTGCATGTTTTTGAACTCTGAGTATGCAGGGTGACACACAGCATGGACAATCCTGCAACTTGCTTCCTTCACTCAAGAATGTCTATCTGACAGATCCACTCTTGCTGTTGAGTACAGTGATGGTCCGCAATTTCAAAGTAAGTTTGCTGAATTGGACACCAAAATACAATGTGAACAGATGTGAGACTGTTCACAGTCCACCTTCATGGCCCCATGTTGGAATATATCTGCTTCAGTCCATCCACATTCACATGCACATTGCTGCATTGGGTTTGCAATCTGTTTGGATGGTGTCTTTTAACTGGAACATTTAGTCCATTATCATTTACTGAATTACACTACATCAGTAGTTATATCTGCTGTGTACCTTGTGTTTCTGTTTGTTTTGCTACTTTACATTTCTCTTCCCTCTCTTGGTTTCTTCTAGCTCTACTGTGCTATGTTTATTCCATCCTCCCTTCTGGTTGGGATGTGGCTCTTTCTGTTCTGGGACAAGTACACTGTGCAGGCAAACATGTCAGAGCCTCACTGATACACATCTTCATCCTGTGCTCAGTGACACAAGGGACTCTGAGCCCTGCAGCTCCATCACAAGCTCACCTTGTGTCTCTCCCAGTCCCATCCTGGGTTTCTATGGGGATGCCCAGGGACTGCTGCCACCCATCAGTGCTAGTTCTAATTTGCCCACCTACCTTTTGTTTTTTTCAGTGAGCTACATCCCAGCCCTTTTCTGTCTCTTTTTATTTTGAGACAGGGTCACTAAGTTGCCCAGGATAGGCTCAGATTTGTGATCTTCCTGCTTCAGCCTCCCAGAATATTGGGATTACAAGTGTGTGCCACTATGTTCAGCATTTTTTAAAAAATCCTTGTTCTTTGTGTATTTCAGGCTGGGATCACTTTGCTACTCTTTGATGTCTATCCGCAGAATGCAGGTGACAGTCTGCAAGGGGAAAATTCTTTTTAGCTTGTAATTTTATTTATTTTGGCTTCTTTGAGGCTGGGGATTTAGCTCAGTGGCACAGCACCTGCCTGGCAAGCGCAAGGTTGTGAGTTCTATTCCCGGTACTGGAGGAAAAAAAAAAAAAAAAAACCACAAAAAAATATTTTGGCTTCTTTGTACAAGATAACTTTGCTGGGCACATATCAAAAGCTGACCATTATTTTCTCTCAGCATACGTGTGTCACCCTTCTCTGTAATAAGCTCCCTGGGTGCCGTCAGTCTCCCTGCTGCCCCTTTGAAGGGTCTCTGCCTTTCTGCTAGACTGCTTCTGAAGCTAGCTCTGGGGTTCTGCAGCTCCACCGTGATGGTTCATCCACCCTGCCTCCTCCCCTGCCAAGGGTCACACCCTGTACTACCCCCTTACACAGGAAGCACAACCACCAGTGTAACCAAATGGCATTGTGGGAATGACGGTGGCTCCTACTTGGCCTTACACACCCTAGACAAGTGCCCTCCACTGACATCTGTGGCACTGTTTGCTCTTCTAATCTTATTTTGAAATAGGGTCTCAGTACCTCAGATGGGCCTGCAGTCCTGCTGCCTCAGTCATCTAAGTAACTGGGATTATAGGTGAGCACCACTGCACTGGCACAAAAACAGATTTAACTGTAGGAATTTCATATTTCATGTTGCTACAGTAAATGGGATCCTTTCCCATTGCATTTTCTGGTTGCTTATTTTTAATGTATTGAAACTAGTAAGTTTCAAATGGTAATCATATAATCAATCTTCCTCTTTTGTGTGCATATATCTAACTGACTTCATTTTCTAGATGACATATATTTCTGCAAACAGTGACCATTTAGTCTTTCCTATCTAGATATTTATACTACCTTAGTTTTCATGGCTGTGGTAATCAAAGCTTAGTGACATGAATCCCTGTCTGCTGGGTTGAAGCTATCCTGAGTACTCTTATTTTTCCAAAGGAACTCCGGCTGGTTTGTGGGATCAAAAGAGAAAATAAGTGTTTAGCATTTTTACTGTGATACTCAGAACCATGTGATGCCTCCGGAGAATCCTCCTATGCTGGCAAGTATTCCTCTTCATGAACATAATGGCTCTTCCTGTTGGTCAGGTCTCTACTTCTTCTGCAGTATTTTAAAGTTCCTCTCAGACAGGCTGTACACATTTCCTAATGCTACTCCTGTTGTCCAGTGTAAGCAGGCCTTCTTCACTAGCTAACCTTCTTGAGCCTGCTGTTGTATCTAATGGACTACTGATCCCTGTCCCCTCCTTCTGAACCCTGGTACATGCATGGATCCCAGTCAGTTCTTCCAGACTGTCCAAGACAGTCACATAGTCTTCAGGTGGAGTAGGTTTCACAAGGCTAGTGCTCCTGGGCTTCTCACTCACCACTCAGGAAGATGAGGCCAGCATTAGGTATGTGGGTCGAGGGAGCTGTCCTACTTCTGCTGCCTCCCATCCCAAGTCCTCCCTCACAGTTTTCTGTGCTGCGGCTCCCACCTCCCTTCAAGGCCTCTGCAATCACATCGCCAGATTGTCAGGAAGCATGAGTGCTGTGTCTGGAGCTCTACCCACTGATCTGGGCGGGATAGCGGGGGACTCTCTGCTGGGGGTGCTCTTCTTGGCCTCTGGCCTCAGCTCAAGGTTGCTGTCTTCTGGGGACACATGTCCAGCCATGTGTGTGTCATTAGGGCCCATGTCAAGCAAAGGAGGTGGTTCTGGGGGCTCAGACTTAAAGGGGGAGGGATGAAGGACTTATGTTAGATGGGCTAGGGTACCCTGAGGAGGTGACATTGAGAGGAGACCTGTTGTGGGAAGCCCAGGAGAGCAGTCTATGTCTGGGGGGACAAAGACAAGACACCTCACAGGACAAAGAAAGTGCAGCATAGGCATCCCTCAGGGCCACAGCCAGCAGCAGGGCCAGAGAACACTGAAGGAAAGAGGCCCAGGAACATCGCATGGAGCCAGCATTGGAGCCAACCCCAAAGCGGGGCCAGGGTGCCACAGGCACTGCAGCAACTCCCTGTCCCCAGGCAGGAACCTACTGTAGATCCCGTGTTTCTTTGCATCCCTGCCTCTTCAGTCAGAGGGCCCTATGGTTCTTCCCCCTACTCATCCAGGATGCAAGCTACACATCCATCCTCCTCCTGAGCAGTCCTCACCAGGCGGTCATGCTGGCGCCTGTGGTCTAGACTGCCTGTCATACAGTGCTGGTCTCACAAAAGCTGAGGCATCTCCTGGCTGGTTGTTGCACTGGCCAGCCTGGCACCCTCTCAGGGACCTCAAAGGTACTGGGTCCTAGAGGACATGACTAGGAGGGTACAACATGGCCACACAGCGCAGAGCTAGCTTCTTTCCCCTCCACCTCTGACCCAGTGAACACATGTGCAGACACATGCACTGCAGGGCATGGCCAGGCAGGCTCCCCACAGTGGCCTGACTACATGATTGGAAGTCTCTTGTGCACTTGTTTAGTCACAGCCTGGCCCATCTGGCTGGGCTGGGACCCCTCCCCAGATAGAATCACACAGGGGGTCTGGCTTCTTCTGCTGATGGTGTGCCCCTGGGTCTGCACAGTTGTATCTGTTCCTCTGTCCACTACTATTACATGTAAACCACAGTCACTGCTTGCTGTCCAGGGGTGAGAGGGGCAACAAGGGATTTGCTTCCAGCCTGGGGTTGTCACAGGCAGAGCTGCCATGTGTTCAGTGACAGCTGTCTACCTGGTCAAAGGGCACTGTTTCTGCTGTGGAGAACTCATTCTCTCTGCCACTTCAGAGCACCTTCTCTGCTAGCAATGGGGGCGGGCACTGCGTGCTGACAGGTACTGGTGAGGGATGAGACAGGTTTGTCTTGCACCCTCTTCCTGGCCTCAGGTGGCTGCTCCACTGTGCCCAGCAGGGAGAGGCAAAAGGGGTGCAAACTATCTTGATGGCTATCCAGCAATGGGGCGAGCCCCTCACCGTTCACCATACTACCCTTGGGTCTCTCCTGGGCCCTAGGCCCCCCCCCCCCCCCCCCCCCCCGGACTTTCAGAGGCGCCTCCTGCTTACCCAGTCCTGCGTCTGCAGTCCTTGCTGAGCGCTGCTCTGGGCTCTAGGCTGGCCCCAGGCCGCCACTGGGCTGCGTGGGTGAGAGGGCTGCCTGCACTCCTCAGGGTGCTGCGACTGCCCGGTCCTCCCCAGGGAACACAACTGTCTGCTGTCCATTTCTACTCCTTGCGGGTGGGTCTGCACCCTGGGCTCTGAGGGGGGTGGAGCAGGATAGAGTGGGGGTGGGTCCCCAGCTCCCAAGGAGCAGCAAGGTGAAGCTCTGCTATCGGCATCTTCCAGCCCCTGCCCAGACCCTTGCCCCTCAGTGGGGCCTCTGGGTGATCTGCTCCCACGGCTCTTACACCCCAAGTGGAAGTTGATGCTGCCCTTCTCTGCCGCAGTCCTGCCCAGTGCACGACCTGGTCAGCTTTGTACGGCCTCCTAGACTCTGTCCAGCAGCTCTGGTTCCCACTGGGGGTGCCAGCACTCAACCGCCTCCCTCCTGTGATCTCGCCTCCAAACGCACCTCACACCTACGACCAGGGCCCCAGCCCTCCTTCCCACCCACTCGCGGGGGTCTGCTCGGCGGAGAGTACAACTAGGGAGCCAGGGAGCGCCCCGAGGACTCTCAGAGGAGGGGGAGGGGCCCGGGAAAGGAGAGGGACGGAATCTATAGGCTCGGGGACAAAGAGGGGCGGGGCCTGGGGCGATGGAGACCGAGGGGCGGAGTCTGAGGGGTCCTGTACAGAGCAGGGTCTGTGGGATGGCGGACGCAGGAGGCTGAGATCCATGGGGTCCAGGAAAGGCGCACCGCAGAAGAGCTTGAAACGGAAAGCCTAGGAGACACCGCAACCCCGGGCGGCCCAAGGGGCGGAGCCTCGCTGCAGGGCTTCCGCTCGATGCCCCGCCCCCGCCCCGCCCCGCCGCCCCGCCCCGCGCCTCGCGTCTCGCGCCTCGCTGGAGGAGTCGGGAGCGAGCGGAGAGTGCCTTCAGTTTATTAATGTCGCTTCAGCACCTTAGAGTCGTCCACATGGCCACATGGGACAGGTTAGCGTCTGCTATTTACATTAATCCTTCCCATTAAAAAATTAGCAACACGTACACCACAGACACCAAAAAGTCGCCGCGAGCGGGGCGCGGCCGAGCCCGCCTGGGACCGCGGTCCCCCTGCAGTGCGGGCAGCCGAGGCGCGGCGAGCGACCAAGACGAGGCCAAGCGCAGAGGCGGCCGGCCCAGCCCGGCCGTGATGGTGGGGCCAGGAGCCCACGCCGAACGAGGCGCCCGCCGCCCGCCCTGCACTGCCCTGGCCACACCAGCTGGCAGGTGGCTTTGGCTTCTCGCCCTCCAGAGGTCAAAGTGCGTTTCCGTGAATCCGCAGAACAGCTGCATGAGGTAGGCAGGGGAAATGAGGCCATCCCTCCAACTGACGGGGAAACTGAGGCGGCGAGGGGCGCCCAGCCCGGGTCTCCACCAGCACTCTCCCCGACACGGCCTGCTGCAGCAGAGAGCGCGCAGCACTCGGCGCAGGGCACACGGGCACTCGCTCTGCAGGCCTGGCCGTGGGCCAGCTGCTGGATGGAGGCTCTGCCCAGGCCCTCTCCTTATCTGAGCAAGGGTGGGGCTGTGGGGCCAGTCACAGGGGAGGTGGTCTCCGAGAAAGGGCTGCCCACAGCAGGGAAGCTGGGCAGCTCTCGTGCCCTGGAGGCTAGAAAGTCAAGCCATATCCCTTTCCTACCAGTGATGATTTTTAGGAACAAACTAGAAGGGAAGATAAAACAGGCTCTGAAGCCCAAAGGTCACTTGACACTGAGCTAGCCTGATCCCTTTCTGGCCCTTTGCAGGGCCCCCGCAGTGGCTGCCAGCTACGCAGTGCCTCATGCTCTACTCCTAGGTGAAGAGGGAGCCACAGCAGTTCAAGGGAAGGACAGTCTCAGGCTATCTGCACCCAGGGCACTGGGGCAGAACCCAGGTCTAGTCGCTAGCCCTCCAGGACCTCCACACTGGATGAACCAGACTCTGTTCAGCCACCTGGGATGGAAGCAGGTAAGCAGGTAGGTCACAGGTAAGGAAACGGGCCATCCTCTCCCCAAGAAGATGGGGACTCCTCTGCGACTAAGCCAGTCCTGCTATTTGGCACTGCTTTCTGAGCATAGCTTGTGCAGCACTCAAGACACCAGGCCCAGAGCTTCTGGGAGAGTCACTAGTGTTAGTAGAAGGGCTACCATTTGCAAGGAGAGGGCTAGGTGGCTTTTCTAGGATACCCCAGCTGTGGACTTCATGGAAGCAGCAGCACTGAGCTGCTCTCCCAACCCTATTGGCCTGCTGGAGCTGGTAGTCAGGTGTACAACCTTCTGATGCATGGGTGGTGGGGGCAGGGCTTCCCCGCCCAGGATAGGATCCTAATGCAACGTGCTGCTCTCAAGAGTGTGGCCAGGAGTGCCCCCAGCACTGCAGGTGTACCTGGGCCCTGTGACAGGCCAACCTGCCTGACCCTTCACTGGCCACATAGTTGCTGAAGGTCCTACATATACACCTGCTCATCAGTTGACCACAATCCTGCATCTCAACCCACATACCCACATGACCAGTCCTGGACACTCCTGGACAGCAGGTAGGTAGGTGTGGTAGATGGTGCAGCAGAGCAGCCTGGACAGGGACATCTGGGACTGACAGACTAAGTCTGGACAGCCTCAGTCTCAGACCAGTGAGAGGATGGGGCTGGGCAGGACCTGCTGGGAACTTCAGGAGAGCAATAGCTGTTTGGCAGCTATATAGTAACGCGTATCTGAGAGCATTAGAAAGATCTGCTACTATAAAACCTCTGCCTGGAGGCTGGAGTTTATTGGGAGCCCCGCATGGGTGGTGCTGGGATTGGGGGTGTCCTTTGCCAGGAAGCTGAGCATGCCTGCAACCTTTGGCCTCTCACCACCAAGCTCAGAACTCCCAGAGGAAGCAGTGTCCTGGCTTCTGTAAAGGGCAGGATGCAGGCAGAACCCTCCTTGTTGTAGGCTCTGGGGGCTCCCAGAGCGGCTGCAACAAACTCCCCTGGGCCCCACAGCCTTGGGTTTGCTGGGCCAAATGTCTGGTTAATAAGCAGAGCAATTACTCAGCACCCAGCAGGGAGCTGATCTTAGTTTCCAGCTTCGAGCACATTCATACTTAAGACTGTCTCTTTGTGTTTTTAAGGATCTGTCTTTGTAGTAAACTGAAATGTTAACAGAAATGTGGGCCTCTCCACGATCCTGTGGCGGCCCCTGTGTGAGTGGGGCTAGAAGGTGGCCTTGGAGTGTCCGAAGATGCAGATGGGGAAGTGCTTCACATGCGAGGACCACTGGGCGGCCAGCTGGAAGAACTTGACGTCACTGCACTCCACGCCGTCGATGAGGACTGTGGGAGAGGGCTGCCTGACTGCCTGTCCACCCAGCCCACCGAACCCAGCCCGTCTGCAGGCTAGAAGCACAAGGAGCCCAAAGCTGGAGGCACAGACTGCCTGGGAGCCCGGCTCCCCAGGCCCTTCCTGCGGCCTACCCTCCACGGACCAGAGGAGTTTGACCAGCAGCTTGGCAGAAACTGTTTCCCAACACTGTCCTCCCCACAGGGGTCAGGTGTGAGACCTGCAAGTCCACTGAAAACACCTCCACCTGGAAGTTGCTGTGGCCAGACCAGAATGACTGCCATCTGGGGCCCATCAGACTTGGCTCACAGAAAGGAGAACCCAGAGAGCTCCATGTTCTGGATCAGCTCCTTGGGAAGACCCTCTGTCAAACACTTTGAAATGTATAAATCAGTTTTTGAAAAATATGGAAAAGATAAAAAAAATTGCTTGAATTAAAAAAGCTGTTTGATGCACTCAATGTGTGCTTCACTGGAATGTGTTCTGAGTATGAACTGTATAATGTGTGTTTTGCAGCAAAACAGTTATTGTGCTGAATTTTAAAAGTCACCCCAAGAGCCACCCCTCTGCTCTGCTTTTGTTTTATAGACAGAGCCAAATGAGACCATGGGTCACAGACCAGACCCCAACTGCCCGGCCACCATGCTCACCCCGCAGCATGTTCTGCTGGTGCTTGGCTGTGCAGATCAGGCGGCTGATGCCTTCGATACACTGGCTTTTGGATTCCACGTCCTTGTCTTTTGTTTTCTTGGGTAAAAACATCACTGGGAGGAAAAGGGCCCTACTGTGTCCAACTGCTCCCTCAGGCCTGGCTAGCCAGAGCTCCTTAAGGTAAGCAGGACAGGTGGGTTGCCTAGACCATCTGCGTGCCCGGACCCAAGGGGACTGTGCTGTCCAGCATGCTTTGCCAGTCCCTACTCTGAAGTCAGCCACGGGCCCCTTGAGTTTACTGGGAACCGCACATGGGTGTACTGGTGGATGACATCTCCCTGTCCCCAACAGTCATCAAGGGGCAGCCCCCCAACTGTCCAGCCCTGCTCAGCCCACCCCCCCACCTCACCCTTCTTGTTCTTCTCCTTGGTGACCACAGTCATGGACATGGTGGGTGTGGCCGTGGCATCGCCACTGCTGGGCAGCCTGCTGACCTGGAGGGACCGGAAAGTGCACTTGAGCGTGTTTTTGGTGGTAGGTAGGTCCTTCTTCTCGGCATCCCTCTTCCTGTCTGCAGGAGGTGCTGCTGTCCAGTAGTCCACCTGTAGCCCCATGAGCTCGGCGCCGATACCTTGGCTGTGAAAGGCAGAGGGAGGTGCTCACAACCACAGCTGCCATTCTGGAGATAGCAGCACTGCTGTCACAGGCAAAGGTGTGGCCAGCACCTGTCTCAACTTGCTGGCCGTGGACTGCAGGATACTCTCTAGAGCCATCTACATGTGTGTTGGCTGGGGTGCCTGTGGCCCTGGCACTGTCACCACGGCTGACTAGCTGGGGGGCCCTGGATGAGGAGTCAGCACTGCTGGGCCTTGAGGCCTGTGGCCAGGCAAACCCCCAGTGAAGTCTGACTGTCTGGGTGAGCAGTGAGCCAGACCCAGATGGCCTGGAAGCTGCCCCCAGGAGGAGATTTGAGGAGCCTACTGCTGCCCCACATCCTTTGGCCTGTCTCGGGAAAGGACCCTCATGAACAGAGCTGCAGGCAGGCTCCAAGGAGCCCATGTGAATTTGCAACATGGTGACTTTTGTGGGCCCACTCCATTCTAGTTGCAGGTGGTGAGCCAGGACCTCCACACAGGGCTCTGACGGGCTGAGTACACGGGGGCAGGTGTCACCTCAGAACAAGCAAGGTGAGGACATGCCATTTACCTGGGGGAGGACAGGCCTCCACTCACTGACGGGGAGGACGGTGGGGTGGGCGAAGCCTCCTTGGCTGCAGGCGACGTGGACGGTGGGGTGGAGGAGAGCACACTGGGGCCTGAGGGGGCTGCATCGTCCGAGTCACCTTTGGGAGGAGTCACAGGCCAGCAGTGAGGCTGTGGCCAGGCCTGGGGACCAGGATCTGAGGAGATGGCTGTAGCCCTTCTGGCAGTCGGGCGGGGGGAGGGATACAGGCAGAAAGGCCTAGGCCAGGGATGGCAGGAGGTTCTTTCTTGTCCAGGAGTTTTGCATGGTCAACTCTGAGCAGAAGTGGCAGGGCTGGATCAGGCTCCCAGGCTCAAGATGCCCCTAAGCTGTGGGACCACCTGTGACAAGGACCACTCACATGGACCTCAGGAAGGGATGAAGTTACCTGACGTGGCTGAGGACGGTTCCACAATTCCAACCTTCACAACCTGGAAAGGAACAAACACTGCTGCAGGCCAAGGGATGTCGGCCGGCTCCCCACCCTGCCCAGTCCCTGCCAAACTACTGTGCCAGGACACAAGAGAAGCCTGTGTGACTGGCTGGCAAGACCAGGAAGCTGGTGTGAGGGACACATGCCCCAGGTGCGGCCAGATGCCTGTGCAGGATGAGAGGAACTGCGCTAGACCTGTACTATCTGGTGTGGTGGCCACTCGCCTCGAGGCTGGGTCACTTGAGTGAACTATGACACTGACTCAGGGTCTCAGCCACATGTGGTGCTGGGTCAAGTACCTGAGGGCACAGGACACACCTGTCACCACACAAAGGCCCCTGGGAAGGGCTACTCCACACACATTCTGTCACTCCCATGGGTCAGCAGCCACCCACACCCCTTGTCTGCCTGGAGGCCACTGACCAAACTACTGTAGGGTCTCCCAGTAGATCCTTGGCAGTAAGGTATATGACGGCAGGGTACAGGCCTGCAGGTGGGGCTGGGAGGGAACATGGGTGCCCTTAGTCCTGCCCTTAGCAGAAGGAAGAACCACAGCCTCAGCCCAGTCACACTGGCCAGGCCCTCCCTCCCCTAACTCTTCTCCTGAGCTGTGATGCCAGGCTAGTACCATCTGACCCTGGGCCGATGCCCAGGGCAGTGTGGTAAAATGGACACAGGCGCTTCCTAGATGGGTTTTGCCCCCTCAAACATGGGAAGGAAGCAACAGGCTTTGCGGCAGTCCTGGGCTCACATGGGGAGGAGGCTGTGGAATACGTGGGCCAATGCAAAAGCACTCTGAGGAAAGGCATCCTGGCCACAGCGGGCACAGTAATGGTACTTACCCCAACGAAGGGAATGAACCTCTGGGAGGACTCTTCATCAGGGCTAAGAGCAAGGGAAACTCACAGTCATGCTCCCCTCACACTGCCGCTGCTTGCTCCTAGCCCTGTACCTCAGCAGCAGCCCCAGGCCCAGCCCCAGCCCCAACCCACCATGGACTCTGCCCAGCCTGACATGTGGATCCCCCTTACAAGCTGCATGCAGGAAGGGAGAAGGGTCTCTACACATGGGCAACCAGGATAAGCCCCAAATCCACTCTTCCATACAGGTCCCTGTCACACAGGTACCAGCCAGTTCAGCCTGGTCCTGTCTGCTCATGCCACCCACCAAGTTGGTTCCCTGCTGGACCTGGAGCCACACATACTCCATAGACCTCAGACCTTGTGGATAGTGGTCTGAGCCTTCTCCACCAACTGGGGGTAGCTGCCCCACAGTCAGGGTGTAGAGGTTTCCTCCTGATGGTCTGGAAATTTCCCACTGCTCAGGCCAGGGGCATAGCTCAGAGACAACACTGTGGTGGGCACTGTCCAGTGCATGGGCCTCTAGGGAGCAGCCTCTGGAGGGAGCAGGCCTGGCAAGGACTGTGGCCGGCCAGCCGCCTGTCCTGAGCATCACAACTCCATCTCCATCTTCTCAGAGCCTGGTGGAGGCAGAGGACTTAGACACATGGGGTTACCACAAGCTGGGCGAGCAGCACTGGTGTGGGCCCGCTCAGAATGCACACCCAGCTGCTGCCCACTGGGGCAGGTCCTTGCAGGGGAGCCTCCTCTGTCTTCCATCTCTGCCCCGAAGACCTGGTAGAAGCTTTGGAATGGAATGCTTACAGATTCTGTCTGCAGCACTAAAGATGACAACCAAACTCCCAGCCTTCATTCCCTCTCTAAGGAAAGCAGCATTAAGAACCACCTGCTCTGTTCATCTCAAAAAACAAATAGTCTGCAACCTGAGCCCAGCCTGCTCCAACCCATGGTCCTAGGTACAAGGGGTATTCTCATGGGGTGGCCATCCACATGGGGTGTCTCCTGTCCCCTTGGGCAGTTTGATGCTTAGAAATCTCAAGTGACATGGTGGCTGGGGATATAGCTCATTGGCACAAGTGCCCACTTAGAAATTTCAGTGACAGCTGAGTCCTTTTGGGCCCAGAAGGTCAAAATGGCAGGCGGGTGGTGCTGGTCCCCAGCATGTGCAGAACTCCAACTCCCCAGGCCATTTGCTCTCTGCAGGGCCCCAACGAAGTGGCAGGACAGCATCTTGTTCATGATCTGCTCTGAGGTATGACCAGGGCCCACCAGGGCCATGTGTGGCCAAGACACAGGAGACGCTACGGCATGAGGAAGCGGCTGGAACTTGAAGCCAAGCTGCATCCTGGGCCATGCAGACACCAGCACAGGCATGACAGGGGTGACACCGGATTGCCACAAAGGCCCAATCCCAGGTGTGGAGGGGCTCCTGCACTGTAGCACAGGGGCTTCTGGGGAGTCAGGCTGGTCAGGCTCCTGAGACTGGCTGCGGTACAGTGGGGGACCAAAGGCAGGCAGTCTGACCTCAACCCAGCCACCCTCACAGGACAAGCCCTGTTCCTGGCCAGCAGGCACTGTGTGTGCAGGGACAGCACAGGCAAGAGCACCTTGACAGCGTGGGTAGTGCTGGGCAGGGCTCTGCCTCCTGCCCAGAATGCTGGGCTTCATTGGCACCTATCCTCACCATGTGCCGGTGTCACCTCTGTAAGGCGGCAGGGTGGGAAGGGTGGGGTGGGAGTGTAACAGGGTCTCCTCAAGCCTCATTCTGCTGTCGCTGGGCCAACTCTGACAGAAGCTGCGGCTGCTGGGAGGGGACATGCTGCAGATTCCAGAGAACACTGGCTGCATAGCCAGGTGGCCAGGGCACAGGGTGGGGGCACATGATGGCTGGTCTTTCTCTGACTTGTGGGGCTTGTTTAGCAGGAGAGTGTGGGTGCTCAGAGCCCGCCCATGGCTGGGATGACTGGAAGGTAGTATGTCTGATCCCTCACACTCCCTGTGCCAAGGTGAGGGCAGCTTCCCTAGGAGAACAGATGACCTGAGGCAGGGGCAGAAGACAGAGCATGGGACCCACCCAGTCCAGGAAAGGGCAGCTCTGAGGGTGCCTGGGTTTGTACAGCCTGACACTCCCAAGTTTCCAAAGGGTGCAGCCAACCTTGGGGATGAAAGTGCTTTATCCCATGTGGGGGTTTCTGTGATGTGGCTGTGTCCCCAGGAAAACTACAGAAGATGTCAAAAACCTCCCTCTGCCCTCTGCCAATCCTGGAGCTAGAGACAGCCGAGAAGATGGTGTCTTGAGGAGAGGTGTCCTATACCAGCTCTGTGACCTCCCACCGTGATGTCCCTGCACTGTGGAGACCAGTACTGATGCCTCCCTCCTCGGGCTGAGTGCAGGTGGCCAGGTCCACCAGTGTAAAGTGCTTGGGGCAGAGCCCAGCATGAAGTGGCCCTGATCTCAGTGGCAATGGCCAGAGGTCAGCATGATCTTGGTGCCTACCTCTGGTTTAGCTGGAGCAATGCCATCCTGGCCTTAGAATCAGATTTTTGGAGGTCTGGACCTCCCCCAGCAAGCCCTGCCCAGGCCATATAGGCCCTAGGGACAGCAAGGCCACCTGCAGCTCCTACCTCATGCAAGACTGGCAGAGGAGGCATCCCACCTGTCCTCAGTGCACAGGGACCCTGCCTGAGGGCACCTCCTGCCACCTCGGGTGTCAGGGGAGAGGGATTTGGGCAATGACTGCTAAACAAGCCCTAAAGACCAGCCTGGGACAGACAGGGGGGTGGGCAGGCCAGACAGCTGTACCTTAGGGTAAAGTCAAAGTGAAAATGCCTTTTCCTTTGCAGAAAGCCACCAAAGAGAAAAACAGACATGTTAAGGCACCTCAGGGTGGTAAGAGCTCTGCAGCATGAGAAACTCTCTCCCTGCCTCACAGGTGTGTGAGCCCAGGGCTGGGCTCAAAGAGAGTCACACACAGGGACACCACTGCCTCTCCACTAGTAGTTGGGGAGCACAGGCTCAAGCCAGGCCAGTAATGGCCACCCCCATGGACCTTACTGTGCCTCACAGATCTTTAATTTAACTTTCAGTCTAGAGTAGGTGTTGAATATTAGGGAATGCAAGGCCTTCACCTCCCTAGATAGGGGCCTTTTATCCACCGAAGACTCGGCCACTGTTTCCCTTATCTGCAAGTGGGGCAGCTTGCAGGCTTATCCAGAGGGTTGGCCAACAGAGGGCCTAAAACGAAGATGCCCAGCACTTGGTAGTGGTGGGAGTCCAGCAGATCTCTACCTACCCCAGGCTTTTAGTGGGCAAGTGAGGGTATACACTGACTGGGCAAGTGAGGATATACACTGACTGTTCAAGCAGTGAGGCCAGGACCCATAAAGCTCAAACTTAGAGCACTGTATTGGAGAAACTTCAGCATGTGTAAAGATAGAGGTGCTCAGACCCAGCCCACAATCCTGGTCTGACTTGGGGTCAGCAGAGGCACCCACTGTCCAGCCTGACCCACTGGGCCAGTGTGGGCAGGAGGTCACAGAGGGACAGTGGCTGGTGGCAGCTGTGAGGTGGGCCCACCGCATTACCTCTTCTGCTTGTAGGTCAGCATGGCCTCAGCAATGGGCAGCTGGTGGGCGCAGTTGGCCCCTGCGATGTACTGGGTGATGCGCGACACGATGTCTGGTGTGTCCTGCACTGCACGAGGAGGTGGTGCTGGGTTGGCATGGGGCAGCCAGGTGCGATCCAGGTGGGGGGAGCAGTGTTTCACCCATGGTTCCAGGATAAGGGTTGCAAGGCCTTCTCCCCAGTGCAGCAGACCTGCCCCCTAGGGTCTGTGGCCTTCCCAGCGAGCCTGGGGCTCAACCCCACCTGCTGTCTGAGCCTTAGAAGAGCAAGGCACCTGGGGAGCTCTCTTGGGAAAGGTCTCAGCAACAAGGGGCACCTCCGCCAGTGCAGGGGGCTGTGGATACCAGGGGTGTTCCCTCCCCAACCTAGCACTGCACCCAGCCTCACCTGCACTCTGGGCCTCTAGCTTGTTGAACAGGTCTCTCCAGGCCAGGTCCTGGAAGAAGTTGTGGTAGCGGTAGTCCACGGAGCCCAGGTACCTGGCCACGGGGTGGGAACCTGCATGCCAGGGGAGCCATCACTGCATGGCTGGGCTGCCACCCCTCAGCTGTGTGTTCCTGGGCATCCCCCTTGTACTACACTGTCATGCCCATCGGAGGAGCTGTGATGAATCCCACCTCTTGCAGCTCCATGGTCCCCAGGATGCCAGTGTCTCGCACTTGTCAGCAGACTGGCCATGTCTGCTTTGCAGCAGTGGGCAGTGCACAGACCACAGGGATCTCAACTCCCACAGGCCCGGTAACTAACCCACTTTGCATTTCTGATGATGGGAGACCAAATTCAGAATCTAAAATCTTAGAGACTAACTAAGAGGACATAAGCTCAGCACAGGCATTGAAGGGGCAATGGCTTTGTCCTCTTACCTAAAGGACAATCATGTCACTTTTCATCTAAATCAAATGACTAAAGAGTACACTGTATCACACAGAAGTTTTAAAATTACACAACAGCTGAGTCATTTGAGCCCATGTGCTCAGTGGTCAGGTGATGGCCCTCACCCAGCGGGATGATGAGAAAGCGCATGTAGCCGAGCCAGTCAGGTGTCTTGTGGGACAGCTGCTCCACGAAGAGCCGCAGGATGGCACTGAGGTAATGCTGCGCTCCTGCCACTGCGATCTTCACAGGGGTCGGGGGCTGGGAATTGCAGTTGCAGCTGCAACCCCGAGGTGGGTGGGGCGGAGAGGGGACAGATGCCTCAGGGGAGCTGTCCCCTGCCCAAAGACCACCTGCTAAGCCCCAGGGAAGCCTGGATCTCCGGCTACAGCTGCTTCTGCAGTGACAACCCCAGGAAGCCACCAAACCCTGTACCCTCTACCCCCGGACACCTAAGGGGGGGTGGTGTCTCTCTGAATGTGCCTGAAACCAGAGGACAGTGACCACTAGAAGCTGCTTCTCCTCTGGCACCACGCCCAAGTTCCAAGGCACCCACCCAGACCTGAAGCAAGGCCAGGCTGTGGGGAGCCACTGCAGCCCCCCGGAGAGGGAACATTCTCGATCTAGGAAGCTGGTAGGGCTGGGGTGCCCTGCACTTGGGTGCCGAAGTGCTGGGCACCCCAGCCCCCAGTGGACCCCAGAGAAGTGGCCACAGACTCACTATCTCTGTATCCGTGAGACAATGGTGCTGAAGGCTGCCTGGACATCGGCGGCGGAGCATGTGCACACCACAGGGAGCGTGTGCCTCTGCAGGACGTCAGAAAGGAACTGGGCGGGATGAGCAGACATGGCCTCAGCACAGTGCCTGATGCCCCTGTTCATTCCACCTTGGATCCCAAGGAGTCCAAGGAGATCCATGCATGCCAGGGCAAACATGGTTGCCACCATCCCTGCTCCAGCACTGTACCCGGAAAGGGGTGCATGGCAGAGCCCCACTTAGCTGTGCTGCATGACCCCAACTCCAGAGGCTGCTCCTACCTGCCCCTGCCAGTCAGAGGTGTTGACAAGAATGATATTCTCAGGGAGCTGGTCATCGGAGATAAGGATGTGGTTCAGCTGGTCATACACAGTCTTTCTGGGGATCTGCAAACACCAAGCCCATGCATACCAGGATCCTACGAATGCCCAATCTTCTTCCCCTGGCCTGGTGCCTCTGTGTCTGCTGCAACCAGCAGTCGTGGAGGCCAGGGAGCAGGTGGACAGCTGCCTACCATGCACTCAGACCACCTTGCAGGATGACCCATCCCACCTACAGTGAGTACTTCTGATGGGTCCTCCAGATGGGCTCCAGGAGCCCTGCCCCCACTACACCTGCAGCTGGCTCCTGGTGTCTGGGCAGCGCTCATTGTCTAGGCTGTTGGCCCGCTCATTCTGCGGTCGTGCTGGCTGCCGCTCCTTCAGGGATGTGCTCCGGCCCCGGCGGCCAGCCGGCTTCGTCTCAGACCTATGGGGACCAAGGTAGGCTGGGGAGTTGTGGAGCAGCTGGGGTGGTAGGGCAGGGCAAGGCAGGGGACACCACAAGCTCATATGTGCTGCACACTACGCTACACCAGAAAAGAGAACCACCCAGTGTCACTAAATTGGTGGCAGGGCCTTAAGCACAGAGACCAGATTCTATGAAGGTCACAGGCAGTGGCATAGGACCAAGACTGGGCACCTGTGCAGGACCTGGCGCTCAGCTCCATTTCCTCATCTGTGACCTGGCAGGGGCCTCAAGGAATGGAGGAATGTGCCACTCTGGACCTGTATGTATCAGTGATGGGTAAATGCCAGTGCCCAGACTCTCCTCTTGGAAAGCCTGGATATCACAGGAATATACACATGAGCCTGAGTGTCGAGGGTGGTACCTCTGACCTAGTGCCTTTTACATCGGTGGGAACAGCTCTTACAGGGGGGATTAGGGGTATGGGTCTAATGCAGTGGGCTTCTGTAAATGGATCTGCACAGGGTGATGAGGAGGCTGGTGAGCAACAGGAAGGCTGATGTGGAGGCCACAGTAAGAGGGAGTCTGGGCTTGATCAGAGTAAACAGTCACCCCAAGACAAGAAAAAGTCACCCCAAGACACCTCACACATGTCACATACTGTGAGACCAGGTGGGTGTCCCAGTGCAGGAGAAAAGAAGAAGCACTTAGGTTATAGCTAAAGAAGCCAGAGCCTGAGATAGTGGCAGGGTGCCCACGGTAGCTCTGCTGTTCCCCCAGGGTGGAATATGTCTCAGGCAGTGGTGCTGAGGGAGGCCAGGAGCTGAGACACAAGCATCAGCTCTGGAAAGCTCCTGCCTCAGAACATCCAGGCCTGGAGGCAAGGTAGGGAGCTGGGTTGGGAGGAACGTATGCCAGGAAGGGTCAGCAGACGCAGGGGATGCCACATACCGCCAGGGAAGAAGACCAGAGAGAGGACCTCAGGCTCCTGGCATGCCCCAGCCTGGACACTTGGAGAATACCTCTGGTCTGACCAAGGCATGCAGGGACAGGTCCATGCAACCACAAGACACCTCCACCCATGGGGCCCAGACATACTCCCAGTCTCCTACACCTCCAGGCTGCAACAGACACAGGTGTGGCTTTGGGACTATCCTGACCACAGGCAGACCAGAGGTTAGGCCCCTCCCTCCTGCCTGCTACTGCCTCCAGCCCCATCCAGTAGATCCCTGCAAGGAACTGTCACTGCAGTCAGCCTCCTCGTGGGTCCTGTGCCCTTCCCTGTCCATACCAGCACTCTGGGGATGGCAGCATGGGACCAGGTGGCTCCTCTCAGCTGTACTGACCTGAAGAGGTACAGGCTGACAGAAAACCAGGTAGAGGCCTGGGCTTCCTAGTATGGACCCTGCCCTACTAGTGCCCACCCACCTGCTGCCCAGTGCAGGCCCGCACCTGGTGGACGAGATGACAAGTGACTCTGTCTTGGTGATCCTCCCGGTGGGTGGAAGCTTCTCAGTAAACACATCCAGGTTGGAGGTCTCAGCCTCAGGGATGTCCTCAGGTGGCTCTGCCGGTTCCCTTGGGGCTGGTGTGCTCTGGTGGGCAGAGAAGGGAGCAGCATGCACAAGCCTGGCCTGGAAATGCTCACCCGCTGGAGCCCTCTTGCACCCCTACATGTGACCATGCACTGCCCCAGAGGCCTTATCCTCCAGCCACAAAGCTCCTCGCCCAGCGCTGCAGCGAGGCACTGTCCCTGGGAAGACCCCTCCCCAGGGCACCAGGAACAAACCTGCTGCTCCAGGGCCATGTGTGACAGCAATACTGGCTCATCACCATACCCCAGGGCTCTGATCAACCCCGGGGATGAGTCTGGGTGCCTGACTGCCCAGCAGCCTGGCTACCAGAAGGCCCACCTGCTTTGTCAAACCACATGCTCCAGACAGTGTCATTACCAAAACGTCTGTGTGGTACCCACTGCACATCAGATGCCTGGCATTTGTTACTGGGCGGGTGCTGCTAGCACCTGCTTACCAGGGCCACCGTGTCCGAGATGTTGTCACTTGGCTGCTTGGCTCCCAGGGACCGCATCTTCTCAGGCACATCAGCCTGGGGTGGAGACAGGAGTCAGGCTGTGCTGGAGACAGGCACTGAGGCTGTCTCACTTGAGGCCAAAAGAGCCCAGCAGGACTGGGTGGGGAAACTCCTGGACTACGGGCTCAAGGTTGTCCCAGGACGGTCCCCTACTCTCAGGCCTGAGCTCAGGATATACCAGAGCCCAGCCAGGAGCACACTCACTGATGTTCGTCCATCACACCCCTGAGACCCACAGACAGGAGGGTCCCTTCCACCATTCCCCTAGGACAGGGGTGGTGAACCTGGCACGTGTGCAATAGCTGGCTCTAAAGGTTTACCATCACTGCCCTAGGTCACCTGTCACTACACTCACCGGGCTTGGAGGCTCCTTGTGGCTCCGGGCACTATGGATGCTTCCGATCTCTGTCTGCGAGCTGGAGTGCGACAGGCCCTCAAAGTACGGCCTGGCTTGGGGAAAAGGGTGGGCATTACTTTCTAAGACATCCCACACTGAAAGTGAGGCCCCATTGCCCACACGGGGGTTGGGGAGTTGGCAGCAAGCCCAGTGGCAGAGCAAAACTGCATCCAGAGGAACTGGCATCTTGAAGAACTGTGTGGGTGCATGACCACCCTAGGAAGCAGGGCACGAGATCACGGAATTCAAACCAGTCAGCTCAGCGCGTCAGTCTGCTGTGAGATCAGCTCCAGAAAACATGTGCCCATGTACTCTGTCATTTGCAGTCCTGACCCAGGGCAGGGCTGTCAGCAACACAGGAAAGTGGAGTGACAGCTCTCTCCCAGTGATCCCGGGGGAAGATGCCCACTCCAAGTGGGAACCTTGGGATTGCAACCAACTAGTAGGAAACAGAACATTCTCAACAGCACAAGAAAGGCTCCACCAGCAGTCCAGAATTCAGGCCAACCAGACAGACCAGGCTGACCTAGCCCAACTTAGACCCACCAGACCCTTCTAGATCAATCCAGACCCACCAGACCCTTCTATACTAATCCAGACCCATCTGACTCTTCTAGACCCACCAAACCATTCTAGACTAATCCAGATCTACCAGACCATTCTGGATCAATCCAGACCATTTGCAGCAAATCCAGAGTCACTAGACCATTTTAGAACAATCCAGACTGATCATGTCAACCCAGACCAAAAAGACCAAACATGCTTATCCTTGGCAGATAAAGTATGCTGCAAATGAAAAAGAAAAGACAGACCCAAGAGATGTAAAAATACACTTTAAGCAGCTGGTATGCTCCCTGGATAATGAAGCCATGAAAAACCCTGTATGTAGGGTAGTCTCCTATATGTCACCACCCAAGATCACAGTGCTGAGTTGCCCATATTTTATCCCAGATTCATGGGTGCTAGCTGGCCAGGGACTGCCGATGCTGTCAGTGTCATAGAGATTGCAACAGGGGAGGACCTGATGTGATCCCAGGATCACTGCAAGCAGAGAACTCACTCAGGCTGAGTGCAGGGAGTTGGAAGTAGGAGTGGCCAGGCCAGACCCTACATCTGAGGGGGCTGACCAGAAAAGAGGCAGGAGCCAAAATGTAGGAGAGATTGTCAGGTGGCAAAGATGACAGGTAGCTGTCAGGTGGCAGGGAGACTGGACCTTCATCCTAAAGAGGCCTGGAACTGCCTCCCACCATGACCTCACTGGACTTGGAGAGTGTCCCTGAGCCTGTAAAGGACAGGGGCCAGAACTTCAACCTGAGTCCAGTGAGACGCCAGACAGAGAAGGCCGAGTGCAAGATACTTCTCCCTAGGACAAGCATAGCAATGGCTACTTCAAGTTGCCACAGCCATGGTCACTTGTGGTAGCAGCCAGGTGAACCGACGGCCATCATGTGGCATGGCATCACGGGCGGAGCGTGTGCACTACAGTGGTGCCAGGGCCAACTGTGGTCTTGCCTCTGGCGGCGCAGGAAGACTATTTTTCTTTTTTTCTTTCCCGCTTTCCTTCCTTCTTTTTCCCTTCAAGTTTTGCTGTGCTGGAAATAAAACCTGGTGCCTCATGTATGCAAGGCAAGTGCTCTACTGCTGCTGAGCTGCAGCTCCAGCCCAAAGCCCACCTTTCTTGTATGTGTTACTCAGTATTACTCCGGTTACAAAGCTTAAAAACAAGAGGTCCACAAGCCTTCCTGACTCCTACTGACACCTCCCCATCCTCAGCAGCCACAGAGACCACATGCTCTGCCCCAAGGGCTGTGCCTCCCCGACCACACAGACCAGGGATTCCAAATGTCCAAACCCATGCATGAACCTGCTGTGTTCACTCCTCCACCCCACGACAGGCTCAGCCAGCTGCATACCCAGCCACAGGAAGACACCCAGTGGGCATAGCAGGAGGCCCTTTGCAGCTCCTAGGGTCCCTACTCCCCTCCTGTAATGGGATGCCAGGCCTGGGGGACCCCTCCGTTCTCCATGCTTGTCCATATTCCACCTGCTCCCATTCCCCAAGCTCTTGCCTCCCAGAGAATGCTCCAGTCTACCCCATCTGCACCTGCCTCCCAATGCTCCGCCTGTCTTGACATAGTGGATTCAAGGGGCAGGCCCAGTGGTCTCATCACATTGCTACTTCTGCCCTGAGAACCATACTGCCTAGTAGGGACAGCCTTCAGGAGCTG
This sequence comes from Chinchilla lanigera, assembly GCF_000276665.1. Classification (NCBI taxonomy): domain Eukaryota; kingdom Metazoa; phylum Chordata; class Mammalia; order Rodentia; family Chinchillidae; genus Chinchilla; species Chinchilla lanigera. The sequence goes on along the minus strand of NW_004955538.1, from coordinate 3,602,393 downwards.
CCCCTCCTTGACCAGCTACCTCCCACCTGCTCTCCCATGAGGGGAAAGCTACCTGCCTCAGTCTACCACAGCAGCCTGGGACTGACCAACACGTTCCCTCCTCCCCAGGAAACTTCTGAGCCTTGATGCCTTAGGTCAGACAAGGTCTGCTGACATGGGTAGAAAGGCATTCCTGGGGCTGTACAGAGGGCCCTTTGCCAGGATATAGCAGCAGTGCCATGTCTGGGCCTGATGTGCTCACCTGAGCTTGGGTTTGGGGGTGCTAAGGACGCTGTCATCATCTTCCATGTCAGGTCCGCTGTCACTGGGGTTCTCCATGTCCAGCGTGTCATACAGAAGGTCCAGGTCCTCCTCTACCTCAGGGATATGCTCTGCAGGGTCCTGTTCTGAGTCCAAGACCTGCAGCAATGCCAGATGTGTGAGGGGGCCCTCTGGAGGCCTGTGCCACCCACATGCCAGGCTGCTCAAGGCTCACAAAGAAAGGTACACAGGAAGATGGGTACCCAGCACCACTAAGTACCCCGAACTCCCAGCACTTTTATTTTGGTCATTTTGAGACAGGGTCTTGCTATGCAGTTCAGGATGGCCTCGAACTCACTTTGTAGCCCAGGTTGGTCTCAAACTGGCAGCAAATCTCCTGCCTCAGCTTCCCGAGTGCTGGGATTACAGGTGTGCACTACCATGCAGGGCTACATTTTGTCTTAATTACTTCCTGTCCTAATTCAGGAACTAGGCACTGGCCACAGTTTGTGGACTCTTAACCTGGTGAGGTCCTCCCTTTGACACCCTACCATGGGCTGTGCTGACTCAGGGAACAGTCTTGCAAGTGCCTGGCAGCTGTGCTCCTCCTGTACCAGGATGCACAATGCTGCTCTCCCCAAAGACCTCTTGACCTGTAGTTCTGACTCCCCATCCCCAAGCAGGCACTGATCTGGATCCTCCCCAGTCATCACAGAATGGAGGAATGCAGGGTGGGGCCTCCTGGGTCTGGTTTTCTCCAGTTCAGCCTGTTCCTTTCTGAACAGGACCCAGGCCTGGCTCAGGAGCCACCAGCTGATGGCTGCTCCCCTTGTGAGCAGAAACGGGCATGAGCACCAACTGTGAGTTGCTCTGGGGATGCAGCCTTGTCCCTCCAGGGACGGTGGGTGTGGAACTGCTGGTGTGCCTCCACAGCATGCTCTCACCCCTGCCTCCCCTCACCGGCACCAACACTCTGCCTGCCACACATCCACATATGGGCTCCCGCTAGATCACAGCCATCCCAGTGAAGACCATGGCTGTCTTTCTCTAGAGCCTTGGCTCATTCTTTAATTGGACTTTTTTTTTTTTCATCACTGGGGATTCACCCAAGGCACTCTGCCACTGAGCTGCATTCCCAGCATGTTTTGTTTCCTGAGACAGGGTCTTCCTATGAAACCCAGGCTGACCTCAAACTCGTGATCCTCCTACCTCAGCCTCCTGAGTGTTGGGACTACAGGCATGAGCCACCACCACACCTGGCCAGTTCACTGTTTTAAACAAATGCTATGTATTGAAACAGCTGACTTAGGCACCTGTAGTGGTGACTTTGACGTCCTCTCTCAGCTGTGTTGAGGAAGAAATCTGAGGGGCAGCTGTGGGAAGGCTGTAGGTCAGTGTGCTGCCATGATTCTCAAAGGCTCACAGACAACCTGGGCTTCCCTTGGGACCCTCTGTGCCTGTGGTCAAGTCTGCACACACCTCTTCTGGGGTTTACCTTGGAGCTGGCAACGGCAACTAATGTGGCCAACTGCTGCCACTGGGTCCAAGGGTGTCTCTCTAGCACCTCTATAGCCATGGCTGTTGCACAGCTTCCGGAGGTGCTCCTGGGTGAGCCTGAGCTGTAGTGAGCCAGGGGGAGTGTACCCACGCTCTACAGAACCCATGACCACATAGTGCTTGGAAAGCAAGATAATACATTTTTTACTGAGTTGTAACATTCCTTATATTTTCTGGACACATCCTTTTATGAGTATATAACTTGTGAAAAAGGTTCTATGGGCTGTTGTTTCATTTTCTTGATGATATTGTTTGAAGCACAAGTTTTAAATGTTGCTGACTGCAACTTATGTATATTTACTTTGTCACCTGTGCTTTTGGTGTCAAATGTACGAGGTTACTGCCTCGTCCAGGGTTGATTAAGTATACCTGCTGTTTCCTAGGTGTTCTACAGTCGTAGCTCACTCATGTGGGGCTCTGACCCATGGCCGCACTTATTAAATATGGTACAAAGGGGCCAACTAGATACGGTGTGAAAAAGGGGCCAACTTCAGTCTTGTGCCTATAGATGTCCGATTCTCGCAGCAGCATTTGTTGAAAAGATTGTTCTTTCCTCATGGAATATTCTTGACATCTCTGGCTAAAAATCAGTATATGAGCAGAGATTTGCTTCTAGATGCGGAATGCCATTCCATTGATTTCCATATCTATCCTTATTCCAGCACCACAGTTTTGATCACTATGGCTTTGTACTAAGTTTTGCAGTTGGATTTTGTTTTTTGTTTTTGTTTTTTTTGAGACAGTGTCTCGCTTTGTAGTTTAAGCTGGCCTTGAGCTCACTATATAGTCCAAGCTAGTCTCGAACTCATGACAATCCTCCTGCCTCAGCCTCCTGAGTGCTGGAATTACAGGCGTGTACCACCACGTCTAGCTAAGTTTTGCAACTGGAAAATGCAAATCTTCCAATTTTTTTCCTTTTCTTTCTTTTTTTTTTTTTGTTTATTTCCGGTACCGGGAATCGAACTCATGACCTCGTGCTTGCCAGGCAGGCGCTGTGCCACTGAGCTAAATCCCCAGCCCCTTTCTTTTTTTAAAGAATTCTTTCCTTTTCAAGACCGTTTTGTCTATGGGTCCCTTGCACTTACATACTATGGTTCCCCAAATATAAGACCTAACTGAAAAAAAGTGCCAACCCCAATCAGCCTATTTATCCCTTCCCTGCCATTACAGAGTAGCCACCTAGCAAGAGAACACTGAAGTATAATCTGCATGACACTGCCCATCACCATGGTAACAACCTGCCAGGGCTGGTTCCAGTTAGGTCTTACTTTGGGAGAAATATGGTATTAATTTTAGGACCAACTAGTGGATTTTTGCAAAGAGGCAGCTGGGGATTGGATAGGGATCTGTGTGGATCTACAGATCAACTTGGAGGTATACATTTATGTACACACACATTTCTAGACAAGTGCTCTACCACTGAGCTACATCCCAGCTCTATTCACATTTTTAGTTTCTCTCCACAATGTTTTCCAGTTTCACTGCATCAGTTTTATGCATTTTTAAATTGTGGGGGCTTTTTACTGGGTTCTGAGAATTCTTCATGGGACTGGGGTACCCCAGAGTGTAGAACTGCAGTCTCCAACCTGCACTGCCAGCCTGGGAGAGCCATGGGGCTGCCTAGGTCTTCAGGGCCCAACTCCTTCCCAGTCCAGTGTGTACAGAAGGCAAAGCACAAAGTCTGAGATGTTTCTTCAGCATTAAGATACAATGTTTGCCCAGCTGGGCTTGGAACTTACTTAGGTTCCTTCCCTCCTTTCTACTTCTTTTCAAAATGGGACTATTTAGCCTGTGCTGGTCTCATCATCATATTTTTATACTACAGAACTTGTTTGGTTTCATGGGCTCATAGCTGGAGAGGAATCTGTCTTAGAACAAACCCTCTCCAGTGAGTCTCACCACTATCTGGTGGAGACAATATGCAAAGACTTTGGTTTTTTTGTTTGTTTGTTTGTTTTAGATAGGGTCTTGCCACGTAGTCCAGTCCTTGAACTCTCAATCCCTTGCCTCAGCCTTCTGTATGCTAGGATTGTTAATGTACACCACCACACCCAACTGCGACTTTGGTCTCTAAACTTCTCAGTTGGTGCTGGAATGAATTAAGCCTTCAAGCCTACTGTGATGGAATGAGCATATTTTGTATGTGAGAAGGACATGAATTTTGGAAGCAAAGAGCAGAATGCTTTGGTCTGAACATTGTGGATCCTTAAAATTCGTATAGTGAACGCTAACCTGAGGTGACGTACTGGGGGGGGCGGCCTCGGGGAGGTGATTAGTGCAGAAGGCTAGGGAAAGCATGTTCCTATCTGCCACTGACTGCAGGCAGGACAGGGCTGACCGCTGGCACCTTGCTCTGGGACTTCTACCCCCAGAACTGTGAGTAGAAGGTTCTGGACATGTCTTAGTTACCTAGTCTAAGGTGTTTAGTCACAGGAATAAGAAAGATGCAAGACAGCCTATGGCCCAGGTGGGTGACAACACCTTGCTACATCTTTCCTGCCACCCAGAGAGTTGCTGTGATGGTCATGAGCTGGAGATGGTGCCTTGTGCAGAGGCAGTGGTTCTCAGACGTGGGTACAGAGCTGTGGCAAGACAGACTAGTCCCTGCACAAAAGGGAGTAGCTTAGAAGATGAGGAAGTCAAGGGCTAAATCAACTGTGAATCTCACACACACCTGGGAGATGATTCCTATGAAAATGGAAAGTCAGTGCATGGGATTCTGGCCTGAGACCCAGCAATCAGAACCAAATCTGTTCAGGTCGGTTATGTTCTGAGACAACCCAGTCGCTAGGCAACCACGCCGTGGCCAAGAGTACCTACTTCTCACCCTGCTGCTCAGGATGGGCAGCAAGGCCTCAGGCAGGGACCCCACCTTGCTGTGTCTCATCTCCAGCTGGACCTGGGAATTGCCCACTGTAAGGCATAAGCCAAAAGACATGGACTGGCCACCCCATAGCGGTAGGCGGCAATGTTCTCAGAAACACACTGGCCCTGGCATGGCAGGATGTGCCTTATAACACTGAGCATGGATGCTAGGGCTGAGCTTGGACACTGCTGCCCTGGGCATGGCCTCTGTGCATGGACACAGAGCTGTGATGTGGGGGGTGCCTCCTCTCCACTGTGTAGCCAGACCATGCTGTATTCTATAAATCAGTGTTTTTCTCTTCATTATGAAAGTAACACAAGCTCATTGCAGAAGAGTTGGAGACTAAAGTTGAAAGAATTTAAAACTTAAAGCAGCAAGGGGGCTGGGCACGAGGGGTGCACGGGGACTTTCTGTACTTCCTGTGCAATTCTTCTGTAGACCTGAAACTCTCCCCAAGGTAAAGTCTAGCTATAAAGTTCACAAACACGCAGACCCTATGCCCATCTTCCTCTGGGTGGAGAGCAATCTGGAATTTAGCTGAGCCCCTCGTGGCCCTCTGAGAGGTGACCCTGCTGTTACCCAGTCTGGCAAGCGTAAGGTAGTGCCCCCAGAGAGTAGGCGCAGAGCAGAGCTGGGCAGGGCTCTCTCTAATTCACTCACCTCATCTGACACTTTGAATCTCCGCAGCAGGGCCACAACCTTCTGCTTGAAGTTCTGTTGCTGCACGACAAGGGGTTAGCATCAGAAGCAACATGGGAGCCATGAGGCGAGTGTGGATCCAACATGCCGCAACACAGCTGGCGAGACAAGGCTCTCGCAGACTTGTCAACACCCACATTCACAGCATCTGAGCTGGGGCCAGCTTAGGGATGCCTGGGAGGGGCTGACAGCCCAAGCCCAGAGGAGGGGAACACGCAAGGGTGTGCTGGTGCCTCAGTCCCTCCAGCAGCCTTTGCAGCACCATCCTTCAGAAAAGCTGCCATGTACTCCTGTGGCATGTGGGTGTCCCTGCTGCTCCCTGGCTGCCCTGGGCTGCAGGGCCTTTGATCCTGCCACTAGCCACCAAACAGGGCAGTGGCCCGCAGCCACAGACACAGTGCCAGCCTATGGAGACCCTCTATGCCCTGCAGGGCGGAAACCCAGCTTCCTGAGACAGGAGTGGCTTACTTGTCCATGGCCACCTCTCACTCCTTGCCAAAGGAGGCAGCACTCTGTCCTTGGTCAGCACTGGGCTGGGGCTTCCCTGGCCATCCATGTAGCCATCTGTGGGCACAGCCCAGTGTGGGGCTCGGGGGCCTCAGAAGGCACTCTGCAGCTGGGAGTGGTGGGACAGCCTCACTCCTGTTTCTGCAGGTGGTCAGCAGGCCTTGAGAAAGTGCAACTGCCACGCTCAGGTTCTCTGGGTGCCAAGCCAAGGAGAGAAATATGTCTCCAGGCCCCTTTAGGAGGACTTTTGGAAGCAAGGTGGCCACACCAGTCTCATTCCAGCTCCTCAGCCCCTCATGACCACATGGCGTCGAGCCAGGACAGGGTGGTACTCAGGGATCTAATGGCCAAGGGTTGCCACAGGATGTCTCCTGCCTAGTGCATGTCCACTTTCTGGCAGTGGCCAGAAGCTACCTGTGGCAGCCCCATGTGAGGACAAGCCATGGTGTAGCAGGACAGGGTGGCACTTGCCCATGGCCTCCCCCCAAGGGCTCACATGCCATTTGTCTACTGCGCCTGTCCCAGCCAACCACCCAGGCCCATCCCCAGGGTTAGTAAAACCAGCTTCCACCGACCCTGGTCATGGACGTCGTTCTTACTATCGGTCTCCGCTGCTTCGCAGGCTTCCCCACATCAAAGTCATCCTCATCCAGATCCTGTGGAGACACAGTGGTCCCAGAGGCTGCAGCTCTGCCTGCCCTGCCTGCCCCGGTGGCCTGCCCAATGCTGAGGCCAAAGACATCCAGGCTCCCCTCCCACCTACCCCCAACCCTCCCCACCACATAGCACTCAGCCACACATGCCCTGTGCCCATTACCTGCCCTTGCACGGCATCATCGCTGGCTTCCTGCTCAGAGGAGAAGCTCTCGTACTCCTCCTCAGAGTAGTTATCTGTGGAGGGAGGGGTCAGGCACCCAGATCACACCACTTCTGCTGCAGCTACATGGCCACCAAACCGTAGGTCCCCAGGATGCAGACGGGGAATGCAGCAAAGGGCCCAGGTGCCAGCAGAGGTCCTGAGCCCCAAGACCCTAAGGTCAGCGGACCACATGGAGCAGGGCTGGTAGAAGTGTCCAGAGGGACTGAAGGTGGGGATCGTGGGAGTCAGCCTAGACATAGCCTCCCTCACCTTGGCAGATGAGGGAGGGACAGCTACTCCAACAGAGATGGTAGCATCACCCGAGAGCCACAAAACACGGCCCTACACTGGGCGCTGTACACATGGCCTCGGAGGCAGTGAAGGGTCGGCTCCATGACTTTCTCCACGGAGGGCATGTGGTAAGTTAGGCCTGGTGGTGAGGAGCTAGGGCCCAGGTCTACAGCACACACAGGACCTCGCTCCAGGGTTTCCAGTTGGGGGAGCAGTTGCCAGTGCTTCACACCCACCCTGCTTCTCCAGCCACCTGGTGGCTGCGCCACCCAACACGCCAGGGCAGGAGGCAGCACTCTCAGGTAGAGGCAGTAAGGGCCCAAACTGGCCTCACGAACCTGTGGACTTGACCTTGGGGCCGGCCTGCATGGCACTATCCTCGTGGTCGATGGGCTGGCTGGACAGGGAGACAATCCAGATCTCAGCCACCTTGACAGAGGCCTCCTTGATGCTGCTGCAGAGGCTCAGCACTTGGCCACCCTCTGAGGGGTGCTGCATCACCTGTGGGTGCACAGAGCTCTAGGAAGCACCCCAGGAAGAAGGGCCCCCAGTTCAGAGCCTGGTCCAAGTGTGGGACACCCAGCATGCAAGAGCCTGGCAGCAGAGGAGGTCAAGGGGATCCAGGTGGAGGCCACCACAGCCACTGGCCCCTGCCACACCTACTGTCCCTGGGAAGCCACCTGCCTAGGACCGCAGCAGCCAGGTGCATGTAACATCAGGGATGAGGGCCAGCCAGCAGCATAACACAGCCACTGACGCTCGAGACCTGGGGTCCAAGAACTCCTGCCAGCAGGAGTGAGGAAGAGCAGCCAGCACTACAGTTCGGGTCTATAGGTGTGAGAGAGGCTCCAGGCCTGGCTCACAGAACCACCAAGCCCAGGGTTACCTGTGTCACAAGTGGCAGCAAACCAGAGGGCAGAGCAAGCCCAGACACCACCCAGTAGCAGCAGCTACTGCACCAGGGCACCACTCTGGCCCACACCAGCCTCAGAAACACACACGGGCACCTGCAGACCTCGCAGACGGGCCTTTGTATTATGTGGGTGTACACTACTGGGCCCTGGAGCAGTGAGCCACATCCCCAGACCGTTTGAGTTTTTATTTTGAGAAAGGGTCTTGCTAAGTTACCCAGCCTAGCCTTGAACTTTCAATCCTTCTGCCTCAGCCCTACCTCCTACCCCCGACCGAGTATGCTGGGATGACAGGTGTACAACACCATGCCCAACTGCCCTCTGTACTTTTCAAACTATCTCTGGGGCCATCTGATCAGATCCAGGTGTTAGGATTTTATGTTAGGTTTTTTATTTTTTAATTTTTTTAAATTTAGGGCCTCATTTGGGGTGCTGGCTCTAATCAGTGAGGAAAATAAAATTTTAAGAAAGTTCAAATCTGATTCACCATTATTTTAGAAACCAAATCAGAAGGTGTGTGGGCAGCTCTATGCCAACACTCCCCCACTCCTGGTGCCTTCATGTGGACACCCTGTGCCTGTGTGCACCCAGCCCTGCACCGTGGATGCCACCTCCCTAGGTGACCTCAGATTGGCTGAGAAATCAAGGCCAGCTGTAGAGGCTGATATCCTGCTGCATCCAGGAACAGACAGGCAGGTGGCAGTCATGGGGCATGGGCAGGGTAGGGTGCATGGCAAGGTGCAGCCACACACCTGCTCCCAGGTGGGAGGTTGGAAAGAGTATGTCCTCTATCAAAAGTGTATGGCTCTGTTCCTCTCCAGCCGGCCATCGAGCCAAGGCCTTGTCCATGGGTGAGAGCCTCTCACCACCTTGTTCCATCCCTTTGCTGTACGTTTCCTTTGACCTCTAGCCCTGACCTCCCAGGTAACCAGCTCACCTCAGGCTCCTGGCCAAGGTTCCTCAGTGCTGGCTCACCCTCCCACACAGGGTCCTGCAGCCCTGACGGGAAGTTCTCCTGGGGTAGTGTTGGTGGCCAGGTATTGCTCACTCCAGGCCTGGCAGTAGCCACCTGGCACAGCACCAAGGGACCGTGGACTCACATCCAGGCTGGCCTACCAGATGCTGGTGACACTAAGTGACCATAGCAGAAGGCTGCAGCTGACCTACCCAGAAGTGGCCTTCTCTTCACTTCCATAGGCCCCCCTTTATATTTAGAAGAACTTTAGTGCATGGGAAACTGCTAGGGAGCCAGGCTTGTATGTAAAAATAGCATCCAAATTTTGGGGAAGCAGAGGCCCTGGGTTCTATCCCAAGCAATGAAAAAAAGGAAAAACAATGACAGAAACCAATATGTACACTCACTGGGACACAGGAACCTGCCAGTGGCAGGTACACAGCAGCCTTACCCTGGATCTTCCAAGGTTCCCTCCCCAAGCCACCCTGCCAGGTGCCTGGCTCCTGGTCTCTGTGGACAGGGTAGGCGGCACAGCCTGAGCCCGGTTTAGGAAGGAGAGTACAGCCTTTGACCACTCCCCAGCGATTCAGGACAGCCCAAGGTGCCTACAGCCTTCCCGAAGTGACATGCAAAGCCTGCAAGCACCAGCTTCGGGCAGCACGAGAATAGCCACTCATGCCACCCCCTCCCATCTGTGGTACGGATGGCACCCTAGGACCTCAGAGGGTAGACCCTCCATGTCAGTCTGCTGCACTCCTGCTGCCTGGCAGCCACCGAGGACCTGGGGACTGTCTGAGACAGGACACTTGCTGGTCAGAGCCCTGGGTGTTCTGTAGTCTCAGTCAGGAGCACTTCTATCCTGAGTCAACCCACAATTCAGAACTGCCTTGCACTTCAGCACAAAGATGCCCCACTCTGCTGTCCCAGCTCCCTGAGTGTGCAGTGTGACTCCCATGGGCAGAGCTGCTGTGGACCCCTACCTGCCAGCCCACCTGGTGCGGGTGGCCTAAGCCTACCTTTCAGATTCCTCCTGTCTACCCTGAGGTTCTGGGCAGTGCCCCCAAGCCCCAGGGACTGCCTCTGTCATGTCCCTTGACTGTGCACCCAGCTCCCCCACAGACCTCCAGCTCAGGTTCCTCTGCCTCCAAAGTGTCCTGGGCAGAGCACACAGTGGGTCAGGGCTGTAGGAGTATAGGGTGTGGTCCTTACTGCTCAAGGTCTGCACCATGGGGAGGCCGGCCCTGCCCTCTATTCTCCCTCCTATCTATGGACTGACTCCAACCACATCCTATTCTCAAGAGACCCTGCTCCCCAGCCAAGTACCACCCTGGAGAACAACTGGGTCTCCACTAACACTTGGCCTGCTACTCACAGGGCTAGCATAGAAGCTCCCAGGCACAGCGCCCACTGCCCCCTCCCTCACCTGCAAGGCTAAGGCCCTTCCCCCATCCACCCAATTCACCAGTGCTCACAGACACCACCCAGCGAGCCCACAGTGGTCATGGGGCAACAGCCCGCCCAACTTGGATGGACAAACACAGTGCTGCAAGGATGGGCCCCAGTGCCTGGGGTATGTGGGGGCTGAGCTGGGCCCAGGGGACACAGGGGTGAGCTGGGCCCAGGGACATGTGGAAGGCTGAGCTGCACTGAAGGAAAAAGGCCAGGCCGGGAAAGGCAGGAGGCAGGTAGTTAGAGATAACAAAGGGTTAGTCATAAGAACCCAGCTCTGGGGCCCCAGGTACAGGGTGAGGAAGTCTGTGGGTGATGGCCATGGGGGCAGGGATGCAGGGGCATGTCCAGGGGCTGCAGCTTTGGGGACAGGGGGGTCCATTCAGTGTGGCCCAGGGATCGAAGAAGAGCCTGGGGCAGGGGCCAGACCCAATGGACAGAACATGCCGATCCAGGTGCTAGAGAGAGGAGGTGGAGGGGATGGTATGGGGGCCTGGGCAGCTGATGTGTGGGACAGTGGTATGCCCCACCTGTGGCTGCCCTTAGATCCTGGCCATAGCCCCACATCACAAGCCTGAAGCCTACGGGACAACAAGAGAGGCCCCAGCTGCTCCCTTTCCCAGAACTGCACCCGTGGCCCCATGGCACAGGAGGAAAGTCTGAGCTCCTCTGTGCCCAGACCCCCTCCTGCTTCTCCCACAGCCCCTTGGAGCACTGCTCCAGGACAGGGTGCTAGGCTGAGGTCCTCCCACGGTGTCCTTGCTGCCTGGTGGGGGCTGAGTGGGGCACCTAGGAGGACCCTGTTGGGGAGCCTGGAAGTGGGGTGCACCTGTGGCTGCAGTGGAATGGGAAGCAAACCACCTGGATGGCTCAGTCATCACTGTGCAGCTTGGACAGAGGCCCCTGCTGCACTGAGAGAACAGTTTTGATGTGAGAGAGACTGGTGCGAGCAGGGCCGCCCAGACCCAGCACTCACCTCAGCCATGTTGATGGAGCCCACAGCCAGTGTCTTGTAGCCCAGGATTGTTCGGTTTTTGTATCGTTTCCTGCGCTGCAGCATGATCTGAAGCTTGTTGCCTTCTCTCTTCAAGAAGTGAGGGTACTGCAGGCATGGGGAGCTGCCTGAGGCACACCCGGCCCAGCGAGGGGCAACCGTGGTGTTGCCCAAGCCCTTGCAGACACATGGGACAGGCCCACATGTGTCTGCAGCACTGTGTATCCCCAGCTGAGCACCCAGCATCTATACCTACAGAGGCGCATGTGTAGGACTGACACTCACAGCCTTTTCTCAGGTGTAGAGACAAAGTGATCTGAGACTGCAGCAACCGGGACCAGGCCCTGGCTGCAGGGCTGTCTGCTATATACCTGTACAAGCATCTCAAGCTCAAGACCAAGCTCAGAAAGAAAGTGGGTGAACTATGTTTGGCAAACTGCACTTCAGTGAAAGGGGCTCCCGTGGGCTTTTGAAGGAAAAAGGCCAGGCCGGGAGAGGCAGGAGGTCGGTGGTTAGAGATAACAAAGGGTCAGTCATAAGAACCCAGCTCTGGGGTTGGGAGTGATGGGGGCAGTGAGGGGAGCTGGCACGGACTCAGGTGTTTTCTGAAGCACAGTGCAGTTCCACATGTCTAAAAGACAAAAGAGGATCTTACGGGACTTAGGATGAATTGATTTAGTGGGTTTGGAATGAGTTGCTGATAGCTTTCCCGACAGGGCAGGGATCTGGAGAAGGTAGGACAGGGTGGTCAGGGGCACACAGAGCACATGTCCAGTAAGCTCACCCTGAAACATGTGTAACACACGCAAAGCCCACATGTTTCTGCCCATCTTTTCTAAGTATGAGGATGAAAAGACCTGGATTTGATAATTTTTATGTTTTTGCCTTATTCCTTTTTTTTAAAATCACAGGTGAAGGATAAACACAGACAACATAATAAACCAAGAAAATTTCCTAGTCATTTAAAAATAAGTGGTAAGAGAAGATCAAAAGTAAGAAAGGTGGGGCTGGGAATTTAGCTCAGCGGCAAAGCGCCTGCCTGGCAAGTGCAAGGTCGTGAGTTCGGTTCCCGGTACCAGAGAAAAACCAAAAAAAAAAAAAAAAAAAAAAAAGCTAAAAAAAGTAAGAAAGGTGAAGAAGGTAATGAAGAGGCTATGTTATCACCAAGGACACTGACCACTCACCTGAAGAGAGAAGGTCAGGGCCAGGTCGGTCTCCACTTGTCCACTGGGGGGCAGCACAATCTCATGAGACCGCAGGACCCTTTTGGAGCCCTGTGAGGAGACAGCCGCCTTCAATTAAAGGGCATCTTACAGTGAGACAGACCCAGGACAGGGGTCACCATCACAGGGGCACTGTGGGATAGTAACCTGACAATGTCCTTGTCCTGTGCCTACCAGTTCTATAGGGTCTGTGCAGGAGAGAGAAACCAAGGCTCAGCCTGCCAGAGCAGATGTAAGTCTGAAGATGCAGCGCCAGCTAGCAACTGAAAGGCTGTGTTGTGGGCACCACACAACCCAAGGACCCTCAGAGTGACCATCCTACAAAGCACAGTACTTGACACATGGAAACACCATCATGGGCACCAGGATGCAAACGCAGACTTGTACCCTTAGCAGGAAGTGGGTAACGCAGCATTCAGATCAAACACAGCAGGACCCAGCCTCCCACTTTATGCCACACTGGGCTTCCAGTGCTTTAGAGACCTGTGTCACAGTGCTGTTTAAGGGATCTGGTCCAACAGGGGAGCCCTAAAAGCTGCCACGACAGGCAGCCAGGCAAGGAGCCTGATACCAGGCTCCCTAGGAGTCCGCAACAATTGGGCAGAAGTAGGGTTACAGGATGGGTGTGTGGGCGGGCTGCTCCGTGGGGGGCAGGCAAGAGAGGCCAGCCGGAAGAGATGGGATTGGAAAGGAGGCTGCTTGGGTACAGGGTGACCGTGATTTGGGGCCAAGCCTACTCCACTGCCCAGTTCCCCAGCTCCAATGCAGCTCTCCCCCTTTCTTCTCTCTGGGCTCCCATGGTCCCAGAACAGGGATGGTCTTAGCTTCTGGCCTCACAGGACTGACCTGGAGCATATGATGGGAAGCAGGGACAGGGCCCAGCAGGAGCCCAGCCTTCTCCCAAGCTGGGGAGTAAGGATCCAGGCTCGGGGTCTGGCACAGCATCCAGGTAAGTCTCAGAATGGGGGCAGGGCTGTGGCTTTCCTCCAACTCCACCAGCCTGCTGGACACAGGTGACCTGAGCCAGAGAAGGTGCTGAGGAGAAGAGATAAGGAACCAGGGGGCTGTGGGCTGGGCAGATGGGCTAGGGCACAAGGAAGGGCTGGGAGTTCAGCAGGGACGAGGACTGGGGAGGACCACAGAAAGGGCTGGCTTGGCACAGAGGTCAAAGACAGGCAGGGTCAGCTCAGCAGAGGTCACAGTCCACAGTGCCAGACTCAGATACCTGCTGTGGGCCAACTCTCACCTTGGTGACTTTTGCATTGTTCTACAGACCTGGGAAGACCTTGGCTCCTCCCTAGCCAGGAGCTCAGAGCACCGCCTACATGGCTTCCTGACTCAGCCTCCTGACTGGCTGGGATGACAGGTGTGTGCCATAACATCTGGCACTCTCCAGGTCTTTATTAGAGGCACATTCTTAGCCAGGCATAGTGGCACATGCCCATAATCCCAGCTACTCAGGAGGATGAGGCAGAAGGTCAAGAGTTTGAGCCCATCCTGAGCAAATTATAGAGACTTAGTGAGATCTTATCTCAAGACTAAAAAAATTAAAAGGGATGTAGTTCAGTTTGAAGGCCCTCGGTTCAATCCTCAATAAGGGGTGGGGGTGGGGGGTGGAGAGCAGCAGCACAATGTTTTTAATGTGTGTACAATTCAGTGGAAGAATCAAGACAGGCCGTAGCCCCAAAATCCATGCCTTAGAATGGCGGACAGCCCACAAGGTGGTCCATGGCCATGGTGGGTCCCAAGGTTCTGCATACCACTGCTGTAGGTCCAGGGAACATTAGGCAGCATGGGTGCTGTCAGCACAAGACCTCCAGCAGGACTCTGGGCTCCCAGGGTCAAGGTCTGGGGTCAGCAACAGTCAGCTGTTGCCACACTGCCAGGGGCACACTCCAGAGATGGCACCCTGGTGGCCAGGGGCTGAAAAGCCACATTCTATCCCTGGGGAGTAGACAAGAGCCTTATGGCCCCACAGGCCTGGCAGGACACTATCTGGGCCAGCTGCTGGCTGTTATCCCCTGGAGGGAAGGCCAGGGTCAGAGACGGCTTTTCCCTTCATCCAAAGCCTCAGGTGAAACCAAACTGAAGCCCAACACCAGGACCCACCAAAAGCCTGGACCCCACCTGGCTCCAGTTCTTCTTGCACAGCCCTCACCCTGTGGGAGGTTTCACAATGACAGGTGTCAGAAGGGACTGGAGTACAGGAGCCACCTAGGCTTGTGCCATCACACCTGCTGCAGGGTGGGGTGAGGGGCTCACCTGCATCTTGACTGCAATCACCACGGACATCAGCTCCTTCTCCAGCTCTCTGAGAACAGCCAGCTTCTTCAGGGTTAGACTGCACAACCTGCAAACATGCACACCTCAGCCTTTGGTGGCTCCCAGGAGTACCACCCTTGCTGGACACTGACCTTTGCACTCCAAGGAGCGCCTCTGCAGCATCCCCAGGGATCCCTAAACACGGTGGCAAAGGCTTCTGGCTTTCTGCAGCTTCCTTGCTTTTCTACTCAACTGCCGCTGAGGACACCTGCCCACAGGGCAGCATGGGACAAATGTGCATTCCTTTGAAATAAAGCACACTGCCAGCCCTACAGCTCCAAGATCCAGGACAAACATCTCCAGCTGTGTGTGTTGGGTCCCACTGGGGAGACCTCCTGAGCTGCCAGCCATGAAGTGTACCCGAGCTGACAGATGCCAGGCACAACCCTTCCCAGGCCACGGCCCTCCGCCATCAGAACAAGCGCCAGCACTTCTGTCTATGGGCCAAGGACTATGTGCACAGACATAGGAAGAGCAATTCATCCTTCCCATTCAGCTGCACGGGTGCAGGGAGTCAGCTGTGTGGCCAGCTGTGTGGCCTCAGGGAGTAGTGTGGGCTCTTGGGCACCTGTCAGCCCATGCGCAAGCTCAATCCCAGTGACTCCAGTGGCTCCACAGAGCTCAAGAGGTAAGGACAGGGATACGGCTTCCTGCAGCATATGCCCTGACCCTACAGCTGGGGCAGCTGGTGGGAGGTGGGTCTGTGGCACCCACAGGGACCACATGGGAGTGAGCAGGCAAAGGAGGGCCACAGCAGGTGAGCAGGGTACACCTTACACCTGAGACAACTCAGGCATAAGCAGGTCCCAGTAGATGGGCTGTGTGACCCTGCAGGGGACCCGGGCACGGTGCAGGTGGCATCTTTCCAGCAGGATCTGGTCAGTCTAGCCCACCAGGAAAGCACAGGCTCACCAGACACTGGGGATGCCTCACACCAAGGGCAGTGCCAACCTCGTACATGTGCGACAATGGTGACCTCAGACTGGCAGTTTGAAATTTGGGAGCCATTTGGGTTTTTTTGGAATTTTCCATTTAATACTTTTGGACTATGGTAGAACTTGAGGCCCTAAAACCAAGGAATGTGAAACTGAAGGTAAGGACTGATTGCAGTGATAGGAAAACAGCTAGAAAGTCCCGAGTCTTGGGAAACTGAACAATACACTTCTGAATAACCCAGAGGCAGAGAGGACATCTCAAAAGAAAGTGGAGGCTGGGGATATAGCTCAGTGGCACAAGCGCCTACCTGGCAGGTGCAAGGTACTGGATTCGATTCCTAGTACCGGAAAAAATAAAAAAAAAAAAGAAAGTGGAGGACACTGGCTAGAACAAAATGAAACACAACATGCCAATATTTGTAGGACACAGCCAAAGCAGTGCCAAGAGAGGAAATCATAACATTAAATACTTATGAGTGGGCTGGGGATATAGCTCAGTGGCACAGAGGCTGCCTGGCAAGCACAAAGTCTTGCGTTCGATTCCTAGTACAAAAAAACACAGACAAACTTGTATTAGAAAAGCCTTCATGCTGAGCATAGTGGCACACGCTTATAATCCCAGGACTCGGGAGGCTGACGCAGGAGGATCACTGCAAGTTCGAGACCAGCCTGGGCTATAAGTGGGCTCAGGGCTGGCCTGAACTGCACAGCAAGACCCTGCCTCAAAAAGACAAAACAAACAAACAACAAAACAGAAAAGTAAAGAAAAGTAAAGGCTTCAGATAACAACCCTGGCTTCCACCTTAGAAAAATAGGAACAAAAAACAACAAATTAAACTCAAAGGAAATGTAAAAAAGGAGATAATGGAAAAGCAGAAAAAACTGAATTGAAAATACAAAACCAAATGCCGGGGCTGGGGATTTAGCTCAGCGGCAAAGCGCCTGCCTGGCAAGCGCAAGGTCATGAGTTCGGTTCCCGGTACCGGAGAAAAACCAAAAAAAAAAAAACCAAATGCCAGTTTCTTGAGAGGACCAACAAAATTCATAAAACCTCTAGGCAAAGAAAAAAGAGAGCAGACAAAAATTTTAGTTATCAGAAATCAACGAAAGAACTACAGACCTCACAGACATTTAAAAGGAAGATTAGAAAGCACCATAAACAACTACAGGGACATAAATTTGAGAACTTAGATGAAATGTAAAAATTCCTTGAAAGCTATCAAGTACCGAAAGTCACCAATATAAAATAGAGAACATAAATAGTCTTCTATCTACTAAATAAATTGAATTACTAGTTCAAAACACTCTGAAGAAGAAAACTTCAGGCATTTTTAACTAGATATTAAAAGAAGAGGGGTGGGTATAGCTCAGCAGTAGAGTACTTGCCTGATGTGCACAAAGCCCTGGGTTCCATCCCCAGCAGCACAAGGTAAAGAAAAAAAGAAAGAGCACCAACACTATACAATACCCTGCAGAACACAGAACTGGAGGCAACACTTCCCAAGCATCATAGTGAATCAGCATTACTCTGCTATCGACACTAGACAAAAATAGAAAGAACTGCAGACCAGTATCTCATGAACACAGCTATAAGTTCTCCAATAAAACATTAGCAAACCAAATCTAGCAGTATGCAAAAATCATAACTAGTAATATTCAGTGAGTAAGAAGAGGGCTTGTTCCAGGATAGCAAGGCTGGTTCAACATCTGAAAATCAATGTAACTCACCATAACAAGCTAGGAAAACAAACAAACAAACGTAACATAACAATACGGTTTGCATGAGTGACCTCCAGAGGCCATGTGCTGAAGGCTTGGTCCCCAACCAGTGGTATGGTTGGGAGGAGGGACCTGGTGGGACCTTGAATCAGGCAGTGAGACTCCAGCTCCTTCCTTACCCCGAGCCATGAGGTGAGGTGGATGCTCTCTTCACCTGTGCTGCCTTGTCCCAGGCCCAGAGCAACAGGACAATTGATCAGATACTAAAGCCTCTGAAACCAGAAGCCAAAATCAACCTCTCATCTCTGTGAGCTGGTCATCTCAGGGACTGCTACCATGAAAGAAACTGACCAGCATCCAAGACCGTACTGACGGTGAGCCCACTACTGTGACTATGATGATGTAAAGGGGTCCTTCGAACAGGTTTGTCGGGGGGAGTTTGGAGACGTCTGACGAGCAAGCAAGAATATCTATAATGCTGTAAGCAGAGCTGAACAGGAGATTCTGCCAGTCATGATGGAAACTCTCAGCAAATGAGGAAAGGAATTAAGTTCCTCCATTTACAAGATGGACAAAGTATATGGAGCCCACATGGCCAGACAGAGACGGACTAACCTGTCCCCCAGCTGTTAGTGCTCAGGTGAGAAAGGAAACACAGACCCAAGGACAGGAAGAGGAGGTCAACCACTCCCTGGCAGATACCATGACCACACAGGTAGGAAATCCAAGTACTGACAGAAGTGCGAGTGTACCCAGCACAACAAAATGGAACTTTAAAGTTAGGCTTTTTCCTTTAGAGACAAGTGGCTTCTCCACACGTCCTCAGGCCTAGGGCATGAATCGCCACCCTTCCTCTCCTCACCCAGATGAAAGGGCAGAATGTGCAGATACTGGTCAAGGCGGGCAAGTTCAGTTCCCCTCCCTCAGGAAAGGGAGCAGGGGTCCAGATCTGAGAAGGGGTGGGCTGAGCCTGGACGCTTCTGGTACCTCCCCATACTGTCTCTCTCACCAAGCCTTGCTGTAGAACACCCCTCACACCCACACACAGGGAGATGGTGACTTCAGGCATCCAACCAGCTCTGTACAGACCCCTCTTCCTTTTTACCAAAGTAATTGGCCTCTTCTGATTTGGTCATTAGCAGGCAAGCAAACCGGAGTGTGTGAACCTAAACAGCTGGGAAGATGAGGATGCATGCGTCTCTGGAACCAGGGGGCTCAGAGAGGCCGTGTGGCACCAGGCCACCTTGGGGCACATCCACAGGCTACATGCTGGAGGTAAACACCTAGAGGTCACAATTTGGAAAACACACACTTCCAACAACTCTGAACAAAGGAAATGACCAGATCTAAAACACACACAGATCTGCATGCTGAAAACTCCCAAATGCAAATGACAAAGCTAACAGCTACACAACTGGACAGATGGTGAAACTCACGGGTAGCATCCTCCCCCACACTGACCTGCAGACTCTGACTCTGCTACTCCTGTGAAATCCGGGACGCTGACTTTAAATTTTATATGAAAGGCAAAGAAGCAGAATTGTCCCAACTGCTTGCTACTGGAGACCAAGGTGGATTGAACTCTAGCTGTCAGACACCAAGGCTCACCATGCCCTGCATGGCTAAGGCAGTGTGGTGCCCACAGGAGATGAGCAACAGGATTCACCAGGAGCAAAGGGAGCAGATGAACTGGACTTCACCTAAATTTAGGAAACCTTACTGAAAACCTGGAGCTGGCAAGGTGGTGGGGCACCTGGAGTTCATCTACCTCTGGTTAGTCTCCTGGAGGGCAGGGCAATTGCTTAGAAAGCTAAGCACGCTGTTCTCCTGCAGCCCAGGATGCACACGGGGAAGGAGGGTAGACTTCCACACTAAGACTGCACAGGAACACCCACTGCAGCTCCATACACAGCTGCAACCCAGGTCCTTTCCATACTGACCGAGGAAGCACACTGCTTTGTGCACTGGAACCAGCTCTGGACACAGGAGGCGCCACACTAGGGGGTAACTAGCACGGGGAGGCCAGTGCTGTGTGGCACAAGTGCTGTGTGATAACTAGCATGGGGACACAAGTGCTAGGGGGTAACTAGCGTGGGGCGGCCAGTGCTGTGCCCCTTGGGTGAAGCAGCAGGAGCCAGCTGGAACTGTCTGGTGTTCTACCTTGAATGGTGGGGAGCACAGAAATCTGTATCTGTTAAAGCTCAGAGCTGTATAAAAAAGGAGATAGAATAGAATTCTCCTATATAACTTTTAAAGAGTTTTTTTAAAAAAAGATGTAAGACATTATCACCAACCTCAAACCAAAACCCAATTTGGACCTCACTTTGGATAAAGTAATTACAAATACATACATATACATAGTATTTACGTATATTCACAAACTTATACATAGTTATGTACACACATCCATGATACTTACTTGGGGATGGAGTTCCAAGGCTACATTTTTTATACTCAGTGCTCTCATAAATTCTATCTGTAGCAGTTTACGTCCCCTGGAGTTTCTGTGGCAGTCCTGGGTGTGGAGACATTGGTCTGTGCAAAGCACCTCACTGCCCTGACGACCCGAAGTTGCAGGAACAAGAGGCCTTGTGGATACTGTCTTCAATCCCAGGGAGGCAACTCCACACCAGCCTGGAGCACGGCCCAGGCTCTTTGAGTACGAGCCAGTGTCCAGGAACTCATGCTCATACATGCATATCCACTCATGCTCGGAGCTTTTATTTATACATATTTTGGTATTCTAAGGTCTGTTCTACTGGCAGTATTCATGCAAACAATATTCAAGAGACAAGAAAAATCATTTGCACACAGAAACTGAGCCAGATCTACAGAACACGTCTTTAATCCAAGGTTGGGGGGCTGGGGATTTAGCTCAGCGGCAAAAGCGCCTGCCTGACAAGCGCAAGGTCGTGAGTTCGGTTCCCGGTACCGGAGAAAAACCAAAAAAAAAAAAAAAAAAAATCCAAGGTTGGTTCCAAGAAGGACCTCAGAGTTGGCTGGATAGCGAGGGCAAGAGCTGCTCCACAGCACGTGACCCTGAAGGAAGCCACAGTGCATGGACTGGACACATGCAGCTACCACAGACGATGATGGATCTCGCACACGTGACTGTCAGTGTTCTTGCAACAGTGTGGACTCAAGTCAGGCATGAAGCAAAGCACACTTTAAAGACAATGTCCCTGTAAGATGCAACCCTACAGACCAGTGGGCCCCATGCCCACACTCAAAGGTAGCCTGCAGAGTCCCTGGGATGTTCATGCCTCCTCTCACTGTCTCTGCCTACAGTAAGGAGCAGACGACGCAGCTCAGGGCTGACCAGCAGAGCAGAGCCAACTGCTGCTTCCTCGACGAAGATGCCAGGTGGCAGCCGCATTCTCAGAATAGCACTGAATCATCCACCAACTTGGATCGGAAGGAGTTCTCTGCATGATGGGGTTTTCTTGAAGAAACCAAGAGATAGCCACAGAAGCCCACAGGCTGCCTATGGTCCCTCTCCCATTGTGCCAGGAGGTGGCTGAGACTGCCAGCTGTCCCTCATCTCTGCCCCCAAGTTTCCTTTTGTAGCAGCCTGTGTGCTAACCGGGTGGCAGCTTCCTCCCCAGGCCATGGCACCTGGGTGACACAAGGCAGCAGCGGGTGCAGCTTGGTTAGTGCTTCATTTCTGGCTCACTGCTGCAGATACTCTGTGCACCCAGGATGATCAGGGATAGCATGTGGCACTTACTACACATACAGCACACACAGTTTATTGTCTGCCAGGGTACTCTGGATCCAATGTGGCCCATTTCCTACAGAGTGGACAGCTGCCTACTAAGAGAGGCTGTGCATCCTGCCAGCACTCCTTGGCTGGGAGCATGTCCTGCAAACTGCCTTGTGGTCCTTTGCCTGTTTCCACTGGGCTGCCCTTCCCTCTAGATGTCTAGAACTCTTCACTCCAGATGTTAACCATTAGCCAGTGTACACTGCGATCATCACCTCCTAGCTGTGGTTTTCACACAGACAGGTTCTTAATCCCTTTTTGCACAATCAAACATGCCCTTTGTACATGCTTCCCAGAAATTCTATTCTTTAATCAACCCTTCTTCATTGTTCTACTTCCTCTGTTCCATAATGAGATCATTCACCAACCTGGTGCTGTCTGGTATATGATGTGGGGCAGTGACCTGATTTTACTAGTTCCTCCATGGACATCCAGTGTGCCTAAGCCATGTTCTCAACTGCACACCCTCTCCTGCTGGGGACAAATGCCAGCTCTGAAGTACACTGTGGCTGTTATTATGTCCCATGGATCAATTTGTCATACTTCTGCCAACTCCATATCATTTTAATTTATATAGCTTCTTTAAATAAATCTGCATCTGCTAGGAAAATTACTCTCTGCTAAAGACTGAATGTCTGTTTTCTCCAAATTAACCCTGAAATCTGAACCCTCATGGTAATGGGATTAAGAGACAGGCCTTTGGGAGCCAACCAGGATATGAAGGTAGGGCTTCATGACAGGATTACTGGCTTTCAGGAAGGGTCCCAGGAGTGGGTATGGGTGCCAGGAGTGGGCATGGTATACATGCACACCTGTAATCTCAGCACCCTGGGGGACTGAGGCAGAAGGATTTCAAGTTCAACTCCAGCCTGGGCAATTTACTGAACCCCAGGGGAGGAGGGAGGTGTAGCTCAGTGCAAAGGTCCTGGGTTCAATCTTTAGTACTACAAAGAAGAAGGAGAAGAGGAAGGAAACTGAAAGTTGTTGTCCATTAGGCACTTTAAATTAGCTTGCCAAGACCATAAAAAAAGCTGTTGTTGCTTTTGCTGTCTTCCACCACCATGAATTATTGCCCCTCTGTCACATGCCACCCTGCCTTGGAGTTAGCCGATTGTGGACTGAAACTTCTACAAACTCTGAGGTAAGTAAACCTTGCCTCCTTTAACTTTGGGTGTCAGGTACTTTGTCTTAGCAATGAGAAAAGTAACTTCTCCAGAATTTGGTGCCAGAGAAGTGGGGTCGTTGTTACTGCTGTACCTGACCATGTGGTTCAGGAGACTTCGGGAATGGCTTGTGGGAAGAGTTTGGAAAGACTCAGAGATGCTGGTTGAAAAAGTAGTGCTGGAATGCCTTAGGCTATAGTGTATAGGAGATTCTGGTCAGAGCTCAGAAGACGAGAAGCTGATGGAAATCTGGCAGGTAAAGACCAGGCTCAGGTTTCCAATGGGAAGGACTGCATTGGCCGTTGGACAACAGATGATGTGTGTTACGGCTTGGCAGAAAGTCTGTCTGCATTTTGCTCATGCCCAGAGACTTTGCCTGAGACTGAGATTAAGGGTGGCAGACTAATTAAACTGGCAGAAAAAATTTCAAGGCAGTTGAATGTTGAGGTGATGGCATGGCTACTGTTGGGGGCTTTTAGCAGATTTATGTTGAGAATCAACAGCAAAGAGCCCAGCAGAATGATTTAAAATGCTTTGAGTTAATAAAGCTGTGGACTGCAAAGAGAGAGCAGGACAGAGCTTGACTGCTTAGAAGGAACAGAAGAATAGAAAGGACGGCCTGAGAGCATCACAAAAAGCAGCAGGACTCCACTCTTCGCAGCTTCAAAACTGCAAAAGTGAAAGATTTTGCTTTGAGAAGAAAGCTCCAGAGTAGCATGTTCCAGAATGGTGACAGATATACCATGTTCCAGAATGGCAGCTGCCTAGAGAATCTGTTCCTCAGAATTGGATTCAGAGTGCTCAGATACCCCCACACCCAAGAGATAAGGAAGCCTGGCTACTGATCCCGCTGGCAACAGACCCTGACATCATCTATGTGGTGCTGGTTTTAGATGTATATAGAATGCAAGCATTGTGGGGTCAGGAAGGCTTCCACCCAGATTTCAGAAGAAGGCCTGGCAGGCCACACAGTGTGTCCCTGAGAGGGCAGTACGTGAAGCTGTGTGAAGCCAAAGGTGCAACAGAAGTGTGGAGAAGCCAGAAATGTGGATCATCTGAGGAAAACTGCAAGGAGTGAGCAGAGTGGGCCCAAGGGAGAAGCCATAGGAGCTACAACCATGGAAACAGCTGTAGAGGCAGAGCCACCCAAGCCCTTCGGAGTTCACATCTTGCCACAGATTGCCTCAGATGTTGTGCATGGAACTACAGGACTTAATGTTTGCTCTGCTTGATTTTGGACTTGCTTGGTCCCATTACTTTGTATCCCTGTTTGTAACTTTTGGAATGTAAATGTGTATCTTGTTCTATTGAATGTTGGAAGTTTTTCACTTTCTTTTCATTTGTACAGGGGCTCACAGTTAAGAGTTTGCCTTAAATCTCAGAGGAGACTTGGGACTTGGACTTCTCAGGAATGCTGAAACTGTTAGGACTGTGAACTTTTAGAGATGGACTGCCTTTTTCATAAAGGAGTGTACATGAGTCTTTGGGGGGCCAGGGGTAGAATGTTATGATTTGTGTCTAAGTATCTCCCCTAAGCCTCATACAATCATAGGGGGCAGGCTTTTTGGAGTTACCTGAATCTAGAGTTTGTGACTAATTCATGGTTCAATGCTGGGGTTGTTGGTATGAATGCTACACCCACCCTAGGGCAGGTAGCCTGCATACAATATATGGGACAAAAAGAGTCTTCACTCTCCCTTGTTTTTGCTGTCTTCTGCTGCCATAAACTGTTGCCCCTCTGCCAGCTGCCTTGGAGCCAGCTGATTATAAAACCTCTACAAACTGTGAGCTAAATAAATCTTCTCTCCTTAAAACAAACAAACAAACAAAAACCACACACAAAAAAATGCCAAGTGGAATTTATGAAGTGAGAAAAAAAAAAAAAGAATTTATAAAGTGAAATCGCAGCCCATGGTGCATGCCCTCACGCCTGGCTTCTGTTTACTCAGCACTCCATGTTCTTAGAGCAGTTTCCTCTGTCAGAAGTTCCTCCTGCAGAAGTCTTTGGTATAACACCCTGTGTCCAATGTATTTCTAGCCAGCCACAGTTGCTATGTGGTAGCATTTTATTTTCAAAGTGGTGGTGCAGGTTTCACCATACTATCAAGTCCCTCTGTGGATCCTGTAGCAGTTAGCCTTCGAGAAGCGGTTCTAAGAGCACAGAGGTTCACTTACAGGGCCTGTGTAGACAATAAGACCATCTGTAAATGGCACTTTCGGGGCTGGGGATTTAGCTCAGCGGCAAAAGCGCCTGCCTGGCAAGCGCAAGGTCGTGAGTTCAGTTCCCGGTACGGGAGAAAAACCAAAAAAAAAAAAAAAAAAAAAGGCACTTTCTTCCCTTCAAGAAGGAAGCCATTGAATTGGCTGTCACCCCAAGAGTAACGCTGGACAGTACCTTCTTTCTCCTGACCCCAAAGGGAACGTTTTTGACAGCGGCCACCAAGAACAGTATGCTGAGGCAGCACCATCCAAAACCTGCTGCAGAGATGGGAATGCCCTCCAGCCAGCCAGTGGGGAGTTGGCAGCTGACACTTGTAGAACTGACCAGGAATGCCAACAAATGGCCCTGCATGTGTTACCATACTGGAGAGTGAGGCTCTACAGACTTTAGTAGGAGGCCTACAACAGGTTAAAGAAATTCCTACTTCTTTTTTTTCCCTACTTATATTCCTAAAAATACAAGTAAATTTCATCAAATGTGTTTTCTCAATATATCACATCATTTTCCTTTTTTTTGGTCCTTTTGAGACAGGGTCTCACTATGCAGTTCAGGTGGCCTTGAGCTCACTTTGTAGCTCAGGCTGGTCTTGACCGTGCAATAATCCTCTTGCCTCAGCCTCCCAAGTGCTGGGATTACAGGCATGTGCCACCATGCCCGGCCACATCATTTTCCTTTTGCTCTATGACTATGCTCCAGAAACAAATTCCCAAATGTGAAATCAGTCACCCACATGTCCCCGAGGTCACCCTACTACACTGCCAGGTTCAGTCCAACACTTAGGATTTGCGTCCACACAGGTCCATGAGACCTGCCTGCGCCTCTCCCCTGCGGGGCCCTGTGGGTTTTCATGATGCCACTGCTGTGGAAAATAGACAGCTTAGCCCCATTTCAAAAACACCTTGAGGGTTGGGGATATAGCTTAGCAACAAAGCACCTGCCTGGCAAGCTCAAGGTTGAGTTCAATTCCTGGTACCAGAAAAAAAAAAAAAAAAAATTGCATCAAACACATCTTGAGACAGGGTTCATTTCTTGACAATTGAGTAAAGTCACCAGTAAAACTCCCAGAGCCTTTGGGGATAGAAAAGGTTTGATTCCAGCCCTGTTTTCTTTTCCTTTTTTTTTTTTTTGTCTTTTTGAGACAGGGTCTTGCTGTGCAGTTCAGGCTGGCTTTGAGCTCACTTTGTAACCCACGCTGGTCTTGAACTCACAACCATCCTCCTGGCTCAGCCTCCCCCAAGTGCTGGGATTACAGGCGTGTGCCACCATGTCTGGCTTCCAACTCTGTTTTCTGAAGGCAGTGCCTGGGGACAGAAGTGATCCAATTCTTGGATCTTAGAAAATTTGCATACATATAATAGAATATCTTGAGATGGAACCAAAATTTAGGTATAAAACGTACTCAAGTCTCACACACCTTACATGCAGAGCTTCAGGAGACAAGATGCAGGGGGTTTTTACTGCATTCCCACTGCGACTTTTACTGTTTTCTGTTTTTTTTTGGGTTGTTTTTTTTTTTTTTCCCCAATACTGGGAATTGAACTCAACCTTGCGCTTGCCAGGCAGCCGCTGTGCCGCTGAGCTACATCCCCAGCCCCTGTTTTCTGGTTTGCAAGCTTCATCTATTTCATTTCATTCCTAAAATTATGTGAATGCTTTTTCTTTGGTAACTTTTGCTAAAGTTTTGTTTTACCAAAGTTTTCTTTGGTAACTTCTGCTAAACTTTATTAAGTTCTCCAAAGGATTGACTTTTGGCTTTTATTAACATTAAATCCTGTTTTCTATTGTCACTAAGATTCGTTCTTTATCCCCTCCATCCCTTAACTTTAAAAAATCTTCTCTGCTTCATATAATTTGAGCTGGATGCTCCATGAGAAAGTGATAAAATTTTACATTTAAAATGGTAAGTTCTGCCCTGGGTGTGGTAGTGTACACCTGTGGTCCCAGCTACCTGAGGGAGTCTGAACCCAGCCTAGGCAGCACTGCTGGACGTCATCTCAAAAATATCCAAAAACAAACATAAAAAGAGAAGTTTCAATATCCAGAATCTACACTCATGTGTGACAACAACATGTGCCTTTGTCTCCCAGGCATGCATCTTCCCCATGCTACCTGCATCCTCTCCCCAGCAAGCAGTGGATGTCTTGGCCTCCTGAGTCTGCTGACCCTGGACTGGAAAAGGCTGCTGCAGCCTCAGCCTGGCATTCATCCCACGAGACCTTGAAGTCCCCTCGCATCACACCGGAGTGCCTTTCCAGCTCCAGCCTGGGGAGCCTGCTCTCTCTTCACCCAAAGGAGCTCATCTTCACGCTCGGCAGGAGCCAAGGGCCACCTCTGCCTTCCTGGAGTCTCTGGTGGTCTTCCTAAAGTGGCTGGTGGCTGTATGAGCACATGGCTGTTGTGATTGCCTTTCCCATCTCTAGTAGCATTAACTCAGCTGCAGGGACACCTGTATACATCAGGAGGCAAAGATGACAGCCACATGTACCCAGGAAGCCATGGTAGGCTGAGGCAGGACAGTCCGAGGAGGAAGAACTGCCAGGCTCAGAGTGCACAGAGGGAGGCAGAAAGAGGGGAGCTCTGAGGCTCTTCAGGCTTCAGAGCTGACTTGGTTGGTGGATGGTGGGCTTGCGGTGAGGGCAGAGGGTAGACACAGTGGTGCCTGGGGGATGGGCACAGCTGTGGTAGGGGTGGGCACCAAGCCTGGGCCAGCACAAAGGGTGGGACTTGGGCTTCCCCTCCAGGGTCATTCTGAATACCTCTCCCAGGTGTCACATGGGCCCTGTGGACAGGTGGCAGCTGTGGGGACTGCAGGTGACCAAGGGAGGAGGGGGCTCTGTACCATACTGGTCTTTAGCTGCTGCATATTGTGGAACAAGTGACATGCCAGAAGGATCTCAGAAACTTCCCAAGCACAGGCCTTGCGAGGCCTTCCGTTTCCACAGAAGCATGTGCACGCAACACTCTGGGCTGCGGGATGGGGCAGGACTCATTCCCATTCCCCTCCTCCTCAGTGAAACCAGGCCAATGCCCCCAGAACAGATCCCTCAGTGCCCATGTCAACAAGGTGGGCAGGATGGGGCAACGAAGCCAGAAACAGAGGCTGGGCCCTGCTGCTCCAGGCCATGCTGTCCACGTATCCCCCTGCCATCCATGTGTGCTCACATCCTGAGAGCCTAGGCCAGTGGG
This sequence comes from Chinchilla lanigera, assembly GCF_000276665.1. Taxonomy (NCBI): domain Eukaryota; kingdom Metazoa; phylum Chordata; class Mammalia; order Rodentia; family Chinchillidae; genus Chinchilla; species Chinchilla lanigera. The sequence goes on along the minus strand of NW_004955538.1, from coordinate 3,574,533 downwards.
GCTCCCTGGGTTGTCCTCCCCCAGGGGCAGGGCTGACTCTCAAGGTGTGGCCTGGAGAGGTCCAGGTAAGAGGGCAGATGGAGTAGAGCTCACAGGTAGCTGGCCTGGGTCATGTCAGAGCCCAGCCAGATCCAGCAAAGGGCCGCTTTTCTGCAGAGGTAAAGGACAGGTCACATAGGACTGACTATTCCAGACATCAGGGCATTTGATGGAGGTCAGTGCATTCACCTGCCGAGCAGCCACCCACCCCCACCAGCTGTACTTACTATGCAGATTTAAAATCTTGCACCCATGGAACAGTAACTCCCCTTTCACCCTGCAGCCCCAGCCCCACTTCCTGACCCTTCGAATCTGACTATCCAAGGGCCTCATGGAAGTGGAGCCACCCGGAGTCTGTCCTCTGTGGCTGGCTGTGTCCACTCAGCCTATATCCTCAGGCCATCCACACACAGCATGGTCCGAATGTCCTCCTTTCAAGGCTGAATAATGCTCCATTGTGTGCTTCTCCATTTGCCCATAGACATGTGGCTGCCCACCTCCCAACCACTGTGAACCAGCTGCCACAGGAGTGTGCAAATCTCCTCTCTGTCCTGGCCTTCGATTCTCTGGATCACACACCAACAGGCGACAAAACAGTATGATGAATGGATTGGGGATGGGGTCCAGACTGCCAGGGAAGCACCTCCAGCCACCAGCAGACAGAGCTGAGGGGACCCTTCTCCAGTGCAGGACAGCCCTGGTGGGAGGGACTGAGACAAGCCCAGGAGTGCCAGGCCTAAGAGCCTATGGGCCCAAGAGCAGTGACAACAGCCACCACCAGCCTGCTACTGAGCTCCTGTCTCAGCACATGCCTCTGACCTCTCTCCTCTCTTCTCATCCCCTGCTGGACAGGAGCAGCTGCTGCTCACGCCCAGCATGGAGAAAAAGAGTCTGCCAGATGCCCTCTGCATGGCAGTGCCTAGACACGGGGTTTCCCTATGCAGCTCAGCCCATGGGCACTGAGGATGCTATCCTTGCACCTCCCGGGCTGCTACTCCTGCCCAGCCCCTGCAGAGGAGGCTGTGTGTATACAAACCACCATCTCTGTGCTCTTTGCTCCAGGCATTTTCACCCTAAAATGAAAAATTCCAGGGTACTCCAAAGCCTGGCCAATGTCCCCTGGGCTGACTCCAGGCCCTCTGCTCCCCACCTATCCTACCCCGGGACTGGGGTCCAGGCCCTTAGGTTCCTCGTTATCCTTTCCAGTTGGACTCCACCTGCAGCCCTGCAGGCCACCAGTGACAGATGATGACAGATGGACAGGACCTGGGTGAAGGGTGTGGGGGAAGCCCAGATACACTGAGGAGGTCAGTGAGTACAGCAGCACAGGGACCCCAGCCACTTGGGCCACAGCACTAGGTGGGATGAGTGAGCACCCCAACAACCCTCATGGGGGCAAGGTAAGTGGCAGAGCAGGGTGGTCCCCAAGGGGGCAGTGGCCAGCACTTTAGTTCCCTGGGATCCCACAGCACTACCCACAGGTTGAGTAAGGGAGGTCAGCCTTAAGAGGCTCAGCTGAAGGAAAGCAAGCTGAGAAACTGAAAGAAAGGGAGAAGGGGCAGTTACCACAAGGCTGAATGTCAGCTCAGGGTGATAGGTGGACACTGCTCCTGCCAGTGGGCTCCAAACATTCCACTAAGACCAAGAGCAGCCCCCGAGGCCGCACATCAGCTCAGTGCGCAAGCTTCATCTGGAAAGCCCATGTTCATACCTGGATTAGAAAGAGGCACTTGGACCAATGGAGGAGCTGGGGCAGCCAGCATGATGGCAGGCAGAGGTTCCACACCATGCTCCCACGACATGCTCTCGTGGACAGCCTGGTGACAACACCTAAAGCCTGCATGCTGCCCTGTAAGCCACCACCCCCTGGTGCCCCAGCCAGCTGCATCCAGCCCTCACTCCCTCCTCCCAGGACCCAGCACATCCAAAGGCTTCTCCACCATGAAACAGCCCTGGACAGGGGTCTCTCCTATTGAGCCACACCCAGGAAACATTGCTGTGGAGATGTCTTCTTTGAAGTACACAATGTAGCCACCCCCAGCAGCACTGTGGACCTGAGGATGACAGGAGGGCATTTTACGGATTTCCAAACCTACATTGGCATGCTGGTTGGCCTCAGGGAACACTGCCCTCGGATGCAAGAGGCCACATGGAGAGCAGACCCAGACACTTCGCCCTAGCCTTGTGCAACACTCACTCAGCCTGTGGTCCCCAAATGCTGACCATGCATTTTATCAGGGGGGGAAACCAAGGGACCTTTTGTGTCCAGGCACTGTCCTTCCACACATGTCTACTACGTGGGAGCCAGGCCTGCAGTGGCAGCTGGCCAGGCGTCCCCACAACTGTGGGAGAGGAATGCCACTGCCAGTGCCCTGCCCATCCAGGCCCAGGCCCATGCCCGCCAGCTGTCCATAGGGCCAGCGGCCCAGTGAGCAACTGCCAGAGGCTTCCTATGATGTCCCAGCAATGGCCAAGCACGGTGAGGATGAGGGGAAGCCAGTGCTGCAGGGGCTGCGGGGCTCACTCTGCCTATGTCTCAGCACTTGCCACGTGCCTGAAGCCCAAGTTGCACCTCGGTGGCCTGGGGTGGCTGCCAGCTCTCACTGGCAGAGCTCAGCTTTCTCCAATGTCCAGGCTTTATCTAGACACAGGTGCTTTGTGCTAATGAGGAGAGAAGGTCAGAGGTGCCTTCTCAGTGTCCCTGCCAGCCACTGCTCAGGGCCAGGAAGCTGCTGGAGACAAGGAGGGTCGCTAGGCACTTCATGCACAGCCAGGGGTCCAGGCCCGGCTCCCTCCAGCCACCAGGTCTCCACAAGCCCACTGTCTGCTTAGCAGAGGCTAGCCCCAGCCTGGTAACAGGGAGGATGGACAGAGGTGGTGCCACCCTCCCCTGAAATGAGTGGAGGATGCTGCAGGCCCAGGTGCACCCTCACTGTGCATGCACACACACAGCTGGCCTGGCTGGAAGGGCCTGGCTCTCCCTCACACACTGGTGTGTGTGTAACTGTGAGGGACACAGGATCACTGTGGCCTTCCCTTAGTGTCATCCTTGCTGTCCTGCACACCCTAAGCAAAGGGGCTGTGTAGACCCCACTAAGCCCTTATGAGAGGTCCTCTGGCAGTTCCAGGATCTGAAGCCTCACCACTGAGAGCAGAATGTCCCTGTCCCTCAGCGAACACCAATGTGATACCCAAGATGCCCGACCCTTGCCCTCTACCACACCGTGTGCTGGGCATCTGTGCTCAACTATCAGGCAGTCTGGTCCCTGAATAGGGGCAGCAGGTGAGGAGTGGGCTGGCCCTAGTTCCAGGGCAGTGCCATGTCAGGTGCACAGGAGAAAGGCCAAGAGAGGTTGGGGATGGGGCTATGCAGGGGGAACAGGGCACCTGCATTCAGGACAGCCCGCTACCCAAACAACCTCTACATACCCAAGCTCTTCCTGCCCAAGGCCCCACTCCCCCTTCCTTCTGTAAGCACACACATGCACTTAGTACCCCACTGCCTCCTTAAGATACAATGCTGTGTGCCAACCAAAGCCAGCCGGGCCCAGGGCCACTGCCACCCACCACTCCACAGCAAGGTGGGGCAAATCAAATGAACATCATGCTCTGACTCTGTTACTAAGAACTCCTGCCTGTATGTCTCCAGGTCCACATCAGGATCAGGTCAATGTTTACCTGAAAGATGCTCTCTACCTGCAAAATAACTGGAAGATGCAAGAAGGAAATTTACTAAGAACTCATTCTTTAGTGAGTCTAATACAGCTTGTTTTTCCTTTCTCTCTTTAACACAAATAGCTCCACTGGAAAAACCTAATTACACTATTGTTCAGGATACCTGGGGGGCAGCTCATCTTCCCCAGGAAGGCACAGAGCTGTCAGGAGCCCTGCCATGAACCACACTGGGAACCCTGCTGCAAATCCCACCAGAGGCTTAGCCTAGCAGACTCCCAGAAGGCCTTGGGAAGGCAGCAGGTGCTGTGACAAGGTTGTCACTTCCCTTTCTGGAGGACCCATGTTTCCAAGCAGACAAAATTCTAAGGTGTGAAGACAGAGGTGAGATTACCCCTAGGCCACCAATCTTGGGTCAAGGAAGCCAGATGCTCAGGAAGAGCTGATCACCCAGACCCCTCAGTCTCCAGCCTGGGGGTTCCTACGGATACAGGAAGGGACTCCTGTCATACTGTCCTCCACACCTCCCACCCAGGCATGTCCCATGGCCAGAGAGTCACCCCACATCCAGGAAACTCAGGAATGACCTGCAGAGTTGCCCTAGAACCTGGTCCTTCTGAAGGCTGGGCTCTCAAAACAAGCACTTCTGCTGCTGAAGTCCAGACCAAGAGTGGCCCCAGCACACTGAGGCATGGGCCAATAATGGCTATGCTGCCAATCTCTGTACATCATGTCACCAATTCAAGAAACCGCAGTGAGATGCATGTGAGGCCAACCAGATACACGGGCCAGTGACTCAACACTCCTTCTCCCCTACCCAGCCCAGACCAGGACAGCTAGGCACACTAGCAACCCCAGCTAAATATGGCCAGGCCCTACCTCTGCCCTGACCCCCACTCCACTTGGTACAACCAAACAGGACCACAGCAGAAAGGAGACACCTGCCCTGGCCTCGCGCCACCACTAGGATGCCCTGCAAGATCAGGAAATGGTGGAAGAGCTGCCCAGAGATGATACCTCCTACTGCCCTGCCACCCCCACCCTCACAGTGACTACAGCCTTAGCCATCTGTCCTTGCTCCAAACCACGGGACCGTCCTGGCCAGCACTCACCTGCCCACACTGTTCACCATGGATCCCACCTCTGAGATGCACTGCGCCCCCAACCCTCAAAACAGCACTGCAGCCCCTGACTGCTTCTCAGATCCATCTTGCCCAGGCTGTATTGGGAAAGGCTGTATTTCACACACTGCTACTCTCCTTGTGTTCCTGCCAGGGCTGGAGAGCTGGAAAGTGTGCCGGCTCTGATGTCATTCCCACTTAACTTTCCAAAGCATGATAACCCTCAGGTCGTGTCATGGCAAACACTGGATGGCTAGCAAGGGAAGTCCAGAGCCAGTCTAGAAACTACTGGGCCAAGGGAATAGCAGGAGAGAGGCAAATGGATACAAGGATCTAGGCCACTGTGACCCTAACAAGTGGCAGATGGCAGGAGCCTGGCCACAGCAAGCACATATGTGCTTCCCCTGGAAATGCAGGTCGAAAGCACCTGGACCAGAGCAGGTCTTCATAGCCAAAGCTCCCCTCCTTTGCCCATGGCTCCACCATTGAGATCTCCAAGACTCCAGCAGAAAACACCAGGGACAGGTAGCCCAGTAGGATGCCTTCTTAAGACACTCCAGGCTACCTAGAGGACACGCTCTGTCCATTCAGCCCAGGGCCATGGGTCCCAACTCCACCAGACTGAACAATGGCTGAGCCACAGCTGGGGCTCCTGGGCATCTGCCCTTCCACCCATCATGAGCAGCTCTTGGGCACCGCCTCATCACATGGGCTGCAGGGCCTGACAGTCACTGAGAAGCGCAGAGTGATTACTGGCAAGTCAGTTCTCAAGGAGTGCGGTACTCATCCTGTACCCCCATGTGGAGTTTTCTTTGTCTGCAAACATGCAACATATCCAACCTGCCTCCAGCCAGAAGGGAACCTGGCCTCTCAATTGGCTCACATGCTATTTTTAGGACCACTTCCCAGTGCCACTGTTGAACAACTCACTATAGCCACCCAGGCAGTCACTGAGCACAGCTAGTAGCTCACACTCACTTGCTGTGAAAACTCCATGTGGTAGGGCTGCAGGGTCCCTGAGGAGACCAGCAGCCTAGGTCTCTAGTCTCCAAGAAGCAAGCCACGTGCAGTCCACAGGCCTAGGCCAAGATGTGCTGGCTGTCTGGGCCAGGAGGGGCTAGTGGCCCAGGACCCTACCACCCCATCCCTTCCCTCTTGGTCCAACGTGGCCCTGCACCTCCACATGGCCATCATGGAGTCCAAAGAGACCCCACTGTCATGTGCCCCACACCCTGCCCTTCAATGTCCTCTGGGCTAAGAGAAAAGAGCACAAATGGGGCTTCCCCGGGCCCACCAAGCCCTCGGGTCATCAGAGTTCAAGAGGAACCTGCCCAGGGCACCGTGGGCCGTGGAGGCTGCACAAAAGCCACCCAGGAAAACCAGGATGCTCACAGCACAGATGTCAAACAGAGCTGCAGCCCATGTGGCTGCAGTGTCCAACTGACACCCTCAGGAAGAACAGAACAGGACCACATGAGCTTCCCAAGCCTGCGTCCTAACAGCAGACACCTGCCCAACGTGTGTCTGAGGTTTGGTAGGGTGGGAGCAGGGTAGACAGGGCCATCCTGGTCACAGCAAGGGGCCAACTCTCCTCTGTGTCTTGGCCGCTTGAGGTGTAGGCTCCATCATCCTGCTGCCAGGACTAGCCAGGAGGTACTAAGTTCATGGGCTGCAAGTGTCTGCAGTGCCCCTGCCCCCAGCCCATTCTCAATCCTGTAGCACCTCTTCCACCATCTCCATTTCCACACAGTTTCAGCCTGCAACCAGCTCTACCAACAGAGGTACTCCAGCGAGCATCACTCTCCCAATCACCTCCTCAATGGTCCAGAGGCCTCCCCACAGCTCCAAGTAAAACACACAGGCCCTGCACAATACCTTGGGTTCAATCACAAAGATGCTCACCAAGGAGCCAGGAAAGATGGGCCCTCAGGGCTAGGGACAACTCTGACCAAAGCAGACTCAGGACCCCGGTGACCAGCAAGAGAGACCAACATGTCCTAGAGGGCTGTGCCCGTGCATGGATACAAAAGGGTACTGCCAAGAGGCCCACTCTCCACATCATGCTCCTCACTTGCAAACTGAAGCACCCAGAAGGAAAAGCTGCCACCATTGAGTCCACCCTGTGCTCCAGGGACCACATGAGGGAGTAGGGGACAGAGCAATGACCAAAGGGACAGTAGCTGAGGACCACCCAGAACTAAACAAAACAACCCATCCACGGTGTTGAAGGTCCAATAACCCCAGCTCAGGCATCACAGGGGATACCTACATCTGGACGTTCCGTCTACCAGGGCATCATACAGGGATGTGACCATCACACAGGGGGTTGACCACATAGCCACCATACCAGACCCCTTACAGTGAGTTTCAGCCACAGGTGACTGTCTTCTCTCCCCAGCAAGAGTGGAAGCCAAAAGTCAGGGTGCTGCAGCTCACCTCAGAGGGAGAGGCCGCCCTGGTCCTGCATACCACCAGCACACACTCTTTGGGAATGAGTGGCACAGAAATAACACAGACAAGCCAAGGGGCAGCTTGCTGAACACAACTCCAGGTTCTGAGAGCAAGGAGAATGAAGACAAAATGGTAAGTTTAAAGTTCACTGAAAGTTGACAGCTGAAGCAATGACAGTGTCTTGGGCCCTTAAGAAGACAGCTGAAACACAACACATCCCCAATATACTTAGGCACATGCAAAGACTTGGTTAGAACAAAGTGCACTCAGGTCTGCTGCTCAGGTGAATAAAGACATAATTAGCTCCAAAATACAATAGCAAGTAAGCACACCAAAGTTCTCAGGGCAACCACAAACGAAGCCAAAGTAGTAGCCAGGCACAGTGGCACACACCTATCATCACAGCTATTCGAGAGGGTGAAGCAAGAGAATTGCCAAGTTGGAGGCTACCTAGGCAACTTAGCAAGACTCTGCCTCAAAAAATTTAGAAAGGGTTGGGGGTGTTGCTCAGTGGGAAATGCTTGCCTAGCATGCACGAATCGCTGGATTCAATCCCCAGTACTGAAAGAAAAACTGAAAACAAAAAGAAGAGGAAGAATAAAAAAGAAATTGAAGTAGCGATAAATTTCACTACTAGGCAAGCACTCTCTTACTGAACCACATCCCCAGTCCTAATATTTTCTTTTAAAGTCATAGTCATCTGTAAATGGGCTGCTGGGACTCTTTTTTAACCACTTAACAGTGACCCCAAGCATCACTCAGACAGTGCATTTGTTTACAGACTGACTATCTTGAGCTTAGGCAGGTATCATTTCTTCTTTTTTTAATCTTCTTGTCTTTTTTTTTTTTTTTTTTTTTTTTTTTTTTTTTTTTTTTTTTTTTTTTTTTTTTTGTTTTGTTTTGTTTTTTTTGAGACAGGGTCTTGCTGAGCTCACTTTGTAGCCTGCGCTGGTCACCAACTCACAAGGATCCTCTTGCCTCAGCCTCCCGAGTGCTAGGATTACAGGCATGCGCCACCATGCCCAGCCTGGGCAGGTATCATTTCAAACAGTCAATTCTTGTATGAATAAATTTGATAAAATTGTCGCTTTTACATTTCCTGTTATATTAGCTTATAAAATTTTTTTAAACTTTGCAATATTTGGTCATCTTGTATTTAAATAATTGGGCTGGTAAGTGATTTAACTTCATAATGGTACCTACAAAAAAGTTCCAGCAAGAGCCACGCATGGTGACACTCTGGGAGGCCAAGGCAGGACGATTTCAAGTTTAAGCCCAACCTAGGCAACTTAGCAATTCAGTGAGATCCAGTATCAAAATAAAAAATAAAAACAAAAAGTTACAGCAGATATCATTCTTAGTGGTGAAGCACTAAACCCTGAAGCTCAGAACACAACAGGATATCTACACAAATATTTCTATTCCATTCTGCACAGTGAGGGCCAGTGTGGTGAGGCAAGAAAAGAAAGTAACAGACACAAGCCCATCTTTTGCCAATGAGAAAATATACCCTTGAAATGCAAAGTAATCTATCACAAGCACCCAAGTTAGTGGCTTCCAAAATTACCTGAAGGTGGGTGTAGTGGTGCACAACCGGGAGGGTGAGGCAGGAGGAGCACCTGCCTGGAATTTAAGGCCACTCTGGGTACCACAGTGAGACCCAAAAAACAAAACCAAAAATTCTAAATGGTGGTTCTGGTCCCAGACCAGGCGCTGGTGGTGCAGCCATGACACAGGGCCCTGTGCTTCCCCTCCAGCACCAACACAAAACAAAACAAATAACCCAAATTTCTATGTATCAGCAACAGACAACAAAAGCTGACTTCCATGGGTGACATCTAAAACAAGCACTTAGGAGTCATCTAACAAGGTGAGCACTACACAGATCTGTCACCACAGGCATATTCCTGAGGAAACAGTGCCACTCTCACACCAGCTGAGTCAAGAAATTCCCTTATAAACCATGTGTGGCTCTGTGTGGAATCACAGGAGATGCTTCTGTAAGTTACACAGGCACCACAAACCCGACCTCATGCTACAGCCACTCGATTAGAACGAGTACTACACCTACACAGAGAAGCCAAGACACCTTTGTGATCTTGAAATTGCTTAACTTCAAAGACACAACATCTAACTGAATCACTGGACCTCACCAAAATTAAAAACTTCTCTGCTCAACAAAGCACACCCTGAGCTGAGCATGGCCGCTCACACTTTTACTCCCAGCTACCCAGGAAGCTGAGTCAGGTGGGTCCAAATTCAAGTCCAATTTACATAAGCCTGAGGCAACAAGAGGCCTGGGTCTCAAAATTTAAATGGGGGTAGGAAGTAGAGGGGTGTTTTGCTGGAGATGTAGCTCAGTGGTAGTGTTTGCCTAGCATAAGAGATGCCCTGGGTTCAATCCTCAGTAAACAAAAAGAATGACAGTGGTATGGTGGCACATGCCTGTAATCCCAGGGCCTGGGGGACTGAGGCAGGAGGATTGCCATAAATTTGAGGTCAGCCTGAGCTACGCAGTGAGTTTAAGGACAGCCTGACTATGAGACCCTGTCTCCAAAAAAAAAAAAAAAAACAAAAAACAAAACACCATGAAGAAGCGAAGAGGTAAACCACACATAAGGAGGAAACATTTGAAATCTGTGTATCTCACAAAGGACTCACTCAGTCTAATCACACAAAAAACAAAAAACTACCCAATTAAAATGAGACTCAGATGCATGCCTGTAATCCCAGCACTTGGGAGGCTGAACCAGGAGGATCAAAGTTTGAGCACAGCCCGGACAATTTTGGCGATGTAACAAATAATATCCTGTCTCAAAAAAAAAGTGGCTATTCCTCAGACAAAGGATTACTATCAAGAACATATAAAGAACTAAAAAAAAAAAAAAAAAACAGACTTCCCAAATTTAAAGACCTAATCCAAAAATGGGCATCTGAGATAAATATACACTTCTCAGATGAAGAAACACAAACAGCAAATAAATATATGAGAAAATGTTCAACATCACTGGTCATTCAACAGATGCAAATTAAAACAACACTGAAGATCCCATCTCACCCAGGAAAGAATGGCTATCATCAAGAAATGAACCAATAACAAATACTGGAGGGGCTTCGGGAAAAAAACGAACCCTTCTCCAATGTTGGTGGGAATGTAGACTGGTGCAACCACTGTAGAAATCAGCATGGAGATTTCTCAAAAAACTAGGATTGGATCCAGCCATTTGACCCAGCCATTCCCCTTCTGGGTATCTTTCCAGAAGAATTAAAAACATTATACCACTCATGTTTATAGCAACACAATTTGTAATAGCTAGATCTTGCAAATAATCCAAATGTCCATCAACCAAGGAATGGATAAAAAAGATGCAGTCTTTGTACACAGTAGAGTGCTACTCAGCCATAAAGAAGGATAAAATGGAGACTTTTATAGGTAAATGGATACAACTCAAGACTATACACATAAGTGAAATAAACCAGACACACATGTATAAACATTGTATTGTTTCCCTAGTGTGAGAAGCTAAAAGAGTAAGTAAGATCTAAAATGTAAAATGGATGTTGCAAGATGGGAAGAGACTGTTCAAAAATAAAGAGAAACAGGATGGGGGAAAGGAGAAAAGAAGGAAGGGAAAAGCAAAGAAAAAAATACATATATACACACACATATGTGTATACACAAGATAGTTAAGATAGTTACACTACTAATTTCTCTTGTTCATTGAAAGGTAAGGTTTGTGCCAATATTGTTTGGACAACTAAATGCCTATATTTTATACTCTGAGTAATTTAAAGATAACAACATGCAATGTATTAACCATTCTTACCCTTCTATTATCTTCTTTTAAAATTTTATTTTTTCTCTTTAAATCCACAGGAAAAAAAATTCAGATTTTCAACCCTAAGCAGACTACATTTTAATTCTGCAATCAGTGCTTTTAAAGTGACTTGTAAAAATGAACGACAAAATGAAAGAAAAAGTGGAAATAAACTACAGGAACACAGACAAAAGAAACTGAAAAATAACTATAAAAAGGGTGAAAAACCAGCACATAACCCCTCAATATGTTCTTTATAATGCACAAATGTATCCAATTTTCTTAACATTCAAATTAAGTTAGTAAAATCAAGGCATTATAAACGTCTTCTTATTGGCTGTTCCATAAAGTAACTTTTAAAATTAAACGTCATTTTAACTTTATACTTTATAACTACATTTCAAATAAATTTTAATATACTTTTTAAAAAGTGTAGTTCAGTCGCCAGTACTGCAAAAGAAAGATGAAGGGAGGCAGGGAGGCAGGCAGGAGAGAAGACTGGCCCTGCACCCCCCACACACGAAGGAGCATCCAGCAGCAGGCAGACGGCAGGCCACACCACAATGCCCCAGGCTGGAAAGCACCCAAACCTCCACCCATGGGCGTGCACATGACGGGCTCTCTCTGACCAGGGAACAGTATGCAGTGATGGGGAAGAAAGAGCAGCTCACAGAAGCAGCATGGCCTGGTGCTGGTCAGTAAGGGCATACCTGCGGCCTTCTGGACAGATGGATGGTACTGCCTGTGGAGGAGGATGGCAGCATCAGGGCTGACTGGGAGGGACACAGGACCTCTCTGAGCTGACAGCGACATGCTCTGAGCCTCCAGGGCCACACATCTGTCATGACTCACACCACATGCTGAGGTTCTGGGCTCCTGCTGAATGGAACGAACCCGTGCTTCGGGGTTGGTGCTGAAGACCACAGGGGTAAAGACCACAGGGGTAAATTGGCCCGGAGGCCATAGGGGTAAAGACAGCACACATGCACTCAATAGAGTTTATAAGGGAACCCATGAACCACAGTAAGAGACAAGATCAGGTGGGAGTTCCAGGTCCAAAACAGCAAAGGTTGCTGAGGAGCGGGTGGGGACGTGTGAGGACAGGGCCAGGAAGGGCAAAGGCAGTGCCAACTATAGGCCCAGCAGAAGGCGCAGAGGGCCATCATGGGTAGTAGTGCTGCTACCATGGAAAGGCACCTAGAGGGACAGCAGGACTGGGCCCTCCCTCTGGTAGAGAGCCTGGGTCAGAGAACGCTCCTGCCAGCACCAACACCAAACCAGCACCAAAGCCAGCGGAGATGAACTCAGCCCGGGGACCACAGAGGGTACACAAGCCCCAGGATGACCCAAGGGGCCACAAAAGGGCTGTGAAGGAAGGGTGGAGACACCTGAAATTGGAGGAGGGTGCCTGCAATACACATAGCTGGTAAAATAAAAATTGGCAGAAGAAATGAACAGGAACCTCACTGACAAGGAAATACACACGGCCTAGATTAGTAATCAGGGAAACTTAAGTTAAAACCACAGTACCTCTTCACACCCATCAGACTGGCAAAGAATTAAGTCACACACGTTGGCAATAATGTGGAGCAGTGGGGACTCTCATCCCTGCTGGTGGAGCCAGGGCTGGCAACCTCTCTCTGGGAAGCAGCTAGACGGCCACACTGAACTTCACACACCTGCTTCCCACATCCTAGCAACCAGCGACACAAGGCCCCGTCACTACGCATGCAGGAGACAGGGACCAGGGTATCTGTATGTAAGGTTTGTAATTAGAGGAACTGAAAACAAACCAAACATCCCTTGACACCAGCAGAGACTCAGTGGTGTTGTCCCAGGGAATACTACACAGCAGTGAACACATCACCAACCAACCCACAAACACAGCTCAGAGAGTTAAAGACTGGGCCACACAGGGAGAATGATGCCACTGGCAGAAGGTCCCTAGATGAGCAGCAGGCTGTCACTGTCTAAGTATACACACCTGAGATGCAAGCACAGGGCAGGCCAGGCCAGGGCAGCTCAGAACTGGGCTGTGCACTCCCTGCCACCCTGAGCTCAGCCTCCATACCACAGAGTAGGCCCACTGTCCTGTCGGCCCTTCCTCGCTCCTTGGCCCTGGCAGAGCCCCAACCACCCCAGCACCTAGTGCCCTCCAGCCCAGGGCTCCCACCCTGCCTGTCACCTGCCTTGCCCCGCCCCATGCTTTCTTCTCTAGACCCCTTGAGAACACAGCTCAGCTCCACATCAGAGCTGACAGTGCACCTGACCACACTCCTCTACCTCCTTGACGTGAAAGACTTCACGTGTACCCTGGTGCATGGCATATGCCTATAGTCCCAGCCATTTGGGAAGCTGAGCCAGGACTAGTGGAGCCCAGGAGTTTGAGACCAGTCTGGGAAATACAAGGAAACCTCATCTCAAAAGTCTCTGGTCCTCACCCAGTCATCCCAGTCAAAGGCAGCCAGGTGTGAATCTGCTCTGGGGCCCTCACAGGTGGGGATGGGCTGGCACAAGAGATCCAGCAGCCCTGAGGGCTGGTTATACAAAGAGAGAGACAGGAGGCTCCAACATGGTCCCCACATGTGCGGCTTGGGAGATGCTTTTGGGTTTGGCTTCCAGGCAATGTTGACCCAAACAGCAAAATGAGTCCTCCTGAGGGCAGCACTAAGAGTGGAAGTCCTGCTAAATGACACTCCTGCCTTTTCCTGCCCTGTGCTGAGGAAGGGCAAACCCACTGGCTGGTGTACTTTGCATCCCCCACAGCACACTCAGAAATAAGAGTGCTACGTGCTCACCAGCAGGGAAACTCAAGGCCAGAGTCTCATGTGCTCTCCTGGGCCCCCCAGGGCCACAGCCTACGCTGCACCGAGGTCCTGGCTGGGAGGTCGCCTACCACCCCCCTCCACGTGCCTCCTGCAGGTCAGTGTCGCTCTCGCCCTCGGCTTGGGAGCTCCCTAAGAGGAACCAAGTCAAGAAATAAACCACAAAAGTTTCAAGATGTGCAGGACCAGTCTACTCTACAGTGACTGCCCAGGGCTCGGTCCTTTCCATTGGACGAGTGGGCAGCCACCTACCCAGGGCAGGGCGATGAGCCTTTGCAATGGCAAAAGCAGCAGCTTCAGGCAAAAAACACTGGGGTTTAGAAGATGCCTCTACAGGGCCAGGCAGGACTAAAACTACGGTGGGGACTGATCCGGGCCGGCCGCAGGACGAAGGGACGGCCTAGAGTCCTCCAGACAAGGGAAACCGTGGTCCTGCGCTGGCTGTGGCTGTCCTCTGACACCGCGCCTGAGGGTCACTTCCAGGCCTCGAAGCTTGACAGTGCCTGGACGCGAGAGCAACTGCGGTCCCTGGGGGCTGGCACCCCGCGCGCGCCAGAGGCAGGTGTCAAGGAGAGGCTGGGCGCGGGCCAGGCAGTCCAGGCACTCCGACCCGGAGCTCCAACCCGACCAGATCCGGGCAGTCCCCGTCCGACCCGGGCAGCCCCGACCCGGGCCCCACCGGCCGCGCTCGGGGTGTGGGTGCGGGCGGCCGCAGGCCCGGAGGGGCAGGTGCGCGCGGACAAAGCGCAGGGCGCGGGCGCGTACCTGGGCACACAGCTAGGGCTGGAGCCGTCCACCTCCCAGGTGGCGAACAGGTTCATGGGCACCGGCGTGTTGAGCGCGCCCGGCGCGCCGGGGAGGCCGAGGCGG
>NW_004955538.1:3550752-3559552 GCF_000276665.1 Chinchilla lanigera | reverse complement strand
GGGGCCGCGGGCAGCGGGCGGGCCGGAGGGCGGTGTCAGGGAAGCACCGCCCCCCCCCGCCGAGATGCACCTCCGATTGGTAGCACTCTCGCCACAAGCCCAATCACCGCCCTCCGGAAGTGAGGTCCGCGCCCCCTAGAGCGGCCCCGCCCCGGCCGCGGGAGCGCGCTTGCGCAAGCCTCCCCCTCTCCCAACCCCCGACGGCCGTGCGGTCCGCGGGGATTGTGGTTGGGTCTGTCGGGTCTCACGCCCGTTCCCGGGCTTCAGCGCCCGGCGCCGTGTTCCTGGCTGTCCCGCGTGTCACCCACCTGACCCTGAGCTTCGGTGCACCGCGCACCCCAGAGTCTTTCGGCGTCTCCTGTCTCCGCCGCCCCCTGCTTCCCCCTCATCCCCCTAGGCCACTGGAGTCCCGTCCAGCCATGTATCCCCCCTTCGTCCCTGCGTCTGGGTCCCTGTGCCCGCAGCTGTGCCCAGCTCGCAGGGCGGTAGCAGGCAGCTCCTACGTGGGTCCTTTCTGATCCATCCGCCTCCCCTTGCTTTCCTGGGTTTTAGTGAAATCTGTTAACAAGTCCCAGGGCATGGACCCCAGGCTGGGGCTGGCAGGGGACAGGAGACTCGGTCCAGCAGCAGGCGTGGGTACCTGGGCAAGCCAAGGAGGCTCTTCTGTTCTGGACTCCCCACCTCCTCCTGCTCCTGGAGGGTCTCTCATCAAAGTCCACAGATTGAGAAAAAGCCTTTCTGGCATCTCTTGTTTCTTTGTGTCCCCTGCTTTACAGTTACTTTCTCCTGTTCCTCACTGTGTCTTGTCTACCAGTAGTTTTGTGGAAACAATCCCAGCACGAGCCAGCCAGCTTTCAACCAGCTGTCTCCCTGCCCCTGGGGGTCACTGTGACAGCCCCCACCCCCTCCCGTGTGGCCCGCCTGCTAAGGCCAGGCTGCTGGACCCTGCTCTGCCAGAGGCAGCCTCCCACTGTATTACTAGGATCTAGAGGCAAACAGCTGCGCCTGCTTGAAGCCAGGGTCCCACTTGGAGAGAACAAGGAGACCTGTGTTTCCCACATACTGCCTGCTCCTCTGGGTGGTGCAACTAAAAGCCACGAGGGTCTGTCTGTCCACGTACAGCTGCCTGGGGTATTGTCCCACACTATGGCCCTCTGGGGCCCACACCTAGGAGGTGGGGCCCCTGTTCAGACAGCCACAGCAGCCCTGTGAGGACAGGCTGCCTTTGATGGGGAACAGAGGACAGACCTCCATGACCTCAGCTGCTGTCATGCAGCGCGGGGACAGGACGGGGTGCCATTGCAGGCAGATGAATGGGCCGCCTGACACAGGCAGCACAACCGAGAAGATGTGGGGTGACTTGGCCAAGCACTGGAGCTTGACACCAGCACCCTCCTCAGTACCAGGCACTGTTGTGAGCCCTCAATGGATGTTATATTGCTACCCATCCCATTTGACAGAGGAGGAGACTGAGGTACACAAGTTTCTGCCCTTCTACATTGGAGGAGCCAGGGTGTGAACTCACACAGTCTGGGCTGATATCACCCCAAATGATTAGTCCTTGTGGTTGCAGAGTGCACAGATGTGCCAAGCACACACGTACTAGTGCCATAGAAGGAGCGGAGTTCTGCCTCTCTGTGTTTCCCAGCGAGGCCGAGCACACTGAATCAGTTACTTTTTGTGTGTGTGTCAAACCAGTTGTTTGCATTTTTTTCCTCTGTGTTTCAAAATATTACAGTGTTGCTTTTCCTCTTGTGGACTTTGTAGACCCAAAAGCCAGGAGGACCCTGGCTTGTGGACCCAAAAGCCAGGAGGTGCCTCTGCCCAGGAGCCAGGCATGGTGTAACACCGCCAGTCCAATGTTCGGAGCACTTTCCAATGACGTTCTTTTTTTTTTTTTTTTTTTGGTTTTCTCCGGTACCGGGAACTGAACTCACGACCTTGCGGTTGCCAGGCAGGCGCTTTGCCCCTGAGTTAAATTTTTTTTTTTTTTTTTTTGGTTTTTCTCCGGTACCGGGAACTGAACTCACGACCTTGCGGTTGCCAGGCAGGCGCTTTGCCCCTGAGTTAAATCCCCAGCCCCTACCAATGATGTTCTTAAAAGAGAAACTTGGTTCAGGTTGGATAATGTGGTTGGGAAGGAGGTCCCAGGAGAGGGTCCTTAAAGTCTTGGGGCTCAACTCAGCCTGAAACCCTGCTGAAACTCCATTATCATGCTGCCTGTACACCAACGTAGGTTTGTTTCTAGTGAATCAAACCCTCGGGGCTCCAAATGGTTTGTAGGACTTCTTCGGTGAAAAAGAGGAAATCCCCAACCTCTAGGCAGTTGGGCAAGGCATAGACTCTAGTTCCACTGGCTGTCATGGGGTCCCACTGGCCTGCGGGTCAGGATGGGTGTTTCTAGTGGGGACTCTGCACCTTGGGTCTTGTCCATCCACTCAGCTAAGATAATACAAACTCAGGGTGCGAATGGGACGCAGGTGAGGTGGGCATGGTTGCTGCTTGAACAGAGCCTCTCTCTAGGCAAAGAACATTGAACATTTCCAAGGCACAGGGACCATGGGGACCCAGCTGACTCTGAGTGTGCCAGGTGCTCGGTGAACACAAGCTGGCTCAGCCCCCTGCTGCCCTCCCTTGAGAAGGTGCTGGGCTCCCTGCTCTTCTTTTGGAGCAGCCCCAGGCCCTCAGGTGAGTGGAGGGAACCACGTGCCAGTCAGCTCCTTCTGCTGAGAAGTAGTCCTGGTGGGACAGGTCCTTGATCAGCTGCTTCTGTGGCAGAGACAGAACTCAAGACTCCCGGGCATGGCCTGTCATACCCTCTGCCATGTGTGAGTCATTGCTGGCCCAGGCCACTGTCACTGAGGCAGGGAAGGAACTTGACACAGAAGGTACAGCAGTCATGTGGAGCTAGTGGAGATGGAGCTCTCGTAAGAGGAAGAACCACAGTGACGAACCAGGTGGCCAGTGTGACAGTCCATGGCCCACAGGACTGGAGCAGGAATGTTGCTTTCAGTACAAGAACTGCATGGAGCCACAGGACTGTCAGGGGATTGCCACCAAGAAGCTAGGATCTGTAGACACCCCTCGCATATATCTGCTGCCCACTGAAAGCATCCTGTGACAAAGCACCAATCTCAGAGACATCCTGCATCAAAGGGTGCAGACCTTTGTTCTTTCTTTTCTTTCTTTCTCTCCCACCTCCCCAGTACTGGGGATCAAACCCAGAGCCTTGCTCATGGGTAAGTGCTCTATCCCTGAGTACATTCCCAGCCCTTTTTAAAATTTCATTTTGAAGAGCTGAGGATATAGTTCAGCATCACAGTGCCTGCCTGGCAAGCGCAAGATCTTGAGCTCGATTTCCAGTACCAAAAAAAGAAATTATTGGGCTGGGGGTATAGCTCAGTGGCACAAGCACCTGCCTGGCAAAAAAGAAAAGAAAAGAAAAGTTTCCATTTTGAAACAAGGGCTAAGTCTCCCAGGCTGGTCCCTAACTTGCCATCCTCTTCCCTCAGCCTCCCGAGAAACTAAGATCACAGGCGTGCCTCACCCCACTGGGCTCATTTGTTTATTTAGTAATAGTTATCAAGCCAGTTTCAAACCCTGAGGCTACAGGAAAGAAGACACTGCACATGGTCATTGCCCTCGAGGAATGGATGTTCTCCTGGAGAGGGAAGACATGGTCACCCAACCACCTTTTACTTCATGTGTACAGGCAGGGTGGGGACAGGTGAGAGCTGAGGCCTAAAGAGCAGTACAAATCCACCATGGGAAAGGGCAGTGCTGGCTCAGGAGGAACCCGGCCACCTGGCCAGGGGCTGAAGATGGCACATCCCTGAAGACTGAGATCAGGCTGTCCAAGCCCCAAACCCCTAGGCAAGGCCTCAGTCCCGAGCAGCCCCAGTTCCCCCACGTGGGGAGGCCATGCAGGTTGCCTCAGAGAAAGGCCCAGAGACAAAGACATCATTCCACAGACTCAGGGTTGATAGCACACCATCCAACCCACCTTTTCATCTTCTGAATAGCAGAGTTTCACATTCAGGGGGTCACTGTGCTTATTGATGGGTACCTATATATGCTATGCTTCTGGGGCCCTCTGAGCTCACTGCCCAAACCAAGGTTGTGACCATGGCGGGTTCTCACAGCACTTCTGTGGACCCCTAGGGTTTTTACATTTACATGGACACACATGTGAGATGCACATTTCATTTGTTCCTTAGAACTGGGGCTGACAAGCACCTTGCTGCCCTCTGATCACTCTCATCGAATGAGGCTTAAGTGTAGGCTGCCCCTGCACCTGTGGCACCTGTTGGCACATGGGTAGCCCTGGCAGTGGTGCAGCAGTGGGCTCAGGGGCTTGCCTGGGTTTGTGTGTGTCCTGTGGAATCCTGCAGGTAAAAATAGAAAGAGCCATAGGGATACGGGGACAGGTGTGTGCAACATTTCAAATGATGAGACCTAGGGATAGGAATGTGTGATGAGGGAGAAATGACAGAACCGGCCATGAGACACTCACAGGACATGAAGGAGCTGGCAGAATGGACTGCGCATACATGTTGACACCAGAAAGTGTTATTGTATGATACATCAGGTTGTAGAGCTAAATATACAGCATGGCCTGGGCTCAGAAGCAGGCACACAGGAATTCTCCTGCTCACCATGGATATCCTGGACCCAGGATAGCAAACCCTGTGCTTACATTGTACTGCTTCTATCTTTCCTGGGATGGGACTAACATTGCAATAACCGGGCACACACATAAGTTAAACATTGAAACGGACAGAAAAATATTAAGGCCTCAGTACTACATGGAAACCAGGCCAGGACACTCATAGATGAGTCACAAAAAATGTAACACCGCTAACAATGCCTACTAAACACCAAACTCCAGCCCCAGTGCTACTGGAACACAGGAACGGTGTTTGTTTGTTCTTGGAGTCTTTGTTTTTCTGAAGTTTTATAATTAGCAAAATGGTTCTGGCCACCCAAAAGCAACAAAATTTCTTGAAGAAATGAAGTCAGGCCCATCTTAGTCCTTTCTGCTGCTGTAACAAAACATGGCATGCTGGTAATTTATAAATTATAAACATCTATTTCTTACAGTCCCAAAGGCTGAGGTGTCCAAAAGCAAGGCTCCTGCATATCCAGAGTGTGGGGAAGGCTGCTCTGTGCTTCCTGCTAAGTCCTTGCGATGCATCCTCCTGGGGCAGGAAGGACAGAGTGGCCCTGTCAGCCTCTTTTTGCAAGACCCAATCCCACTCTTCAGGCAGAGCCCCACAAAGCAACCACTCCCCTAGGTTCCACCTCTCCATGCTGTCGCACTGAAAGTGAGGCTGAACTTGGCGCGTAAGCAGCCCTGACCTCAGACATAGCAGTCCAGGTGAAGTGGGCCTTTACTGCCAGGTTTGATCCTGGAGCAAGCATAGAGAGGGGTTGACTATGCGATATGAATTTGTGTGGGGGTGCTGAGCAGCATCTTGTAGCCCCACACAGCAAGGGACCTGTCCTTCTTCCAGACAAGCCGGGCTGGGCTCCTCCTGGCCCTATGGTGCTGGGTGTCCTGTGTCTGGGCTGTTCCCTGCAAGCCCCTCCCTGGCTCTCTGCTCCCTATATTGCTGTATGCACTGAGGTTACTGGGGCCAGAGGAGATCCATGTTCTGTGAGGAGGTCTGGAGGACACTGACCTAAGCTCAGCCTTGGGGTCTGCACCTAAGGACACCTTGTGCTGAGGAATGGGTGCCCCTGTGGGTGCCTCCCTGGGGTCTTTTGGGGCCTTGAGTCACCAGCTGATCAGGGTCTCCCTGGTGGCCCCTGAGCACAGGGACTGTGTAGCACCTGGGGTGCTTCAACACCTTCATTTGCAGAGCCAAGCTGTTACAGGGTTGGACTGAATCATACAGACCAGCTCTGTCTCCTCTCTGCCTCCTCTTGCCCTCCCTCCATTCTTTTCTCTCTCTCATCCCCTCCCTCCTCCTGCCTGCCTCCCCCTTTCTCCTGTCCTGGTAGAGGACAGACTGTGAACTTCAGCCTTCTGCTTTCTTTCCTGCTGAGTGCATCCCTGAGTGAGCTTCTAACCACACACAAGGAGAGGGAACTGAGCAGTCTCCCTCCCCACAGGTGGGAGCCCTGGCCACTCACCTGCTGCCCCAGAAAGTGCTCCTGCATCTCAAAACATTAGATGGCCTGAGTTTGGGAACTTTCCAAGGGAGAAGAGCTCTGGCCTATATGGTGCTGGGAAACAGGTTCAGACCTCCTTGCTCCTGTCCGGGGCAAAGGACCCAAGATGTGGTCAGGCAGGTGACATTCAGAAGTTCAGGGGTGCATTGGCACCCTTGTTTCCTCATCTTGGGATTTTGTGTTAGTTGTCCTAAGAGCTTACTATCTCCTGTGTGTTTGCTAGATGAAGACACACACACACACACACACACACACACACACACACACACGACTCAGAGAGACAGAAAGGCAGAGGAGGGTTGGCAGGAAGCATGGTTGCTCTCTGTCACCTGTCCACTCTGCCCTCCAGCCCTGTCCTGGTTTCTTCTCCTTCGTGTCCTGTGCAGCACCTCCTCTGTCTCCCTGGCTGGACCTCGTCTCCCAGGGGTCTACAGTCTCTTTGGTGGTCAGAGCATCTGGTGCTGTCAAAGGTAAGTCCAACAAACATTGGTGTTCACAGGGTGGATGAAGTCACAGCCACAGGCTTTCAGCTACTCTGCTGGCCTTCCCCCTCTGAGTGCAGCTTACTGTGCCTGTGATGGCTGTGTCTGAAGTCCCCAGGCTCGTGTGTTAGGGGGCGTGGTCTCCAGGGCTGCAGTGCTCATGGATGGGGCTTTGAGGAAGTGATAGGGTCACGAGGGCTCTAACTTCATCAGTGGATGATTTGGATGGTTAGATGGGTGCGTTAACAGTTCATGGAGCCACTGGGAGGGGTGCTAATTGAATAAGGCAGGACATTGGTGATGTGTCTTTGAAAGATATACGTATGTGTGTAAATATAAATATATACATATATACATATATATATATTTAACTGTATTTTTCTTTTTGGCAGTACTGAGGCTACTCTAGGGAAGTAGCATTGAGCTGCATTGTATCACCATCCATTTTTAACTTTTTTTGTTCTTTTGGTTTTTTGAGACAGAGTCTCACTATGTAGTCCAGGCTGGCCTTGAACTCACTATGTAACCCAAGCTGGCCTCAAACTCACAGCAATCCTCCTGCCTCAGCCTCCTGAGTGTTGGGATCACAGATGTATGCCACCATACCCAGATGAAAGGTATGCTTTCTCCCTGGCCCTTTATTCTCCAGCTTTCTTTGCTTCCTAGCTGCTATGAGGTGAGCAGGTTTCTCCACCATGCCTTCTGCTCTCACCCTCATAACAATGGAGCTGGCTGACCGTGGATTGAAGCCTCTGCAAGCATGAGCCACAATAAGTGTTTCCTGCTTAAGTTGCTCTTTCCAGGTACACTGTGTAGTGATGACAAGCGGCACAGCAGCCTTGATGCCGCGGCAGCTTGCTCCCGTCACACAGAGTGTGGTGGAAGTAGGGACAGGAGGTAGTAGAGACTGCACAGCTCTCTCACTCTGGGGCAGCCAGCCCTGCATCAGGAGGACATTCGAGCACCTGTGTGGAGGCCCGCACAGGCGAAGTGCAGGCTCCACCAGTGACTACATGGGACTTAGAAGTAGTGAACACTGCAGTTCCAGGCTCGTCTTCAGGATCCCCGAACCTCAGAGGGCCCTGCTGCAGTGAGCATCTGGAGTGTGCCCAAGGGCCACATGCTAAAGGCCTGGAACCCAGCCTTCAGCACAGCTGGGAGGGGGTGGCACCTTCAGGAGGAGGGGCCTGATGGAAAGAGGTGAGTGCACTGGGGTGGAGTGGGACACCAACCCCATGTGTCTGCTTCTGAGGCCAGCAGCTGTGTACTGTCCTGTGCCACTGCTCCATAGGATGTGCTCCCTCGCCACAGGCTCAGGGTCACAGTGTGACCAACCATGGACTGAGCCCTGTGAGACTAGGGACCAAAATGAACCCTTCTTCCTTTCAAGTTGGTTATCATGGGTATTTGTTACGAGGACAGAACGCCCTCGTATCTGAGACGCCCAGAACCTCATCTAGAATTGCTCCACCAACAGTCTCCCAGGACCCTGCCCTCAGCAACCCTGCAAGACAATAAACATCTGAGGCTCTCAGCTGCATGGTTTTAGAGGAGCTTGTTTTGCAGCAACAGACAACCAACATAGCAAGAGGTGGCTGAGATGCACAGCAGTGCTGGTCTGGGACCTCACTCAGTGCTGAAGGTGAGCGGGGCAGGCTCTGGAGGTGAGGAGGCACTTGGTCCTGCAGCGGCACTCGAGCTCCTGAGCTTCTTTCCCCAAAGCTGGAACCACAGGAGCACACAGCCTCTTGCTGTCAGCTCAGTGGGGGCACACTGTACTCTGAGCAAAACAGGAAGCCCCCACACGAATCTCAGAACTACAAGAGGAAAGGAAGCCACCAGTCCAGGCAGGCCTGAGGTCATTTGTCCCATGTTAGACCCACAACATGACAGCATCCAGGTGGCCCTCCGTGTGCAGGTGCTTTTCCTCCTGGGACTCAACTGCTGTCCACTGAAATATTTGAGAAAAGACTACATCTTACGAGGATGCACAATTCTATTGTTGTTGTTGTTGTTTAAATGCAGCATAACAACTATTTACACAGCTTGTATATTGTATTCCGTACAATAAACCATCTAGATGATTTAAAGTATAGGAGAGGGCCGGGCGTGGTGGCGCACGCCTATAATCCCAGCACTTGGGA
>NW_004955538.1:3545110-3550647 GCF_000276665.1 Chinchilla lanigera | reverse complement strand
AAAAAAAAAAAAAAAAAAAAAATTAAAAAAAAAGTATAGGAGAGGATGGGCACCCGGGCGTGTAAGTTAGTGTTTGAGTATGTCCTCAGCACGTGAGGGCCCTTGGTATCAATTACCAGCACTACACACACGTGTGCACACACATACATGCACATGTGTATGAGAGAGAGAAGGAGAATGAAAATGAGAAGAAAAAGAGCCAGGTGTGGTGGCACATGCCCGTAATCCCAGGATGAGGCAGGAGGATCCCTGTGAGTTCAAGGCCAGGCTGGGCTACATAGTGAGACCCTGTCTCAAAAGGAGAAGAAGAAGACGAGGAGGAAGAGGAAGAGGAAGAAAAAAGAGTGGTGGCACATGGCTGTAATCCCAGCACTCAGAAGCCTGAGGCAAGAGGATTGCCATAAGTTTGAGACCAGCCTGGCCTATGTAGCGGGACCCTGTCTCAAACAAAACAAAACAAAACAAAACAAAACAAAACAAAACAAAACAAAACACCAAACAAATCAGAAGAAGAAGGGGAAGGAGAAGGATAAAAAAGAGAAGGAGAAGGAGAAAAAGAAGAATAGTATATGAGAGGATGTGTACAGGTTACATGCAAATGCCATTAATTAATTAATTAATTAATTAATTAATTATGGTACTGGGGATTGAACCTGAAGCCTTTGCACTGAGCTACATCCCCAGCCTCTCTACCTTCTCCATTTTGGGACAAGGTTTTGCTAAGTGACTAACTTGCCCAGGCTGGGCTTGAACTTGTGATTCTCCTGCCTCAGTCTCCCAGAGTGCTGGGATTACCACCACACCTGACTTCCATACCATTTATATAAAAGATTTGAATATCATAGATTTTGGTGTCTGCTGGGGTCTGGGAATCCATCTCCTTAGGTGCTAAGGGCAGACTGCACAGTGCTTATGGATAGTATAGAAACCTGTTCTCACCGAAGATGACCCAACGCCGGTTGTGGTTACCTCTAGGCAGGAAGGGAGGGAACTGATTCCTAGAAGAGTTATGGCTGCATTTCAGCAACTCTAAAGCACCCAGTGCCAACCAGACCAAACCAGACAAAACTAAACCAAAAACAGAGCAACCTCCCCGTATTCAAGGAGCAGGACCAAAGAGCAAAGAAGAAAATGGTGAGCTTTGATGTGGCTGTATTCTTTGGGTCTTTTTCTGTTGTCTTTCCACTTTTAGGTGTATGTTATGGTTTGTGTCTGGGTGTCCCCCCAAATCCTCATGCAGTCATGGGGCAGGCTTCTAGATTTTTGATTGATCCATAGTTAATCCTATGGATCCTTAATGCTGGGATTAAGGGTGTGAGCACTACACCTGTCCTGGGGTGGATAGTTTGCATATATAAGGGAGAGAAAGAGGCTGCTTGCCATCACTCCTCCCCTTTTTGCTCTTGTTGCTTTGCTATCTTCTGCCACCATGAACTGTTGCCCTCTGCCATGTGCCACTCTGCCTTGGAGCCAGCCAAGTATGGACTGAAACCTTTACAAACTGTAAGCTAAATAAACCTTTCCTTTCTTAATTTTGGGCATCAAGTATTTTGTCTCAGCAATGAGAGAAAAGTAGCCAAGACACTGTACTTGTAATATTTTATTAAAAAGTAAAAAAGGAAGTCATCATGGTAGTGCATGCCTGTAAACCGAGCACTGTGGAAGCCTGAGGCAGGAGGATCATAAGTTCGGACTTAGTCTATTCCCGTATAAAAAGGGATGGGCTCAATGTGAAGACCCTGGGTTCAATCCCCAGTACTGCAAAAAAAGAAAGGGGACAGCAAAAGAACAAAAGGAGGAGAAGCCAGTGTGGTGGTACTGCCAAGCTTGAGAGTGGACACCTGTAATCTCAGCACTTGGGAGGCTGAGACAGGAGGATCACTGCAAGTTCAAGGCCAGCCTGTGCTACATTGTGAGTTAGAGGACAGCCTGAACTATATAGTGAGACCCTGTTTCATCCCCACCCCTCAACAAACAAAACACAAAGTGAAGCACTCTGGCCATAGCCTCCAGGGAGGTTTTGCATGTCCTCCTGAGCACCCCCTTGTCAGTTTGTCTATGCTTGGGCCACTGGCTGCTGTGGTGTAACTGAGGCTTCATGCCCAGGTAGAGCACCCATGCCAGCGCCCCGCCAGAGATGTCCACTGTGATACATGTTATTCTCTTTGATTCCAACAGCTGTGCAATTTTGTTATTGCTATTACCTCTTAATGTCACTTGGAATTTAATTTTAGAACAGTCTGAGATCTGAAATTCATTTGCCCTTTTCCTTTTCTACTTGGAAGTCCCAACAGTACGTAACCAGGAAATAACACCAAATTTTGTTTAAAGGAGCATTATGGGGGGTATAGCACACCAGCATGCATTTTTTAGAAGTATTTCTACTGATTAATTACTAACTTTAATTTTGAGTTTTATTATATTAAACAATGTGTACTTAACAGTAAAATATCAGTAAAATTTTAATATGTAAAATAAATGTCAACATTTTAAATATCAACTGTTTATCTTACAAAATCTAAAAAATAACAGCAAAATTCATATGTGAACTATAATGAAAATATAAACAAAACTCTAGCACAGAAGTAATCTTTGCTTAGTTATCACACTTGAGGCAGTCTTCACACATGACAGCAGCATGTTCCATGCGCAAGTAGTGCTTACACTGATCACATGTGTGTTCTGTTTCCCTGGTTTCCGGTATGACATCCTTGGCACCTTACTTGTCTTCCTGCTTTCTTTGGAGGTTCTTGTGGTGTTTACTGGTCTGCTCTAGAATTCTTCTGTGGAGTTCTTCGGGCAGATATATGTTGTTCTTCCTCTGCTGTAACTGATGATTTATCAATCTCAGTCCCAATCCTCTAAGAAAATTTCTCCATGACATGTTGTGCTTGTTATTTTCTTTGTAAACTATGAAACTATGCTTCACATGTTTAGGATAGAGTAAAACACAACCACTGGGCAATGCTTTGTGTTTTGAGTGACATCATAGTTGCTCAGAACTCCTTAACATCTACTCTGCCTTTCATATTATTGTAAAATGTGAGCTTTTATGGCTTCATTTGTGTTGAGGATTCATTATCAACTTTTTGTTTGTTTGTTTTAAGACAGAGTTTTACTATGTAGTCCAGGTGAGCCTTGAATTCCCTTTGTAGCATAGGTTGAACTTGAACTCACAGCATCCTCCTGCCTCAGCCTCCCAAATGTTAGGATTACAGGCATGTGCCACCATGCACTATAAGTCTTATCATGGTGGAAAGCTGACAGTATCAATACTACTTTGTTTTTCTTCATCATATAGGAGGCCAATGTTTTCTTTTTCTGAAATCCAAAGATTGCCTATACATTTCTCTATTGTGAATTTGAAACATTTTTTCAGGAATCTCTGCTTTCAGACAGGGTCTCACTATGCAGTTCAGGCTGGTCTTGAACTCACTTTGTAGCCCTGCCTAGCCTTGAACTTGAAGGGAAACTCCTGCCTCCTGAGTGCTGGGATTACAGGCGTGTGCCACCATGTCCCTCCAACTGGTTTTCTTTTAGCAAATGTAACATCAATGGGTAGTTAGTGAATTAACTGTCAAATGTGACATTTGGGTCACTTTTTAAAATAGGTGCAACAAGCCTTTTCACAACATCATACAGTTTTTTTTTTTTTTTTTCCCAGTACCGGGGATTGAACTCATGACCTTGTGCTTGCTGGTCAGGCGCTGTGCTGCTGAGCTAAATTCCCAGCCCCAACATCATACACTTTATTACTGCACAAATCAAGGCCTGGTGGCTGAGTTTTAGAATAAATTTCTCAATTCAACATATAAAATGTCTTTGCATCTACCAGGACATATATTTTAATACCATATTTGGAAGGTTTATATGGCATATGTTGCCAAAACCTTCAACAACCATGAAATGATGCAAGTTGTTTGTCAGTTGTCACGTATTTGGATGGTGTGTAAACTGCTTGATAGTGTGAAGCAAAGCTTTCAAAAAATGAGTAAATAGCAGCCAAATTGTTGGGTTTTTTTCTTTCTTGGAGGGTTGTTTAGTCATCAAAACATAGTTAATTCTGGAGTGTTATTACTGTTCTAAAACCCTGAATGCCTCACCTGTCACTT
The DNA here is from genome assembly GCF_000276665.1 of Chinchilla lanigera. Lineage (NCBI taxonomy): Eukaryota > Metazoa > Chordata > Mammalia > Rodentia > Chinchillidae > Chinchilla > Chinchilla lanigera. The sequence continues at coordinate 3,546,535 of NW_004955538.1, read as the reverse complement.
CTCCATAAATCCTTTAGATTTTGATGACTAGAATGATGAAGTCCTGCTATGAAGGCTTTTAGTTCAGATAGTGAGGTATCATGATATATTTTTGAGTATTACTATTGATGCATATAGAATGTTTTACTTACTTGTGTGTATGCGTGTGTGTGTGCATGTGTGTCTTTGAGAGGATCTCACTATGTAGTGCAGTCTGGCCTTGAATTCACTTATGTGGCCCAGGGTGGCCTTGAACTCATGGCGATCCTCCTGCCTCAGCCTCCTGAGTGTTGAGGTTTAGAGGCGTGTGCCACCACCCCTGGCTAGATGACTCGCTTTCAAAATCCTCCCGAAGCTATCAAAGCAGATTTTCATGTGACATTGCACTGAATTGGGCTGATTCTACAAGAAAAATCAAAAGGAAACACTTAATAAAGCACATCATAAATACACAAAAACGTAACAGTGCATAAAGTGCGAAAAACTCGCCTTTTTACACTTTGTCACATGTATACATCCCTTGTCATTTGTAGTACCAAATGGGAGAACACAAAGACCACTTCCTGTATTCCCCAAGCACCGTTACTGAGAGGCACAGCCAGCTGCCCGTATGATAAAGCACACATTTTCATTTAAAAAGTATGGATGGAGAGTTTTTAGCCCCCTTGACGCTCCGAGGGTTTCCTCAATGACTTACGGGTTCTAAGTGTTTTGCGTGCTTGTGTTTTTTAGACTTGGGTTTATTTCACTGAACTGTCATAAATGGCCTTTGCCTTAATGACTATGATTTGATATAGTTTTTATATATACATTAGGGGATTCTCTCCTCAGTTTTTTCCTGTCTTTCCTTCACTTTCTTAACTATTTTTTGGTGAGGTACTGAGACTTGAACCCAGGACCTTTGTACTGAGCTACGTCTCAGTCCTTACTTTTTTTTTTTGAGATAGTTTTGCTATACAGTTCAGGCTGACCTTGAGCTCACTTTGTAGCCCAGGTTAGCCTTGAACTCACAGCAATCCTCATGCCTCAGCCTCTTGAGTGCTGGGATTACAGGCGTGCGCCACCACGCCCGGCAGCAAAGGGCCTTCTGATTCAGTCAGAGATCCTGGCCTGCCCTGCAACCAAGATCCGAGTTCTCCTGGCGTCCCACCAGCACTGGGCAGGCTGCTGCTTCAGGTTGCGCTTGCTAAGGTCCCACGGTGGGCGGGGCCAATAGATGAGGCTATAGCTGTCAGAAAGTGGGGAGTCCCACGGCTGGGAATGTAGCTCAGTTTTAACAGCGCTTGCTCAGCATGCGTGAGCCCTGGGTTCAATCCCCAGTCAGCAAGAAACATAAAACAGTGGGGAGCCAGGGCGCAGATTCCCACCCAGTTCTGCTGCCACCCACAACTCCCGCGATCCGGCCACCCGGTCCCGCCCACGCCCCGGCGTCCAGGGGAAGGCCCC
>NW_004955538.1:3530149-3544704 GCF_000276665.1 Chinchilla lanigera | reverse complement strand
CGGGGGAGTGCGCCCGCTGAGGCCCCACCATGACGGGCCGCGTGTGCCGCGCCTGCGGCGGCACCGACATCGAGCTGGACGCGGCGCGCGGCGACGCTGTGTGCACGGCCTGCGGCTCGGTGCTGGAGGACAACATCATCGTGTCAGAGGTGCAGTTCGTGGAGAACAGCGGCGGCGGCTCGTCCGCCGTGGGCCAGTTCGTGTCGCTGGACGGTAGGTCGGCGCGCGGGCGCGGGCGCGGGCGCGGGCCCCTGACCCCCGCGGCCCCTCGCGCCGTACTCTGGTCCCGCTTGGTTCCCCGGTCCCCTCTCGGCCCCCCAGTTCCTGTCCCTCCGGGCCCTTCTGGGTCCCCACAGTGCCCCGGACCCCGGGTCCCGCCTGGTCCTCCAGTCCCCTAGCCCTCTGGCGCGTTTGGCTGGAGGTCACCTCGCCTGTCCCGCCCTGCCGTGCTTGGTGTCGCCTGGGTTTCTCGCTGTCATTGCCTCCCAGGCGTGAGCCCGTCCCGAATCCTCCTTGCCCTGTCACCTGAGCTTCCTTACTGTTTTGTGCTGAGGGTATTTTATGTATTCTACTTTCACAAGGTTGCATGGTGTACGTGATTCGCAGAGTAGAAGTTACTCTTTTTTTTTTTTTTTTTTTTGGTACTGGGAATCGAACTCAGGACCTTCCGCTTGCCAAGCAGGCGCTTATGCTGCTGAGCTATGTCCCCGGCCCGAAGTTAACTCATTTTGATGCACTCCAGTTTATTCATTCTTTTCTTTCCAGGTCTTATATTTGTTGTCATATCTAAGACTTCTTTGTCTAATCTTCGCTTACCACATTTGTCTTCTAAAAGTTTATTGTTTCTGTTTTACATTTTTTTGTTTGTTCGTTTTTTTGTTTTTTTTTTCCGGTACGGATCGAACTCATGACCTGGAGCTTGCCAGGCAGGCGCTGTGCCGCTGAGCTAAATCCCCAGCCCCCTTTACATTTGTTTTTATTTGGTCGTTTTAAAATTTTTGGTGCAGGGGCTGGGGATTTAGCTCAGCGGCAAAAAGCGCCTGCCTGGCAAGCGCAAGGTCGTGAGTTCGGTTCCTGGTACCGGAGAAAAACCAAAAAAAAAAAAAAAAATTTTTTTTGGTGCAGGGTATTGGGCCTTGGGCCTCGGGCATGCTCAGCACATGCTCTGTCAATGAGTTACTCCCGAAATCCCTCCTGTTGAGTTATGGCCTGTGTTGAGTTGGTGTCCTAGAAAGTGTGATGTGTAGCTGAGGTTTGTCCTGTGCGTGTGGATGCCAATGTTCAGTGTCATTTGTTGAAAGCCAGGTTTTAATTGCCTTTGCTCCTTTGGCAGAGAGCACAGGGGCGCATTGGGTGAGACTCTTTGACCTACTGTTCTGTGCCATTTCTGTTGTCACTACTGCACTGTCTTGTTTACTGTTAAGTTTTATATTGTCTTGAAATCAGCTATTGTGAGTCCTCCAATTTGGTTGGTCCTCTTTAGAATTCTAGCTTTTGTAGTCACTTTCCCTTTTCCTTTGATTTTAGGGTGAGTTTGTATATATGTACAAAAATCTCTTGGGGCTGGCGATCTAGTTCTGTGGCACAGCGCCTGCCTGGCAAGCACAACGTCGTGAGTTCGATTCCTGGTACCGGGAAAAAAAAAAAAATCTCCCTTTTTAAAAAAAAAATTTTTTTTTTTTTTTGTCTTTTTGAGACAGGGCCTTGCTATGCATTTCAGGCTGGCCTTGAGCTCACTTTGTAGCCCAGGCTGGTCTGGAACTTGCAAGGATCCTCTTGCCTCAGCCTCCAGAGTGCTGGGATTACAGATGTGTGCCACCATGCCTGGCTAAAATCTCCCTTTTAATAGAATTGCGTAAGATCTCTTGACAAGTTGGGCAGGAAGATCACTATGAGTTTGAGGCCACCCTGAGCTCCAGAGTGAGTTCAAGGCCAACCTCGATTACAGATCCTCCCTCTCTCCCTCCCTCCCTCCCTCCCTCCCTCCGAACAAATCTTTTTCATTTATTTATTTATTTATTTGGTACTAGAAATTGAACTCAGGACCTTGTGCTTGCCTGGACCTTGTAGCTTGCCTGGACCTTGCGCTTGCCAGGTCCTGGGCCCTCATCCTTTTAAATTTCGAGTGATTTAACAATGTGATTATGCTGAATCTTACAGTCTGTGAACACAATATTCCATTCATTTAGGCTTCTTCAACATATCCATCTGTGTGTTGTAGTTTTGTAGCTCTTATATGTTTTTTATATGTATACCTGCAGTCTCTTTGGAGCTATTTCTTGCCTCCCTCCCTCCCCCCTCCCCCTACTTTCCTTCTTTTCTTCCTTCCTTCCTTCCTGCTTCCTTTCCTCCTTCTCCCTCTCTTTTTTTCTTTTTTCTTCTTTTTTTCTGTCCAGGAAATGAAACCCAGGGTCTAGCACAGGCTATGGAAGTGCTTCATCACTGAGCTATATCCCCAGTCCCATGTGGTTGATTTCTGTGTGCTGGGTTGTTTCTATAACCTTGTTAAACTTATTTGTTAGTTCTAAGAGTTTCTTATAGACTCCTTGGGATGTGCAATGTAGACAACCCTAAATACAGACTGTTTTATTTTTATTTTGTTTCTCTTTTTTGCTTTACAAGAGACATTTCACTCATGTTTCCCGTCTTGGCAGCATTCAGCCTCTTCCATTGAGTGGAATGTTAACTGTGGGTTTCTGGGACCTGTACTCTATCAGTAAAGTTGAGAATTTCCCTTTCTACTCCTAATTTGCTGAGTTTTTACTGTGAGTGGATGTTGAATCTTGTCAGATGCTTTTTCCGCATCAGCTGATGGAATCAAATGCTGCTTTTCTTCAGTCTGTCAGTGTGGTTAATTTTCTTTATTTTTCAGTCTGTCAGTGTGGTTAATTTTCCTTTCTGCAGTGTTGGGGCTTGAGCCCAGTGCTGTGTGCATGCTTCAAGTGCTCTACCACTGAGCCTCACACCCAGCTCTAGTGTTACTGTTTGAATGCTAAACCTGCCTCAGGTTTCTGGTTGTAGGACATTATTCTTCGTATGTGTTTCTACCATAGATTAAGTTTGCTAATACTTTTTGATAATGTTTTTCTATGCTTATGGAAGATATTGGTCTGTAGTTTTCTTGAACATTCTTGTTTGCTTTGATGTCAGTGATGAGCCTTATGGAATGAATGAGGAAATGGTCCTTACTCTTTTTATTTTCTGGAAGGGATTTTGCCAAATTAGTGTTATTTCTTAAACGTTTGGAACGCACCAGTGTGACTATCTGGAGAGTTCATTTTTAGATGGTTTTAAACTTCTTTTTTTCTTTTTGGTACTGGGAATTGAGCTCATGACCTTGTGCTTGTCAGGTAGGTGCTGTGCTGCTGAGCTATATCCCTGGCCTGATTTTAAACTTCTTTAACAGTAAGGTTATAGTTGTATTCTAGATTGTTTTGCCTTGGGTTGGTTTTGGTAGTTGACTTTGAGGAATTGATCCATTTGATCTGGTTGTTGAATTTATAGAGTTCCTGTGTCTTTGCATGTATGCAGGGTCTGCAGTGACAACTCTTTCCTTTCTGATGTTGCTGTCTAGTCTTTTTGTTTCTTTTTGTGTCTCTTGCTAGAAGTTTATGAGTTCTGTTGATTTTTTCCAAAGGACTGGCATTGGGTTTGAGTTTTCCCTCCTGCTCTTCCCTCCCTTTGGTCTATTTAACACGTTGTGCTAGTACTTTTTCTTTGTGGGTATCACCAGGACTGCTCTGACCATGGCTTGATGGCACATTGTCTTCAGCCACATCAGGATTGCCACGACATTGATGCCTGTTAGAGTGATGACAACTGTAATAAAAATAGGTCAGACATAGAGGTCTCTGTGGGAAGGCATTGTGTTAGGTGTGTTCCGGGGCCTCCTGACAGAGGGCCTCTTACCATGCCCCCAGAGCATAAGGGGAGGTGGTGTGGAGCAGGTGTAGGTGAGCTGCCACCCTCACACAGTGGTTAATCTCTGGAGGGGGTGTTGAGCAGAAGCTCAGACAGGCTCTAAGGTGGCATCAAGATACCTTTTAGGGAGAGCCAGTCCAGCAATGGTCGTGTCCCTCAAGGTGTTGTGGGGCTGTGTGTTCTTAGCTCTAGGGGTGGAGGTGTGGTGCAGGTTGTGCCTGGGTGGGAGGTATTATGGCAACTCATTTCCCAGGTGCCGTCTTGGCTCTCTCTTTCCTCATCAATGTGATCACACTGATGGCTCAGTTTCCCGCATGCCAGGAGGTCCCTAGTGTCCCTTGGTCAGCTCATCCTCCTCCAGCTTCATCCTGAAAGTGGAGTATTCTCGTGGAGTGGCGATTTACTAGTTTGTTACAAACTGGAAAGTGGTCTTGTTTTTCCCAAATGTTCTTGCATAAGTAACTCAGACATCAGGATAGAGTAACCAGGGACCCACAGCAGAAGGTCCTGTCTGTGGGAACCACCACATGTGCCATGGTGTCTGGGCTCTTTCTGAGCAGAGCCTGTGTGGAGGGAAGAGAGGAACAGCAAAGGACTGCAGGCCCAGAGTGGCTAAATGCAAGGAGGCCAAGCTCTCACCTAGGCATGAGGAAGGCTAAACCACTGCACAGGAGTATAGGTTCACCCCTGCATGTAAGGATTGTGGGGGTAAAGCAGGGCTTCCACAAACTGGCACTCCATTGTCTTGAGGTCCCCCAAGTCCCAGTGGATGGTGACGCGTATGTCTTATCTACCCTCCTAGCAGCTATTGTGGTCACTCCTGAGGATGCTTGGAAGCTTCCACTCCAAGCAACCAGTGGCTGCTGCCTCCTTAGGGTGCCTCCTCTCCCTGTGTTGGGAGTTGCAAACCTCTGTTACCAAAACACATATGATTGGGTTGGGAGCATTTCCTATGGTTACCGTAATTTTAAAAAAATACATATTTTTTGCCATACTGGGGATGGAACCCAGAATCTTGGACATGCTAGGTAATTTCTCTACTACTGAGATATGCCCTTAGCCCTGTAATCAGAATGATTAATGGCTACAGTCTCAGCTCCTTAAGTCAGGGATTCCCAATCCCCAGACCATGGACTGGTAGCAATAGTGGGCTCTTAGGAACCAGGCCACACAGCAAGAGGTGGGTGGCAGGTGAGGCAGTGAAGCTTCGTCTATATTTACAGCCACTCCCCATCACTCATATTACTTCCTGAGCCCTGTCTCCTGTCAGATTGGCAATGGCATTAGGTTTTTATAGGAGTGCAAGCCCTACTGTGAATGAACTGCACATGTGAAGGAGCTAGATACCGTGCTCCTTGGGAGAGTCTAATATTTGATGGTTTGAGGTGGAGGTGAGCCCGTGATACTAGTGCTGGGGAGCAGCTGGAAATGTAGCTGAGATTTGACTGCATAGAGACGTAATAAATCAGGTGCTTGCAGACTCATATCAAACCCTATTAGTGAGTGGTAAGTGATAAGCTGCGTCTAGTGGCTGGCTTCATAGTGGCAAGGGATTGATGTACCCCAAATGTACAGTTGCATTTGGTGGCAGCTTTAAGTCAGAATCTGACAATTATTTTAGTCTGTGTGAGGCCCACTTGTCATTTTATTTACCACTTTTGTCAGCACTTCTGTCCTACACTCCACAGTCTCAGTCACAGTCTTAGTAAGCCCACAAGCTAACCCTGGCCAAAATAAATAAAACAAAAAGATCACTGGAGAGCTTCTTTGAACAGGGGAAGAGACCTAATGATGAGAAAGCAAAAGACTGTAAAATGCAGCAGAAAGAAAGCTGCATTTGGAAAAAGATACCAAGATTCCTACTTAAATTATTTCAGCCAGGCATGGTGGTGCCCGCCTGTAATTCCAGCACTCAGGAGGCTGAGGCAGGAGGATTGTTGTGAGTTCAAGACCAGCCTGGGCTACAAAGTGAGCTCAAGGCCAGCCTGAACTGTGTAGTGAGACCCTGTCTCAAAAAGACAAAAACAAAAACAAAGCAAAACAAATTATTGCAACAGGTGATTCATATTCTCCAAACCTGCTTGTATAGTATGTGGCAGTGGCTATCTAATGAAGCCATAAACATTCAAAACTGCTTTACCACATTTAGACAACGCACCCTGCATTAAAAGACAAGCCTTTGGAAATTTTCAAAAATAATGTGAACACAACAGAAGAGTTGTTTTTTTTTTGTTTTTTTTTGTTTGTTTTTTTTTGGTGACAGTGTCTCAGTGTGTAGTTCAGGCTGGCCTTGAGTTTACTATGTGGCTTAGGCTGGCCTCAACCTCACTATGCTATTCCTGCCTCAGCCTCCTGAGTGCTGGGATTACAGGCGTGTGCCACCATGTATTGTTTCTGTTTTTTTTTTTTTTTTTTTTTCCTTTATTTTTGAGACCGGGTCTCACTTTGTAGTTCAGGTGGCCTTGAGTTCACTAGGCAGCTCAGGCAGCCCTCAAACTCATAGTGATCCTCCTGCATCATTCAGAGCTTTTCAAGTCTTTGGATGATTACATCTCAGAAAACCCAAACTGTTCATTTCATGTTGGTATATGTACAAGTGTCTCCCCTTGAAGGGAATGTCACAGCATCCACAAAAACCCCTTGGTGAAGTTAAATGAACACAGTTTATAAAGTTGTTGTTCCCAAGTTGGAAGCATTGCTGAGAGGAGTGGAGGATGGTACTGTACATGGGCCTTCCCTGGACACTGAGGTAACTTGGTCCCCTGTCTTCTTTTGGTCCTGGGTATAGGGTGTCATCTTGTCTGCACTGCACAGCAGCTGGCCTATTACACACCCCTGCAGTCCTGGGCATAGCCTTCACCACCTTTTGCTGCCCAAAAGACCTTCCTCTGGGCAACCTGGACGTGCAGGTCCTTCCCACTGTTCAGGAGGGGATGGAGTTAGCCAGGCCTGTCTGCACGGTACTTCTGGCCATGTTGTTAGAAAAAGTACCAATGTGTTTTGAAGCAGAGCACATCTGAAGGTCAAGCTTTCACAGTTGGCAGTTTCAGCCAGAGGTCATAATTGGGCTTGCTTCTTTCTCACTTTGGGGAGCCCACAGGTATTGGTTAGGGTTCACTAGAGGAACAGAATCAATAGAAAATGTGTAACAAATTATGAAAGGGATTTATCAGATAGGCTTACAGGATCACAGGCGAAAGCAGTCCACAATGGCAAAGGGATCTAGAAGCTGCTCAGTCCCAGAAGGTGGAAGCCTCAGGACAGGATATCAAGGATGCAGCGCCAGCCTGAGTCTGAAACCTGGAAGCTGTTTGGAGAGTCACTGATGTGAGAGAGTCTTTTTTTTTTTTTTTTTTTTTTTTTGGTTTTTCTCCGATACTGGGAACCGAACTCATAGACCTTGCGCTTGCCAGGCAGGCGCTTTACCGCTGAGCTAAACCCCAGCCCCTTGAGAGAGTCTTTTGAAAGGCTGAAAAAGCTGGAGTCTGATGTGCATGGGCCATGGCAGCAGCATGACACCTGCTGGAGCAGAATGAAGCCTTAAAGCACGGTCTCACTTTCTCCTTCCCCTTTTGATGTGTCTGGCTGCATGCCTGTTACTGGTTCAGATAGTGCAGCCACAGTCAGGGTGGGTCTCGCCCTTGGTTCGCTGGCCTACATGCCATCGTCCTTTGAAAACACACAGTCACACACAGCCAGAGATGTGCTTTACTAATCTGCTAGGCATTGCTTAATCCATTCAAGTTGACAGTCAAGATGAACCATTGTGTGAATCTTGGTGTGCAGAGATTGGATAAGTGCTTTTTGTATCATCCATGGGTGTTTTCTACTGTGTGTGTCTGTGTTGTGGGGAAGCAAAAGTCAAGAGGTAGTTCCTAGAGCAGGTACAGCCAGAGCAGCTCCTGAGAGGGCAACCCAGTGTTGAGGACATGGGATGAAGGTGAGAGTGACAGAGGAGGATAAGGGACGAGGGAGGGCAGAGGAGGGAAGTAGCACATGGAGGTGGCAGGAACTGGGCAGTTCTGCAGTGTGCTTCAAGTAGAACTGGATTAGAACAGGTTGAGGAGTGAGGAAATTGCATGATCTGAAGTCACTGATTTTACTTAAAGTGGCATCTCTCCATGGTCCTCTCCTGTTAGAAAATCCCTGGCTTTCTTCTGTCACTGAGCAGGGACAGGTGGCTAGAATAGTACCCATTGCATCCCAGCCTTGGTGGGCTTTAGGGTTTAGGCTTTGACCAGTGTCCTTTTTCCAGTGTAGTTGTTTTACTTTTATTAAAAGCATGTATGCACTTCAATAGGGCAGTTTTTTTTTTTTTTTTTTTTTTTTTGGTTTTTCTCCGGTACCGGGAACCGAACTCACGACCTTGCGCTTGCCAGGCAGGTGCTTTGCCGCTGAGCTAAATCCCCAGCCCCAGGTTTTTCTTTATTTAAAAGTTGGCGTCACTGGGCAATGAAATGGTGGGGGATTGCTGGCAGGGAATCCTGGAGAGGCATCAGTTTCCAACTAGAAGAAAAACCACCCACAGCGGTTTGGAACACTTCAGAGGTGACACATTTCAGAGGTGACACAGGTATCAAGTATGGCTTGGTGGGATTGGAGCCCAGCAAGCTACTCCCGAATATGGAGTATTTCTAGAAGTGGGCAGTGGTGCTGTCAGACATAGCAGTCACTAGTGGCAGACACTACTGGGAAGTGACAGTGAAGTGCTCCCAGCAGTTCTGGATAGGAGTGGACATGTCCTGGGTTAGCTTCATCAGTGCTGATGATTGTTTAGGGGTTCTTTTTTTTATTTTTGTTTTTATTTTAAAGATAAAAGAACCAAAGTGTATTAACAAACACACATAAACAAACAACATAAAAACAATAAAAACAATACAGAATTTCAGACAGGGTGATAGGAAATTAACAATGGTTGTTGTATTACATATTGTTATCTTCAAATTAGTTACTCAGATAAACAAATATAGGCATGTAAGATTGATCAAACAATTAAATAGCAAGTTCCTTTCAACAAAACCAATAGAAATTAGTAGTACAATTATCTTAGCTATCTTGTGTATACATGTATACATATTTTTTCCTTCTTTCCTTGTTCTCTCTTTTGCCCTCATCCTAATCGTTCTTTCCTTTTTTTTTTTCTTTTGTCTTTTTGAGACAAGGTCTATCTATGCAGTTCAGGCTGGCCTTGAGCTCACTTTGTAGCCCAGGCTGGTCTCGAACTTGCAATGATCCTCCTGCCTCAGCCTCCCAAGTGCTGGGATTGCAGGCCTGCGCCATCTCACCTGGCTCGTTCTTTCCTTTTGAACAGTTTCTTTCCGTTTCACAATATCTATTGTACCTTTTAGATTTTATTTACTCTTTTAGGTTCTTATACTAGGGAGACAATATGATGTTTACTCATGCGAGTCTTATATATTTCACTTATGAGTATGGTCTTTAGTTGTGTCCATTTACCTATAAAAACCTCGAGTTTATCTTTCTTTATAGCTGAGTAACTGGAAGATGCAGTCACAGCCACAGATACACTCAACCATCTTATCTTTGACAAAGGGGCCAAACAAGTTCACTGGAAGAAAGATGGCCTCTTTAATAAATGGTGCTGGAAAAACTGGCTTGCCACATGCTAAAGACTAAAACTAGACCCAAGTCTATCACCATACACCAAACTAAAGTCAAAATATATTAAAGATCTAAATATTAAAATGGAAACACTAAATCTCCTGGAAGAGAAAGTAGGTAAAAACCTTGAAGACATAGGGCTAGGTAGAGAGTTCATGAACAAAAATGAAACTGCGTGGGAATTACTTCAAAGAATCAACAACTGAGATCTCATCTTATTGAAAAGTTTCTGCACATCTAAAGAAATCACCAGCTGAGTAAAAAGAAAACCCAGAAATTGGAAAAAAATTTAGCTAACTGTCCCTTGGACAAAGGGCTCCTATCTAGAACATATAAAGAATTAGAAAAAATCAGGCCCCCCAAATTGAAAGACCCAACGCAGAAATGGGCATCTGAGATTAATACACACTTCTCAGATAAAGAAATACAAATGGCAAATAAATACATGAAAAAATGTTCAACATCATTAGTCATTTGAGAAATGCAAATGAAAACACCGTTGAAATTCCATCTCACCCCAGAAAGAATGGCTGTCATCAAGAAATCAACCAACAACAAATGCTGGAGGGGCTGTGGGAAAAAAGGAACCCTTCTCCACTGCTGGTGGGAGTGTAGACTGGTGTAACTACTGTGGAAACAGTCTAGAGATTCCTCAGTGAGTTAGGATTAGAGGTCCCATTCAAGCCAGCTATTTCCCTTTTGGGTATTTTTCCAGAAGAACTAAAAACATCATACCACAGCGATACATGTGCATCCATGTTTATAGCAGTGCAATTTGTAATAGCTAAATCGTGGAAACAGCCCAAATGCCCATCAACTGAGCAATGGATAAAAAAGATGTATTTTTATATAATGTTCATGGATGTTCTGTGCCCAGCATGAGTGGCATACCTTGTTGGCTGAGGAGAAAGCCCCGGTTGAGGCTATCAGGCAGCCAGGGAAGGTGAGGCTGCTGTTGGAGTATGAGGACAAGAAGCTGAGCCTGGTGGATGTGAGCCAGGTGTCTGATCTACACGCTACAGATTTCTGGGAACCAGGGATACCTACTTTTATTCTTTGGGGTGGAGAGCTGCTGACTCATTCAGGATTTGTGGTGCCTAAGGGTCTCTTGATGTGTCCATTACGAGAGTACCTAATTGCATTGTTGGCCAGCTTTTTGTTCAAAGTGTCTGAAATTGTTTTACTTTGCCCCAAGCAACTGTAGCTCCCAGAGTTCAGTGTCAAGTCCTAGGCATTATCTTAAGTCATCTTTCTCTGTCCCCTACCTTTTGAAAGCTAGGCATAGGGCTAATTTTTCCCCACAGACTGCCTTGATTTTCCTGGGCACCCATGGGTATATATTTCCCTGACCTGAAAATACTCATATTTTCCCTGACTTGTTTTCTTCTTCTCTTTTTTTTTTTTTGTCTTTTTGAGACAGGGTCTTACTATGCAGTTCAGGCTGGCCTTGAACTCACTTTGTACCCCAGGCTGGTCTCAAACTCACAACATTCCTCCTACCTCAGCCTCCCGAGTGCTGGGATTACAGGCATGTGCCACCACGCCCAGCAACTTGCTTTCTTTAGTCTCTCTGCCTCTCCATCCCCAGGCCTTTCTGAGACCGTTGTCTTGGAATCTTGTCTTTCAGCTGTGTTTGAATTATGTATTCTTTACTGTATTACCTCTCCCTCTTTACCCACATGTAACTTATTTTGGGGGCTCTACCTAATCTCTCCAGAGGAAATCATTTCTATTTCTGTTTGGACAAGTGGTGCAGTCAGTGACTTGGACCTTTTTCTACAACTTCTACAGTGTGGACTATGGTTCCCTCAGTGCTTTATTGACTCAGTGGGTCCAAGTGAGAATATAGTCCACCTTTCCTAGTACCTCCGTGCATAGGTCTTCAGCTCACATGGCTGCAGCAGCCCTCATCCTGAGTGTGCTTACCTTCATCTATGCACCTCTGACACCTAGCCAATTCATCATAGTCATTGTGCCAGTTGCAGCTGTGACCAAGGGAAGAGACACTATGGGGGTATCTAGGGGATTAGAAGCTTTATTCCCGAGAAGTTTCATCTTAATATCTGCCACAGTTGAGACTTCCAGAGGAAGGAGAAAGGCGTGAGGTTTTACATCATCCATTTTTGGGTCTGTTCAGCTCTAAACTCCTTCTCCCCTTGGCAAAGGAATATGCTTAACCAGAAGCATTATTTAGGGATGCGGGGAAAACCTGGTGTAGTAAGAAAATATGTGCATGAAATACGGGTTGTTTGGGCTGTCTGGTGCTGTGATTCTGTCTTACTCTACCTTCTATGATGTAGATGAAGCTGGATACCCCTAAGAGAAAAAGACAATCACTGGATTTAGCAAAGATTATAATGTATGATTAAAGTTTGAGTACAAAAACCAAGCACCCCCCAAAACTTGGAAGAGAGCATGTGCTGGAAACAGGCATGCTGAGGTGTGGTTTTTCTTGTTCAATAACTACAAAGTATGTAGTGAGTTTCCTTTAAAAGATTTCAAGTGTAAAAATTCTAAAGTTTAAAACAGCCACCATGCACAAAATAAAGAGTAGGAAATGCGCATAGTGAGACCTGTGTTGGCTTCTGAAACCCAGAGTTAGTATATTGGTATTTGCAGCCCCTATATTCCTGGCCCCGGCCAAGCAGGCTACACAGCTAGAGTGGGCTTTCTGGGCCTTGGTCACTTCTAGCCTCTCTCCTGAATTCCCCAGTGTGACTGTGCCTCACTTGCCCCAGTCCCCATGAAAGCATGCTGCTGAGTCCTGTGTCAGCTTCTTGAAGGCTGCTGGCCTTGTGGCAACTTTTTATAGGAGGACCTACATTTCAGGCACTGCTGCCTGTCCAGGCTCCAAGCTGTAGCAGAAAGTGCTGTGTCCTTGAGCTTGGTGCTGATCTCAACTGAGATATGAGGGTCCCTTTCAATAAGCTAGCCCTGTGACCATGTTAACCAGAGGAAGCAGCAGATGGACACAGGTCAGTTCTGGGCCTTGACAGTGATGGGGAGGCTGGGTGTCACCTGGTAAGGCAGGTACTTGCTCATCTCTTTCCGAGGCCAGCCTCCCTGCCCGGATGAGAGCTTCATGTGCCCTGTGGGCTGCTCTACCTGGCCCATTTATTGCCCTTTTCAGAGTTTGCTTGGCCATTGTAATTCCTTTTTGCTTCTAGCTGCACTTGAGAGTCATTTTGCAAATCTGCAAAAAGTCTTGTATTTGTTTGAGAACCAATTTTATTCACAGATAAGCCAGTTCTGTGCTTATTCTGTGCTGACTGTGCTGGAGGGTGCCCCATGGCTGGTGATAAGGTCCTGCTGGTCCAGGTGGCCAGTAGTGGGTGTCACTGGAGCAAGTCACTTTTGCACTTTCATTTCTTTCTTGCCTGTGTCCCTAGGCCCTGCATGCCCAGTGTATGGCTGAGGCTGTGTGTATACCTTACAGCAGAAGTCTTGAGTCCTTTTATCTGTACCTTGTCTCAGATGTGTTGGCCCCTGTGCCAGCTGCTGGAGGCCAGTCCCTGTGCATGAGGGCACATACCAGCGGCCCTATCTGAGTTCATATCACCTGGCTTACTCATTCCAGCGTTGGCCCATCTGAAGTCTAGGCATCTATGGTGTGGCTCATAGCCTGATGAATGATCCATGTGTACACCTGATGTTTTTAAGGGTCAAGTCCCAACCCTGAAAGCCTGCAGGGCAGAGAGTGGTGGGCCATCCCAGGGTTCCTGTCTGTTGGCAGAGTTCCAAACAGTGCCTGGTGGCTTAGCTGAGACCACACTGTGCATTGAGCTCTCCCAGCCTGCAACCCTCTGTAGAAGGTGGTACACAAGTGGGTAGAGACTTGGGCATTTCCTGCAGATTGGTTAGCTGTGGTTCCTTCCCTCTAGGAGCCCATGTCCAGCAGGTAGGAGTCCCTATGAAGGTGTGATGTCCATGGCCTGGGCCTAGCAGCGGGTGTGGGGAGGACCTGGTGGGGACCCACTCATGATGTGAGACTCACTTTGCTGCAACTGGGAGGCAGCACTGTATGCTCATCCTGCAGTTGGATGACAGTAGCCCACTAGGATTACTAGTATGTTGGAAGCATGGTAGGAACTTGGAGATAGGCGTGGTTCATCCTGTGGGACTAGGGAGAGCAGAAGGCCGCTCCACCTGTTTGGTGATCTTCCCTGAACACGAGCTGGACCCTGTTTCATTCTGTGTGCTATGAGAGGGCTGTGTGGGTCTTCTCTGTGAGGCTCTGGCTAACCTGTCTATTCTCTGTTTCCAGGTCCTGGCAAGCCACCAACCCTGGGCAGCGGCTTCCATGTGAACCTGGGAAAAGAGTCAAGAGCACAGACACTGCAGAATGGTACTAACCACTGTGAAGACCTCTGACCTTGGGGGATGCTGTAAGGTGGGGTTGCAGTGTAGGGATGAAGGGTGAGAGCACACAAGGCTTCAGCTACTGCTTTTGGTCCCGTGGCACCCATCCACCCAGGCATAGCCTTACCTTGTGGCCTGCCACATCCCGCTACCCGCCACACCCAGGGCTAGTGCACTTCTGAGAGGAACTACTCCTTTGTCCCTTCCACCATCATCAGGGCCTTCATGGGCACCCTGCAGACCCTGCCAGGGCCATTCAGAGGGAGATCCCTGGACCCTGCCACATTCATGACTGTTGGTTCCTGGTCTTTGTCAAGATGGTATAGAAACAGCAGGTGTATAGCACTTTGGTGTGGCAGTGCTGTTTTCATTGTATTTATTTAACTGGGTGATTTCCTCTTAAGTTGGAAAAATTCTTTATATATTTTATTTTATTTTTTTGTCTTTTTTGAGACAGGGTCTCCCTATGCAGTTCAGGCTGGCCTTGAGCTCACTTTGTAGCCCAGGTTGATCTTGAACTCTCAATGCCCTGCTTCCTTATATATTTTAAGTTTTTTTATTTATTTTTGTTGTTGTTGTTGTTTTGTTTTGTTTTTTGTTTTGTCTGGTACCAGGAATTGAACTCATGACCTTGCGCTTGCCAGGCAGGCGCT
>NW_004955538.1:3523175-3530049 GCF_000276665.1 Chinchilla lanigera | reverse complement strand
TGCGCTTGCCAGGCAGGCGCTGTGCCACTGAGCTAAATCCCCAGCCCCTATTTTAAGTTTTTTTAGAGGGGCCTGATTTTTTTTTTTTTTTTTTTTGAGAGATTCTTACTATGCAGTTCAGGCTGGATTGAACTCAAGGAGATCCTCTTACCTCAACCTTCTGAGTGCTGGAATTACAGGTGTGTGCCACCACACATGGGTAGATACAAGTCTTTATCCAATACCTGATTTGCAGAAAATTTTCTTCCATTTCATGGGCTATGTTTTCAGTTCTTGATGAGGTTTTTTGAAGCACCAGGTTTTTCATTTTGTAATGTCCAGTTTCTCCTTTTGTTGCCTATACTTTTAGTGTCATAAGTAGGGAACATTACCTGATTGGGTCCACATCACAGAGATGAGTGCTCGTACGTGTGGTGTCATGGTGTCAGCCCTCATGTGTAGGTTCTGGTCCTTCGGTTAATATGAGCATGTGGCATAAGCAAAGGGCCATTCTTTGCATAGATACCCAGGGTACCCAAGATCATTTGTGGAACAGATTCTACTTTCCGGGTTGGCACCCTCCAGTTGCTCTTCTGGTGAATCATCATCTCCAAATTCTGTTGTTTGTTCTTGTTTTATGTTTGTTCTTTGCAGTACAGAAGATTGAACCCAGGGACTTGCTGGGCAAGTGCTCTACCACTAAGCTATATCCTCCCTTGCTCCCTTGCAAAGTTGCCCAGGCTCTGCTTGAATTTTTGATCCCTTTGCCTCACCTCCTGAGTAGCTGGGACTATAGCATGTGCCCCAATGTCTAGCCAGATTCTAAGTTCTACGTTATAGTCTGTGCTCAAGTGCACCTTACTTTTGAGTTTTGCATTTATTGACATTTATTCTTTTTTTGGTACCAGGAATCGAACTCAGGGCCTTGCCCTTGCTAGGCAAGTCCTGTGCTGCTGAGCTACATTCCCAGCCCTGAGTGCACCTTACTTTGGAATACCAGCTTTGCAGTTGTGTCCTGCTCCCAACCCAGCTTGATGGGTTTGGTTAAAATCTATAAATTTGTCTTCAGAGCGTGTGATTGCCTTTCTGAAAAAAAACCACAAAGATTGCTAGGCATTGTGGTGCACGCCTGTAATCCCAGCACTTGAGAGGATTGCTGTGAGTTCGAGACCAGCCTAGGCTACATAAGTGAGTTCAAGGACAGCCTATACTACATAGTGAGACCATAAAGATGGAAAGAAATGAACTGCCATTCCCACTGTCTGTGAGGGCTGTGTTTCTGACTTGCCTACCTTCCACATGTGTACTCTCAGGACTCCTATTTGGATCTATAGAGCACATAAGCTGTGTTGGATGGAGAAGGGGTCTGGGAGAGACATTTTTGCCTTTCTACCTGTTTGATTTGTCTGCTTGCTGGGATGCTTGTTAGAGCAGTTTTAGGCTCACAGCTGAACTGAGGTAGTGTTACGAAACCCGGTACTGAACTGAGTGGAAAATGCTGTGCACAAAGGAGTTGGAAGGCAACCAACTTGATTAAGCTGCAGGCTGATGGGGGACTGCTCCCAAAGCATCAGCCTAGAGCCCGCTTTGGGCTTAGTTTATACAGGTTTTGCAAGCAGGAGATACAAAAGCTTAAAAGCGTGGTGAATTTTTATTGGGTAGCATCAGTCTTCATTGATGAGTAGAAAGTCCTTGAAACAAATGAGCAAACAGGGTATGTTTGGGGGCTGGAAAGTACAGGCTGTGCAGCTAGGTGCAGTCAAACTGAGCTGGGTCAGGTTATCTGTGGTCTGTAGCTGGGTGTAGTCAGTCAAGGCTGACTGAATCCAACAGACAAGCTAGGTGGTGGGCTGCACGATCTTATTTTGTCCTAATGTGGTGTGAGACTACTAGTTGATTTTTAAATTTTTAAAATTTCCATCACAGTACAGCCCCTGCATCCCATCCACACCCCACAGCTGCCCTCCACAGTAGGGCACCTGTCACCATGAATGATCCCATACTGACAGCACTGTTCAAGCCCCCTGTGTACGTCAGAGTCACTCTCTGTCATGTATGCTGTGGATGTGAGCAAGTGTCCACCACTGTGGTGTCACATGGAGTCTTTTCACTGTCTACAGTTTTGTGTTTGGTCTGTTCATCCCTCCTCCCGCCCGACCCCTGCAGCCACAGCTCTACACAGTCTCCCAGAGTGTCCCAGAGGCTGGTGTCTCACAGTATGTGGCCTTTTCAGACTGACTCCTTCTAGCTGGGGCTATGCATTCAAATTTGTGCTACATTTCTCCATAGTTTAATATCCTATTTCTATTTCCTTTTAGTGTAGAATAATATTCCATTGTCTTAAGATGGATCAGTTTTTTTTCCTCTTCCTTTTTTTTTTTTTTTTTTTTTGGTATTGGAGCTCAAGCCTAGGATTTGTGTGTGCCTGTGTCTAATATGAATCATCATAATTTAATATGTCTTGTGTTGTAACAGACATACTTCATATACTCTTGAGAAATAAAGAAAAGTTTTCTAAATTTTGGTATCTTTAATTTTTTGTTGCTTTTGTATAGACTATCTTTCTTAGCTGTCATCATTTTTGTTGCCACCCCTGTCCTGGAAGCCTTCAATTAACACTTGATTTAATGAAAACTTAGTGAAGCCGGCTTGCAAGAGGTCATGAGGTTGGGTGAAGAATCCATGGGACAAAATCACTGACAGCTGCGTTGCCAGTGTACTATGAGCAGACTACATGGACAAGCAGCACTCACTTAAGGAGAGCTGTGTTGCTAGACATGAGAGATTGAGGCCAGTGGTTCTACAGGAAATGGAGTTGAAAGAAATTCAGGCTGGAGTTCAAGGTTTGGACTTACAATGATGTTCCAGCAGAAGATGACATGACTGTATTTGGATGAATGTGGATTTCTATACTTGAATACGTAGATTTTTTTGTACCTCACTAGATACAGATTGTTGTACATGAAAAAATAAGACATCTCCTGAAAGTAAGCCCTATTGCATCTTTTTAGAGCAAAAATTAGTGTAAGATCTGGTCTTATTTTTGGGAAAAGATGGTATATAGCCCAGGCTGGCCTCAGACTCCTGAATGCTGGGATTACAGTTGTGCGCCATCACACCTGGCACAGGTCCTGTTTTGGATGTACTTATTTTGTACAAGTCTGTATCTTTGTTTTCACTTACTATTGTCCTTTTTTGTTTTTTTTTTTTTATTTTTTTATTTTTTTGTTCTTTTTTCCCAGTACTGGGAATCGAACTCATGACCTTGCACTTGCCAGGCAGGTGCTGTGCTGCTGAGCTAAATCCCCAGCCCCTGTTTTTTTTTTAAATTTATTTTGGATCTTTTGAAACAAGGTCTCACTTTGTAGTTCAGGGTGGCATTGAACTCACTGTGTAGCAATAAAACCCATTGAACTCACTAAATAGCAATAAAAAACCTGATGCACTTCAGGTACATCCTAGAATGGCCAAAATCCAGCAAAATGACAGCTGAAGTGCTAGAGAGGACATGGAGCAACAGGAATCCAGTGCATTGCAGGCGGTTGGCTTTGAACTCAGGGTAACCTTCCTCCCAAATACTGGGATTATAGGTGTATGCCACCACACTCAGCTGTTTGTTTGAGATAGGATCTTGCTATTTAGTTCAGGCTGGCCTTGAACTTACTAAACAGTCCAGATTGACCCTGAACTTGTGGCATTCCTCTTGCCTCAGCCTGCCAAATGCTGAGATTACAGGTTTGCACCACCACTCATGGCTTCTTACTGTTGTCTCTTTTTTTTTTTTTTTTTTAACCGTTATCACCTTTACATTTTATTACTAGTTCTTCTCAAGCCAATTAAAATTCAGTAGCCAACTGTTGTCTTTTAATGGACAGAGATTTCTTAAATTTTTTTTTTTTTTTTGAGTCAAGTTCTCATTATGTAGTACAGGTTGGTCTTGAACTCACTATGTAGCCCAGGCTGGCCTCGAACTCTCGGTGATCCTCGTGCCTCAACCTGAGTGCTAGGATTACAGGTGTGCACCACCACACCCAGCAAGAGATTTAATTTTAATGAAGTCCTAATCTGCCAGGTTTTTTTTATAGTGTTTTGTGACTTGAGACATTCTTATTCAGGGTCTGAAGCTACCCTCCTAGATTTTAATCTGGAGAAAATTTTGTTTTAAATTTCACATTTAGGTCTTTTAGGCCTGGGTGGCTTTGAACTCCCCAGGCTGTCCTCAAACTCATCATGATCTTCCTGCCTTAGCTTCCTGAGCACTGGCATTTCAGACATGCACCACCATGCTGAGCTGAAGTCAGTTCTTTATGTGTGGTGTAAGGCAGAGTTGAAGTTTGTTTTCTTTTTTTTTGTTTTTTGTTTTTTTCTTTTTTTTTTTCCTGTACTGGGAACTGAACTCATGACCTTGCGCTTGCCAGGCAGGCGCTGTGCCGTAAGCTAAATCCCCAGCCCTGAAGTTTGTTTTCCTCAGTGTGGATATCCAGCTTCCTAGGTCATTTATCAGGAAGACCATCCTCCCACTACATGGCCTTGGCCAAAGTGGGTCTGTCTCTCCTCAGGTGTATGCCACCTCGTCTGGATTACTTAATTGTGCCCTTTCACAGCTCTTTTGAAATCTGGCAGTTCATATTTCCCACTCTTCCTCTGTTTTTTGGCATTGTCTTTACTACTCTGGTTCCTTTGCATGTCAACGTAAATTGAATTGTAGAACCAGCTGTTGATTTTCCAAAAGAAAACCTGCCCAGCTTGTCATTGGGTGTTGAGTCTGTAGATCCCGTTGTGGAGAATTGAGATGTTAACCTATGAGATATAATTATTTGTTGAGTTCCTCTAGGTTAACAGTCATTTGGTCTGTGAATAAATATTATTACTTCTTCTTTCTGTCTTTATGTTTATTTTCAGTGCTTGTTACCTTTTTTACTGCTCTTTGCTACTCTCCTAGCATCATTCCTGACCTCATGATGAAATTGTTTAATATCTGTTTGTAACTCTGTATTGTTTGTATTGTTCTTTTGCTATTTTGTAAATGGTTGTCTGTTTGTTAATGTTTTCCTTCTTTTATTTTTAAAATTAAAAAAAAACAAAAGGTCAAAAAAATTCATATACCTCTAACTAAAAATAAAAGATGTTTTCTCTGAAAAAAAGTTTATTTTGCCATGGGGACAGATGTTGTTAAGCATGTTGTCAGATGCATCTTTCTTTCTTCCTTTCTTTCTGTCTTTCTTTTTAATTTGAGACAGGGTCTTGCTATGTAGTTCAAGCTGGTCTTGAACTCATTACGTAGCCCAGACTGGCCCCATACACACAACAGTCCTCTTGCCTTCACAGGTACTGGGATTGCAGTTGTGTGGTGTTATGCCCTACTTTTCATATGTACCTTTGTATTTACTGAAGTGATTGTTTTACTTTTTCTATTTATTTTGTTAATATGGTAAATTCCATTGATTGATTTTTGTGAATCTTGAAGTCACCTTCATGTTTGGTGTAAACCCCCCTGGGCCAAGACACATCACTTTTATACATCCTCCTGGGGCCTCTGCTCCCTGAGTCTGTCATAGGAGTTCTGGGGCACAGACTGTGCACTGTCTGCTGCATGTCAGGAGGCAGCCTGTGGAGGAAGCCGGCTGGGAGCACCTCTCTCCACCTTCTGTTGTGGGACTTTCCAGACAACACCAGAGAGCTTGCAGGTCTAAAGCTCCAGCTCCAGTGAGTCTCTGTCAGCTTCCTTTGTTGACCTCTGATCCTCGGGGGCCCAGTGTGCTGTGTACATGCAGTACTTTGCTGGGAACCTGGCTAATATCCTCAACTGCCTGTGGAAGGGGTATGGCAAAGGATGAAATCAAAACAGAGGCCGTATTAGGAATGCATAAGAGGGGCTGGGAGGTCAGTGCCTCAGGATGGGCAAAGATAAGGACCTCTTCAGCTGGCCCACTTTTATTTTGCCAGTGTGTATGGGAGTACTTTCCTAGAACAGTGAGGAAGTAGTGGAAACAGGAACAAGTTTAACAAAAAAAAAAGTTAAGATCCTTCCCCCTACCTGAGTACTTGCCCTCCCCATATTGTCCTCAGATTTCATCCTGTCCTGTGAGCACCCTGGCCCTTTAAGGCTTTAGCTGTGGCCCAGAGAAAGCAGGAGTTTCTGCATTAAAATCAGCCCACAAGGCTAGGGCAGCCTCAAACAGACCTTATCCTCAATTTATAATTTGTGGTCCCCAGCATTACTCATGGGAAAGAGCTTCTGTCTTTTTGCTTGGCTGATTAGGCTCTTGTTTCTGCCCAGGCCTGGGCTGTGGGGTGGTGACTGGCCCTATGTCCATTCAGCCTGACTGGAGGCCTCTGAGGTAGTGCTCTTGGAGACAGGGCTACAACAGGGTAGCTCTTTGTGGCCAAGGTGACTGCTGGGTCCCTCAGGAGAGTGTGAGGCCACATGCTCATGCTGCAGCCACCATGGGTATGGGTGCCTCTGTCTTGGGCCAGTGGTCATTGCTGATGAGGTTTCGCTGAGAGCACTGGGGGTTCTTGTCAGAGAAGTCAGGAAGCCAGTGTTAACTTTCTGTGGGTGAAATGCAGGCTACCTGGGGTGGTGTAGGAAGGGGTTTGGGGACCAGGGTAACACTACAAGTGGTAGCAATTCTTGACATCTGACCTTTACCCACGCACACTACAGGCAGCTGTGGACATGAGGCCTGTGCAGGATGCTGGAATTAGCAGCCATCCTTGCAGGACCGTTGGCCACTGGTGTTTGGGCTCTTCGCTGTGCATTTTCACCTGTGAAGGAAGCTTGCTGCTTTTCCTGCCCATGAGGCAGTACTTCTGTGTAGTGTGTGTGTGTGTGTGTGTGTGTGTGTGTGTGAGAGAGAGAGGGAGGGAGGGAGGGAGGGAGAGAGGGAGGGAG
>NW_004955538.1:3505362-3523075 GCF_000276665.1 Chinchilla lanigera | reverse complement strand
AGAGAGAGAGAGAGAGAGAGAGAGAACCAGTAGTGGGGTTTGAACCCAGGGCCTTTGCACTAAGCTACATCCCCAGCCTCTCCTTTTTTGTTAGTACATGTTTCTGTGCATGATGAGTACATTCATCATGGGAGTTGGCACATACACATATCACATCTTAATCCTTTTTACTTCTGCTCTCATTAGGTTAATCTCAAAGAAGTACTTAATGGTTTTTGTAAGCAACCATGAATGGAATTGTTTTCCTGATGTCTATCTTGGAGGATACATTGTTGATAACAGGAATCCTATTGATTTTTGTATCCTCCTATTTTTGCTGAATTTGTTACTTCTGTGTGTACACTTTTTTTGGGTACTAGGAATCAAACTCAGGCCCCTCATGCTTCCCAAGCAGTTGCTTGTGCTGCTGAGCTGTATCCCCAGCCTTGAATTTGTTAATTCTAAGAGTCTTCTTGTGGAGTTTTTTGAGTTCTATGTGAATGATCATGTCATCTGTGTGTAAGGATGGTTTGACTTCTTCCTTTCCTGTACATACCCCTTTTACTTCTTTCTCTTGTCTGATTGTTCTGGCTAAAGTTTTTAGGATGATATTTGTACTGACATGGATTGCAAGCTGCTGCTCTGCTGGAAAATGTAGCTCTCAGCTATCATAAATTCAGCAAAGAGGGGCTGGGGATTTAGCTCAGTGGCAAAGCGCCTGCCTGGCAAGCGCAAGGTCGTGAGTTTGGTTCCCGGTACCAGAGGGGGGGGGGGGAAATTCAGCAAAGAACTAAAGAAGCCTAGTTTAAACAAAGAGAAGATGATTTGTTTGAAGATGGAGGAAAAGGGGAAGAGAGAGATGATAGATAGCTTTGCATAGGGAACATTCGACAGCTAAATACTTGTGGGCTTTTCTATGCAGCTCCTTTTATTTTGTTTTTCCGGTACCGGGAATCGAACTCATGACCTTGCGCTTGCCAGGCAGGCGCTGTGCCGCTGAGCTAAATCCCCAGCCCTCTGCAGCTTCTTTTATTGGGTTTCTATTCCCTGTTTATGCTCCTGGAATCTGATTGGCTCCATGACAGTCTTTGGTCCTCCCCTTGGATTTCTTCTGATCATATGCCCTTTCCTGTTGTCTGGTATAGGCTAGGATTTATGAGTAGGGAATTCAGGGATATGTAGTTTAAGATTAAGTAAAGGGTTTGTGTTGATCACACTACTTGGGACCTCCACGTTTAGTTTCTTTGCCTTTGTCTTTCTGCTTGCTTAAGTCTAGCTGCCTTTGTCTAATTGCTTTTCCCTACATATGGGACCCCTGTCCCTACATACTGAAGTAGGAGTGCTGAGAATGGACACCCTTGTCTTGTTCCTGATTTTAGAGGAAAAGCCTTCAGTTTTTCTCCTATTTAGTGTGGTGTTGGCAGTGAGTTTGTCATAAATGGCTTTTATTAGTTTGAGCTAAGGTTCTTCTATACCTATTTTTGTCAGTTTTTTTTTAATCATGAATGAATGGATATTGGATTTTGTCAAAGGTTTTTTTTGTATCCCTTCAGATGATCATGTGATTTTTGTTCCTGCTTATGTTTATTTGATGTATTATGTTTATTGATTTGTATATGTTAAATCATGCTTGCATCCCAGAGATTAAGCCAACTAAATCATGATACATAATTTTTTTTTTTTTTTACTTATTTGTTGCATTCTGTTTGTTGATATCTTATTGAGGATTTTTACATTTATGTTCATTAAGGAGATTGGCCTATAATTTTCTTTTTGTCTTTTTGAGACAGAGTTTTGCTATGCAGTTCAGGCTAACCTTGAACTCACTTAGTAGCCCAGGCTGGCCTCAAAACTCCCAGGGATCCTCCTGCTTCAGCCTCCCAAGTGCTGGGATTACAGATATGTGCTCCAGCGCCAGGCCCAGTTTCCTTTCTTTGTTACATTCTTGTCTGATTTTTGTACCAGATTAATGCTAGCTTCCAGGAATGAGTTTGGCAGTGCTCCTTCTCATTGTATTTTGTGGGAGAGTTTGAGGAATATTGATGCTAGATTTTCCCTGAAGTTCTGGTAGAATTCTGCAGTAAATCTTTCCAGTTCCTGGGCTTTTCTTGATAGAGTTTTCATTACTGCTTCTCTTTCACCACCTGTTACTGGTCTGTTCAGGCTTTTTATCTATGCTTGGTTCAGTTTGATAATTCATATGTGTCTAGAAATTTCTCCATTTCTTTTAGGTTCTCTAATTTATTAGAATATGTTTTTGAAGTAGTTTCATTGATTGGTTTTGGGTTTTTTTGAAAGCAGGTCTCGCTATGTAGTCAAGCTGGCCTTGAACTCACTATGGAGCCAACCTAGCCTCAAACTCATGGCAGTCCTCTTGACTCAGCCTCCTGAGTGCTAAGATCACAGGGGTGCACCACACACCCAGCCTTGAAGAAGTTTTTTTAATCATCTGGATTTCAGTGGTGCCCATTATGATTTTGCCTTTTTCACTGCTAATTGCACTGATGTAGATTTCTTTTCTCTCCCTCTCTCTCTTTTTTTAAAGGTTGGCTAAGAGTTTACCAGTTTCGTTTATTCTTTCTTTTTGTTTTTTTGAGACAGGGTCTCGCTATGCCGTTCAGGCTGACCTTGACCTCACTTTGTAGCCCAGGCTGGCCTCAAACTCTCAAGGATCTTCTTGCCTCAGCCTCCCCGAGTGCTGGGATTACAGGCGTGCGCCATCATGCCTGACTTCGTTTATCCTTTCAAACAATCAACTCTTGATTCATTTATTCTTTTGATACAGGAATGACATAGGACTTCCAAATGTCATATAAGGGAAAGGTTGTAACTTCCAACATGATCGACATCCTGTATTTTCAAGTTCATGTTCCTCCAAATCGAAGAATGAATTTGAAGGAACTATGAAGTTAAGAGTAAGAAATATTGGCAAGGTGTGGTGGTGCATACCTGTCATCCCAGCACTTGGCAGGCGAAGGCAGGAGGATCACTATGAGTTCAAGGCCAGCCTGAACTACATAGTAAGACCCTGTCTCAAAACAAACAAACAGACAAACAAACAGGAAATATTTATTGTCTAAGAGAGACAGAAAGGGACCTGGAAAGTGGCTTACCGCCGAGCCCACTTCTCAAAGTTTTATAGAGCAGAGATCATGAGGTAGGTACAAAATCATGAAGTGGGTGTAAGGTGGGACAAAACTATGATCACCCAATAAGATTACAAGTATAGTTGCTTAGGTAATATTGATCCAATGGAAAATAATGAGGCAGGTATAAGGTGGGACAGAACTATGATCAACTAATAAGTTTACAAGTATACTCACTTTGGTTATATTGATCCAGTGGGGAAGCAGGTCATGTTGTAAGTGTGCCTGGAAAGAACAAGGACCTATCCTGGAAAGGATGGGTCAAGGTCTTGGTCCCCTACCCAGTTGATTGATGTCTATTTAGAATATCAACCATTGTTTTTCCCTGGGGAAGTAGGTATAGTCACTCATCTTTGTTTTGAGGCCTGGCCTTTAGCAAATGTGCCTCTACCCACAGTTGTAATGTGTTCTCATCTTCTGCACTGACTCCTTTGAGGGTCTAGCCCTATCTGACTGCCTATGGTATTTCTATCTAACTTAGCTGTCTGTAACACTGTGCATTGCTTTTTAGTCTCAAGGTCATTAATTTTCACTTTGATCTTTATAATTTCTTCTACTGGTTTCAGATTTGGGTTGTTCTTTTTTTTATGACTTGAGATACATCACCAGGTTATTTATTTGGGATTACTCTATTCTTTTAATGGGTATATTCACATCTATAAATTTATCTCGTAGGACTGCTTTCAGTGTGTCATAGGTTTTGATGTGTTTCCATTGTCATTTGGTTCTAGAAACTTTTCAATTTCTTCCCTCATTTCTTCTGTGATCTGTTGATTATTCAGTAATGAATTACTCTCCATGTATTTGCATAATTTCTGTGGGTTTTTTTAGCTGCTGATTTCTAGCTTCATCCACTATGATTTGGTAGTAGGGAATTATTTAATTATTGCAATTATTTTGTCTTTTATAAGCATGCTTTGTGGCCTAAGATATGGTCTGTTTTGGGAAAAAGTTCTGTGTGCTTTAGAGAAAAATGTGTATTCTGTTGTTGGATGAAACACTCTGTAGGTACCTGTTGTCAGTTTGCTCAGTATTGTGGTTTAACTCCAATACTTCATTGATTTTTGTCCAGTTGAGCTGTGTAATTGTGATAGTAGGATATTGAAGTTACCCACTGTGATTGTACTGGTGTCTGTCTTTATAGCCAGTGTTTTTGGTTTATGAATTTGAATGTGTCAACATTTTGGTGCAGTTGTTATCTTTTCCTGTTGAATTGTTCCCTTACCAGTATATAGTGGCCATCTTTTTCTCCTCTGATGAGTTTCAGCTTGAAGTACGTTGCATCTGAAAATAAGATAGCAGCTTTTTGTTGCTTTCAGGTTCTGGTTGCATGGAGCATCCTTTTTTATCCTTTCATTTTCAGACTGTCTGCTTTCTTTTGGATGAGGTGTATCTCTTTTAGGCAACGTATGATTTTTTTTTCTTTTCTTTTCTTTTTTTTGTTACCAGGAATTGAACTCAGGATCTTGCACTTGCCAGGCAGGCACTGTGCCACTGAGCTACATCCCCAGCCTTGGGTGTTGTTTATGATCCCAGTCTGCCAGTTTGTGTCTTTTGATTGGGAAATTATGACCACTGACATTAAGAGTTAGGTTTTCAGTAAGATATTTAGTGAATCTTGTCATTGCATTGTTTTTCCACACTGATTCTTTAATTTTTTTTTTTCTTTTAACTACTCTCCGAGTTAGATGTTTACTTTCTTTATGTGTCTTTGGTGCTGTTGGTCTCCCATTTTTTGTGCAGGGTTCCCTTAAGTATTTTCTACAATGTCAGTTTAGTGGTCATACATTTCTTCAGGGTTTCTTTTTTGTAGAAAGTCTCTACTTCTCCATCAATTTTGAAGACTAATTTTGTGGGATTTAGAAGTCTGGGTTGATAATGGTTTTCTTTTAGGGCTTGAAAACTTAGCTCCAAGCTCTCCTGGCTTTTAAAGTTTGTGCTGAGAAATGTATCATTTGGATATACTTGACTTTATAAGTTGCTTGCTGTCTTACTTCTAACAGTTTTCAGTGTTCTCTCCCTTTGTTGCATTTCTAAATTTTAATTATCCTGTGTTGTGGATAGTTTCTTTTCTGGTTGTAGCTATTTTGGATTTTGCATACCTCTTGGATTTGAATACTGAATTATTTCTCTAGATTTGGAAAATTTTCTGCTATGATTTCAGTGAATACATTTTTATACCTTTTGAATCACCTTCAAATTTTCCCTTTATTCATATGATTCTTTTTTTTTTTGTCTTGTTGAGACAGGGTCTCGCTATGCAGTTCAGGCTGGCCTTGAGCTCACTTTGTAGCTCAGGCTGGTCTTGAACTCACAATGGTCCTCCTGCTTCAGCCTCCCAAGTGCTGTGATTACAGGCATGCGCCACCACGCCTGGATTATTCATGTGATTCTAATATTGGTTGTTTCTGAATGATCTAGCACTCCTAGATCCAGGTTTTGAGGAGTCTTGTTGTATAGGGTATCCTGAGTTTATGATCTACTACATTCACGTTGTTCTCTGACACTCTGTCGTCACATTGGTCAAACCTGCCACCCATGCTTTCCATTGAATTTTAGGTATCTTGTATTTCTGTTTGCTTTTTTTTTTCTCTCATAATTTCTAGTTCTTTACCAAATGGTTATAAATGTCTTATATTATCTTGTTTTACTCAATTAGTTTGTTTTTTCTTTAAGCTCATTGAACATTTTATTTGTAAAATCCTTTATCTGCTAAGGAACTTATGTTTCTTTTCTTTTTTTTTAATCCCTTCAAATGTTTTCACCCTTTGGTTTTTTAGTTCTTTGCCTATGGCTTCCTAAACTTTAGTGCCTGTGAGTTCAGCTTTGGGGGCTGTCAGGGTTTTGGAGGCATCTAGTTGCCTTGCTTTCTTGCACCATGTGTTTGTTGAGTGTCATTTAGGGTAGGGAAGCTCTGTTGCTACAGTGGAGGTCTCTTTAGTTGTATACCATGTCCCTGTGATGTGTCCTTGGGTCTGGTTATGTTCTGGTGCTTATACCCTCTTCAACCTTCTGAGAATGATAGCATCAGTCCCAGGCACCCTGCAGATTCTGGCAAGAGGCCTCCAACCAACTTGTGGGTGCTGCTACCTCTAGTCTGCCATCTTCCCTCATGTGGTCTGTTCTGCTCTTTTAAATCCTTACTTCTTCATCACTGAGAGTTTGGCTTCACCCAAAAGGGTACGTTCTTTTAGGTACTTTGCCACAGAAATCAAGCCAGTCTGCCACATACCCCTGGGCATGCATGCCACAGGCAGAAAGCCTTTCCAGGACCCTCTGGCCCTGTCTCTCCCCAGAGCTCCCCCTTTTTAAAGTTATTTTTACTTTGTGATAGGGTCTCACTGAGTTGCCAAGTTTGAACTTATAGCTGAGTTTGAACTTATGGTCTTCTTGCCTCAGCTTCCCAGAGTGCTGAGGTTGTAGGTGTCCACCCCCACACCCAGCTTCTCTGCTCCCTCTTGGTGCTGCTTCTTAGCCTATAGCATTTTAGAAGATCTTGCTCCAAGATGGTGTATGGACACAGGTGTGGCCATCCCAGTGCTCCCACCTGAGCACCATGCAGTTGCTGGAAGAACCTAGCACCCTCAAATTCACCTGGTGTTCCTGGGCCTTGCTGTGGTCCTCCTCCCATTGCAGGTGTGAGGCTATTCTTTTCTCTAGCCAGGCAGCTGGCTCTTGGAGGAAGGCTGGCTTAGGCTGGACAGTTGCTGAGATGGTCATTTGATACTCCTACCTTTTAACAGAGATGTGACCAGGTAGAAACTCCTTGCTAAGTCCCTCTGTTCTGTGTTCTAGGGAGGCGCCACATCCACCACCTGGGGAGCCAGCTGCAGCTGAACCAGCACTGCCTTGACACTGCCTTCATCTTCTTCAAGATGGCCGCAAACAAGAGCCTCACCCGCGGACGCAAGATGGCCCATGTGATCGCCGCCTGCCTCTACCTGGTGTGCCGTACAGAAGGCACGCCTCGTATCCTTTGTTGTCTTGTTCCTTCAAGTGTGACTCTGTAGTTGCAGAAACTTGGTGTTCATATTCAGCTGACAGATGCCTCCTTGGATTGCCAGTCTCCATTCCAGTTTGAGGGATTGGGAAGCTGAGTGCCCCCCACCCGCAGGTTCTACTGGACCCCAGAAACTGTGCCTTGAATTTTCTTCCTGACCTTAGATTGACTTAGCCTTGCACACTGTTTTTGGCATCTTTCTCTGGTTTGAAGATCTGGGGTGCTGCTTTCAAGGCAGATTGTTCAGGCTGAGCCTGTGTCCTTGTGACTTTGGAGAACAGAGGAGGAAGGGGACTGCTCGATGTGTCTGCTGGCCATACTTCCTCTCCACAGTGTTGCCTGGTCCTCTTTGCAGGTTCAAGCAACCAGCCTTGAGCTCTGCATATGTGCATGTGCCTCAGGAACTCTGCCTGTTGTCTTACTGAAGAAACCTCCCAGTACTTTCTGACCTCCTCAACCTTGTACTGTCTGCCATCTGTGCCCACTAAGCGTGTGTCATTTGGAGTTTTTTGCCCTATTGCTCTGGGGCTCCTGGGCCCACCCCTCTTGCTTTTGTGGGATATCTTCTCTAGAGGCTTCCTGAGAACAGGGCCTACTGTGAGCTGTAAACAGTTATAAACATCTGGTAAATTGTAGATTTCAGTTGCACATCTGCCTACAGGCTGCATGGTATTGCTCAGAGCCTTTTTACTGTAGCACTCTTTACCCACAGTTGGTGCCCTTCTGAGCCTTGGCTCCTCGTGTGTGACCATTGTGTTTCTCCCAGATCTGATGGTCCTGTGAGAGAGAGTTCAGTCCTGGCAGATGGTCAGGACTCTGCCAGAGGACTTAGGACCTGCTTCCAGCTGGGCGGCCCTAGATCTCAGAGTCTTTTGTTTAAATGTCCCTTGAAAAGTGTGAAATTTATTATGTTGGGGACAGTGCAAACATTTGTGCAGCCCCAGTGTGGGTTGGGAATGGAGCCCACCACATAGCTGACCAGCCATATCTCTGCTGCTGCCAGATATTCCTGTGCCCTTTTCTGTCCTTGAACCCCACTGCAAATGTCACATGGCAGGCACTAGCTGTGGGTCAGGACCCTTGGTAGGCTGGCAGAGCTCATGGACCATCTAGCTCTACCTCCTGAGTTTACAGGAGCCTTTTAGGGGCTCCTGGGAAAGAAGATCCCCTGTGTGGACAGCCTCAAACCTAGGAAGGAGGCTGGCCAGTGTGGGCTGTGTTGCCCCGCCACCCACCAGGTCGGAGCAGATGCCCTATAGTAGAAGGAGCATCCTTAGCCACTCTAGGAGTGGGAACTTCTGAGCAAGGTGGTAAAGTAGGACTTGGGAGTACAACACTGCTGCGTTGGGAGGAGAGGTAGCAAGCTCTGTTGAAAACTGCTTCCAAAATTACCAGCTACCACCTGACCCAGCTGCCTGGGCCTGTGGACAAGAGAAATAAGGAGCCACATCTACATAGGGCTTGTATGCTGGTATTCATAGGAGCCCCCAGATGTCCAGAGATGTTACTGCAGCTTATTGCAAAAGCACACATTTGTGTGTATGTGTCGGCGGGGGCACTTTTGTCTATAGCAGTTTTTTTTTTTTTTTTTTGTCTTTTTGAGACAGGGTCTCACTATGTAGTTTCGGGCTGACCTTGAGCTCACTTTGTAGCCCAGGCTAGTCTCGAACTCGCAAGGATCCTCCTGCCTCAGCCTCCAGCAGTTTTTTTTAAACAATTGTTTGTAGAATTCATTTTTTAGGTTCAATTGAATTTAATGACTTTTTAAAAACTTCTATTTTTATTAGCACATGTTTGAAGTACAGAATGATTATATTCATGGTGGGGAATTGGTACATGTACATAACATATCTCAATTTTTTTTCCTCTTGGTTCCCTTCCACCCCCATTTTTTTCATTTTTGCTAGCATCAGGTATATTTATTTCTTTTATAACTATTTATCAAGTTAATTATCATAAACACAGATTAACAGCCAGACTGACAGGCCAAAAGCATAAAAAAATACTGAATCAAAATGTATTTTTAGATACATTGGCCATGCCTATAGCTTTTTTAAGTCTTTGGTATTTATTTGGTTCCAGCCAAGCTTGTGCAGGGTGGCGTGTGAACGGTGGTCTTAGGATGGTGAGGATAGGTGGGTGGCTCAGGTGAAGGCCCAAGTGAGGAAGCTACACTCTAGCTGGCTGTCCAGGGGCAGGGCCCCCGTGGTACCCAGGTCGTTGCCTGGATAGCTTGCTTATGGCAGACTGGCCTCCATGTACATGCCTAATGGTGCTGGAACAGGCCCTTTGGGCTGTGTCCTGCAGTCTTGAACATTTAGGTCAGTGGCAGTCCTCACGCATCGGTCATGGCAGCTTCCAGAGTCTGCATTTCTGACAGGTTCCAGGTGCCCTGTGCCCTGCTTCAGCTGAGGATGATAGGGTAGCTGCGTATTCTGCTGCTGTCAGACTCTATCCCACTTCCCCCTGTTCTCACTGCCTCCTCAAAGACAGTGGATTCAAACTTGGTTAAGTGGGCAAGCATTGATAGCAAAGTGGTTTGTACTCCCCTTAAGGCTGATGTAGAAAGGACTACCCATACCCGGTGTTGGCCAGCTGTGAGCATGGGACTCCTGGGCCAGTGTGTCATGCCACCCACTGACTCCTTTACCTTCTGTCAGTGGGGAGGCTTAAGACATCTTTCTTAGATTTATTCCCTAAGTGTTTGATGTTTTGAGCTCATGTAAATAGTATCTCTTGTGCTAGTATATACAAGTATAATGGAATTTTGTGTTGGGTGTGTGTGTGTGTGTGTGTATGTGTATTTTATCCAGTAATCTTACAGAAACTTGGGTGTTAGGCTAGGGTTGTATCTCAGTGGTAGAGTACTTGCCTAGCATGCGCAAGGCCCTGAGTTCAATCCCCAGTACCACACACAAAAAAAAAAATGAAAAGAAAGAAAGAAAAATAATTTAGGTGTTAATCTTATTTGAGCTTTGGAGTATGTTTTTAAGTACACAGTATAAGAAATGAATTTATTTCTGGGCCAAAAAAAAAGAAATGGGACTCAAGAGGCAGTGAAAGCGGGGCTAAAAATTCAAACTCTTGCAAGAGTGGTGTCTGTACGGAGACAGGCAGCCTCCAGTGGAGAAGCTATGTGGTTTAATTCCTAAAGCGCAGGAGTCCCTCCCTTTATCTTCCACGGCTTGGGATCCCAGGTTCATAGTCTATCCTGAGCGATCTGTTTCGTCTACACTTGTTGCCCTCCCATCCTTTCCCTTCTTACCTCTTGCTTTCTCTTTGTAGTTATTTTTAGTTTTTTTTTGGCTTCCCAAGATTCAGGAAGACTTGTTTAATAGTTGCCTCTTACCCCAGAATCTTTTCTCTGGTGTGAGTATTTGTACAGCCTGAGTGTCCTGGTCTGCCAGATGACTGAGCTAAGTCTGAGAATAAGGGCTTAGTAGAGTGGTTAATTAAATATGGACTGATTAAAACTATGTGTACCTTTTATAGCAGTTGTATCTGCTACTAATAAAGCCATTTTTAGTTCTTCCTTGCAAGTCCATGTGGCCATTATCTGTTTTTCTTGTCTTTTACTGCCTGTGACTGCCAGATATAGTGAGGGGAGATGTCTTTGGCTACTGCCCAGTCTCCAGAGAGATGCTTTCTGCTCTCCACTGTTAGATTTTTTGCAGTTGGGTTTTTGTAGATGCCTCTTTATCGGGATAAGTGTGTTATTTTTTTTCCTTAATTTTCCAAGCATTTTTATCATGAAGGATACAGAATTTTATCCCCTCTGACCCCAACTGTGGAAAGCACTATAAATTACATTCATTATTTTTTAAAGGGGAAGCCTGCTTTGGACACCCAGACTTGGTCATGGCATACCCTTTTTTCTTTTGCCTTTTTGAGACAAGGTCTCTCTATGCAGTTCAGGCTGGCCTTGAGCTCACTTTGTAGCCCAGGCTGGTCTCGAACTTGCAACGATCCTCCTACCTCAGCCTCTGGAATGCTGGAATTATAGGTGAGTACTACCATGACCTGCTGG
The DNA here is from genome assembly GCF_000276665.1 of Chinchilla lanigera. NCBI lineage: Eukaryota > Metazoa > Chordata > Mammalia > Rodentia > Chinchillidae > Chinchilla > Chinchilla lanigera. The sequence continues at coordinate 3,511,923 of NW_004955538.1, read as the reverse complement.
TTGTGATTATTTTCTTCAAAGATTTAGGACTAGCCAGGGTCTATCCTTTGTTGTTTTGGTTTTGGGAAATTGTATTTTGCAAGGCTTCATTGACATTATGACAGCTGCCAAATGTATTGCCTGAATTTTTTTTTTTTTTCTGAACTTATTCTTAATATTCCCTTAACATCCTTTTAGACTGTCTGAAACAGGAGCTGGGCTTGGTGGTGCATGCCTATAATCCCAGCACTCAGGAGGCTGAGGCAGGAGGATTGTTTTGAGTTCGAGACTAGCCTGGGCTACAAAGTGAGCTCAAGGCCAACCTGAACTGCATAACCAGACCCTGATGCAAAAAGACAAAAAATAAATAAATAAATAAACAAACAAACTATCTGAAACAATTATGGAGGTATCCCCTCTTTCATGTCTTCTGTTGGAAATTTTGCGTTTGTTTTTTTGGATCCGTCTTGCTAAAGGGTTATCAGTTTTTTTATGAATTTTTTTTCTTTTCTTGTAACAGGTTTTGTTTTTAATTTTTTTGTTACTGGCTTTTTTTAGGGGGGTGTCTTTCTTGGGGAGCATCTTTTTTTGGGGGGCACGTCTTTTTGAGACAGGATTTTGCTATGCAGTTCAGGTTGGCCTTGAACTCACTTTGTAGCCCAGGCTAGCATTAAACTCGCAGAGATCCTCCTACCTCAGCCTCCTGAGTGCTGGGATTACAGGCATGTGCCACTATGCCCGGCAGTAACAGATTTAGTGAGATGTAGTTCACACACCATACAGTCCACCCATTAGCATGTACGAGTCAGTAATTTTGGTCTGTTTACAGAATTTTGCAACCATCACCTTTAGTAAAGCCTGTGTGTACCTTTACCCCCCACTCTGTGAAGCCACTGGCCTGAACAAGCCGCAGATCCACCTTCTGTTTCCTGTATTTGCTTGTTAGCACAGCATATACCTGAAACTGTGCAAGTGTTGTTGGTAGGTTATGCTTGTTGTTTGGAAAAGCTGCCAGGCTGCTTGCTGTCCGTCCTGTGGCCCTCAGCAATGTAAGGGCTCTGTCTCCTCCCCTGCGCCAGCAGCAAGAGAACCAGACCGTTGCTTTATTGTATGCTCAAACTTCGTTGGTTTTTTCTCTTATTTCTTGCCTTCTATTATTTTCAGATTTATATTTTTCCATCGTGAGACAGATGCTTATATCCTTGAGTTTTGTCTTTTTGATTTTTACCCTTTTTAAAAAAATTTTTTGTAGGTTGTCTTTATTCTTTTTTAAAGTTTTTTTTTTATTAATAGATATTTGTCATATATATTGATCACATTCATCCATAGGGAATTTGTACCTGTACATAATATATCCTAGTTTTTCTTTCTTTCCCCATTCCCCTCCCTTCCCTTCAGTCCTTCTCCCCCCATTTACACAAGCTTTGTTTCCATTTTTTCTTTCCATTTTTTTTTCCTTCTCCCTCCCTTTGATTTTTCTAATGCAAACATTTGAGAGGATAAATTCCTCTAGGTGGGTTCTGGTTGTATCACAGTTTTAAAGTGTCATATTTTTATTACCATTTACTTCAGAGTATTTTTTCTCTTTGGGTCCATAGGTCATTCAGAAGTATATGGCTTGTTTTGTAAACAGTTGGGGATTTTCTAGTTTTCCTTTCATTCTCAATTTTGAGTATAATCCCTTGTGCTTTGAGAATGCCCTTGGATGCCAGGTGTGGTGGTGCACACCTGTAATCCCAGCACTCTGGGAGGCTGAGACAGGAGGATCGTTGCAAGTTTGAGACCAACCTGGGATACAAAGTGAGTTCAAGGCCAGCCTGAACTGCAGAGCGAGACCCTGTCTCAAAAAAAAAAAAAAAAAAGAGAGAGAGAGAATGCCCCTGGAGTCACTTCCAGCTCAGCTAACTGCCTGCTTTGGCTGCTGCAAGTCACAGGTGGGAATGGGCATCCTCAGCTGGCTGGGATGTCTTGCGGAGGTCAGTGAGGTCCAGGCAGTTTGCCATGCCCATGTCCTCTTCCCTGACCTTTGCCACTGTGAAAGAAGTGAGTCACGCTCTCCCCGTGGCTGTGGGTTTGTTGCTCCTGTCTTCTCATTTTTCCATTATTTTCTGAAGCTGTATTAGGTAAATACAAATTCAAGGTTATATCCCCTCCTGGAGGAATTGAATCTTTTAACATGATGAAGTGTCCCTCTGACTAATAGGTTTTCTCCCTAATACATTTTCCCTGAAATTCTGCCTTGGATGAGTACACCACTTTGTATTTGTTAATGCGTGCATAGTCCATCTTTGAAAATTCAGTCCTTCTTCATGTCATATTTAGTGTTTTCTTTTTTTGGGCAGTAGTGAGGATTGAACCCAGGAACTTTGCACCCCTTTTTATTTTTGTGAGAGTCTTGCTAATAGTGTCCAGGCTGGGCTTGAATTTGCAGTCCTCCTGCCTCAGCCTCTCAGAGTCCTGAGATTCTAGAGCTATGCACCACACCCAGCTTAGAATATATTTTTTTTGTAAATTGCATATATTATATGCTTTATCCTAATTTTTTAAAATCCCACCTTAAAGTATTTGTTTTTTAATTAAATATATGCACTTAAATTTAGTGACTATTGATATATTTGGCTTTTATCATTTATATTTCATGTTTGCTCCATTTTTTTCTCCCATCCCTTTCTTACCACCTCCTAAAGTAACCAAGTTTTTATTGTATATTTTTCCCTTAAATAACTTGTTTACATTTACTAATTATCATTCTAAGTACTAGTAATTAGTGCTAGAGATTATGCTTTGTATCTTTGTTTGTTAGTGTCTACCTTAATTAGAACCTTACATTTTCCCAAGCAGTGGTGTTATTATTATTGCTGCCACTTTGAACTGTTAGGATTCCCTTGCATCTACCCAATTTTGACCCCTTTAGGATTCTTCATTTCTTCCGGTACTTCTGTACTTTTTCTTTTCTTTTTTTCTTTTTGAGACGAGGTCTTGTTGTGTAGTCCAGGCTGGCCCTGAATGCAGTATGTAGCCCAGGCTGGCCTTGAATTTATGGCAGTCCTCCTGCGTTAGCCTCCCAAGTGCTAGGATTATAGGCATGTGCCACCATACCCAGCTTGTATTTCTGTACTTATAGTCTGATCATTTGGTGTCTGTCTGAATAACTCCCTTTCCCTTTTTAAAAAAATGTCTCCTGGCAATTAAAAATAACTTCATTTTGTCTCCACTTTTGAAAAATATTTTTGCTGGGTATAGAAGTCTGTTTCTGTTCTTTATATTTTATTGCTACCATTCCATTTTTTTCTGCCTCCCATTGTTACTATTGAGGGGTGAGGGCTGGGGATGTAGTTCAGCAGCACAAGCGCCTACCTGGCAAACACAAGGTTCTGAGTTCGATTCCTGGTACCAAAAAGAAAAAAAAAAAACAAAAAGGACACTGATCGAATGACGGGTGAGCTATAATTCTGCTATCTTTGAAAGTAATTAAAAGGTAAGCATGTTGTCACTTGCTTTAGGAAGTATCTTTGTCATTGCTTCAGGGATTTGATTCTGATGTATCTAGATGTGATTTTCTATGTATTTATCCAGGTTGTTATTTATAGAGCTTCTAGAATTTGGGACTTGATGTCTTTTGTCTGTTTAGTATAGAAATCTTGGGTAGTGTCTTTTCTAATAGGGTCTGCCCCATTCTCTCTTTTCCCTCTCTGAAATTTCAGTAACATGTATGTTAGACCTTTCTTCCTTTATTTTGTTGTATCTAATCAGGTATCAAAACCATCTGTTAACTTCTAAATTTCAGTGATTAGTTGTCATTAGATTATCCTTATTAGAATCCTGCTGTTCGATGAAATTCTCCATCTTGTCACATGGTTATGTGTGAGTCTTTGAGAAATCTAGTAGTTGGATTTTTGTGGTTCTGTATTTATGTCTTAGTTTTCTCTTGGATTTTGTTCTTTTGGTTTTGTTGTGCTTAGTAGCTTTTTTTTTGATTGAAATGCTGCATATTATTATATCTAGAAAATTGCAGAGATAGTAGATACTTTTCCCTCAAGAGGGAATTTAATTTTCCGTGGGCAGGCAGTGGCCATATGGGCCAGGGTGGCTCACCCAGCAAAACCTGCTCAGGACTGGTAGCCCCCAGCTGTTTCATTTGTGGAACTTTTCAAATGCAGACATCCATGCTCAGCCCTTCAGCCTTATAGAGCTGCCTTAGGGGCTTGTACTATCCAGCCTTTGGCCCTGTGCCACTCAGGAGTTGTGCTGCTTTGCAGGGAGCTTGTGTGTGTGGAGGTGGGCTCACCTGAGTGACCGCTGCTTTTCTTTTCCTTTCCTTTTTTTTTTGGTGTGGGAATCGAACTTAGGACCTTGTGCTTGCCAGGCAGACCACTGAGCTATATCCCCTACCCCAAGCTGTCTCTTTTCTAGGCAGTATGGACCTGTGTGTCTGGCTATTTTGGATGTTCCTGAAATCCAAATTTTATCACCCCCTGGGGGAGACTGTATGAGAATGAGGCTGCCCCTTTGCCAGGAGAGTGGCAGATGCTCTGAGGAGAGCAGTGGTGCAATACCTCTGGTTGTCCCGGCTCTTAACAGTTCTTGACAGAGGGGGCTGCTTTTCTGCCAGACTGTGAGCAAATGATTAAAACTGGAAGTCACTGGTGCCAGAGCTCAGAAACAACATTTGGCTTGTGCTGCTCGCCCCTCTCAGGAATATTGGTGTGCTGGGTGACAAATGGGGTTGAAAGCCTGAGGCTGCATGTGTGAGGGTGGGCAAGTACATGGTTAATTGAACCATTAGCATGACTGTCTCAGAAGGTTAGGATGTAACTGTGCCCTGAGTTCTGCCTCGCACAGTGGGCAGGGAGCATGAGTTAGCTCTGGGCCTGTTCAGCATAGCTCCTAGGCCAGCACAGCAAGGGCTTTGCAGAGATCCCTGGGCCACTGGATACTTCACAAATGTCACATGTGACAGCCCACCTGAATTACTGCAGGCTGCCATGGTTCTCAGATTTAGTGTACTGCCTGGGAGGTGCAGTGGAACAGGGACATGCTGGCCTTTTGTGGGGAATTAGTCCTTCCGAGAAAGGTGGGCAGGTACCCCATAGCTTGTTCAGACACTGCCAGAGCATATGCTTTCTCTAAGCCTTGAGGCCAGCATGAGGGTGACCCTGGTGTTGTGTTGGGCAGGGCTATTTCCGACCTGGGAGCTGGGTCCTCACAGGGCCTTCTTTGGGGTACTGATGCTGTCCATGTTCTGCAATGACTGATGCTACCCCAAGCTGTGTCTGAGATCCATCAGCACCTGCCCCAGGCAGGGATGGGTCCTGGATGCCCTCTCTCCCTACCAGGCTCCCGTTTCTGGAAGCTTGGGATGAAGCTCCTTCTCTTCTATCTTCTCAGATGTCACACTCAGCTTTGTGCCTCTGCAGGAGCTGTCCAGTGCAGGGCTCGTGGATGTGCTGGGAAGCCTCTGATGGCAGTGGCCCTCCACTTGGGCATGACAGGAAGGACAATGTCTGACATCTTGGAGGCCGTTCTGCTTCATCCTCTGCTAGGTCAAGAGCAGAAACATGAGCCAGACCCTCTGGACTCAGTTTTGGTTCTGCCTCTGAGAATGACCTTGCTGTTCAGCCTTGGTTACCCTTGCAGGAAATTGGGAAAGGGACAGCTTCAGTGCCTCCTGAGCATGTTGTCAGAGAGCAGGGCCCAGGGATGTGTAGACAGCAGCTGCTAGATTGTTGTGTACACAGCAGGTATCAGGGTTGTGTAGATGGCAGGGATATTATGTAGACAGCTGGCATCAGAGTTGTGTAGCCAGCATGTGTGAGTGTTGACTGGTAGTGGGTGTTGAGAGGCTCTGTGGAGCCATCGTCATGGCTCCTGGCATAGCAAGTGCAGGCCAGGTTGCTGAATGCTGGAGCCTTCACCTGGTTTGCACCCTGGAACCTCTACCCTGGATGGCACTGTTGGCTGGGCTGTGAATAACTGAGTAAGAAGGAATCAAAAGGGGTGTGTGGGTAGACAGTGGTGAATGCCACCTGGCTGGGCTTCTTGGCAAGTGGAAGTTCCACTCCTCTGTCCCCAGGTAGGGGACCATGTACATACTCTGTCAGACCCATGGGTCACCTGGTATCTATTTAACTTGGTTAACAGTTTAAGTCCAGCCTCCTTTTAAAAAATAACACGTGTTCTCCCATCTCAGAGTTGAAGTAATTATAGTTTTCTATGAATGTTGCAGCCTTCACTCTGCCATGACTGTCTGCCTGCCCCTCTTCACCAGCTATCCATCCGTCATCCTCTTATGTATTCAAAGCAAGTTGCAGGCCTCTGCCCCCTCCCCTAGTCCTGCAGAGGGAGGTGATTAGCTCACTTAAATTCATTATTTATGACTCTTTTCTTTGGAGGTAAAATTGGCATGGGGTGAAATGCACAGATTTTTTTAAAGATTATTTTTAGCCAAGTGTGGTGGCTTATGCATGTAATTCCACCACTCAGGAGGCTGAGGCAGGAGGATTGCTGTGAGTTCAAGGCCAGTCTGGGCTACATAGTGAGTTCCAGGCCAGGCTGAACTACATAGCAAGATCCTGTCTCAAA
>NW_004955538.1:3494945-3503747 GCF_000276665.1 Chinchilla lanigera | reverse complement strand
CATGATAGATCCCAATTGAGCGGCGGCGGCCGGCCTAAGGGCCGGCGCGCAATAGCGCTCGCCGCCGCATGGCTCCCCATGCGCTGGGGGCCCACCCTCCGGGAGCCAGCAGGCAGGAAGCTAGCCAGCCGGAAGACTGGCGCTCCCCACTCGCAGCTCCCTGTGTGCCAGAAGCCCTCCTTCCGGGGAACCACGAGGCCGGGAGTGAGTCGCCGGTCCATTATTTGCATATTTTTGTTTTTTTATTTTGAGACAAGCTACCTAAGTTGCCAAGTTCCCCAGGCTGGTTTACAACTTGCAGTTCTCGTGCATCAGTGTCTTGGTTACTTTTCTCTCGTTGCTGGGACAAAATACCTGACACCCAAAATTAAGGAAGGAAAGGTTTATTTCACTTACAGTTTGTGGAGGTTTCAGTTCATACTTGGCAAGTTACAAGGCAGAGTGGCACATGGCAGAGGGCTACAGCTCAGGGCGGCAGAACACAGCAAAGCAACAACACAAAAGCCAGGAATGGCCGCAGGCAACCTCTTTTCTCTCCCTTACATATGCAAACTGTCCACCCCAGGGCGGGTGTAGCTCTCACACACATAACCAATCAAACTCTAAAAGCCTGCCCTATGACCACATGAGGCTTTGGGGGGGGGGGGGGACACAGACATGAACCATAACAGCCTCCCAGAGTGATGGAATTATAGGCACATGCCACTGCACCTGGTTCCTTTTTTCTCTCCAGTGCTGGGGATTGAATCCAGGGCCTTTGCACTGAGCTACATTCCAGCCTCTTTATTTTTTATTTTGAGATAGGTCTAAGTTGCTACATTGTCCAGGCTGGGCTTGAACTTAGGATACTCCTGTCTCACTCTTCTAGAGTTCTGGGATTACTTGTATACATTACCATACCTAGCTCACAGGTTTTTATCATAGCACTGGATGAATTCTGACAAATGCATATATCTTTGTATTCAGTAATCCATAGAGCAACAGAGCAAAGCTTCAAGATGTTCCTCAGGCTCTTCCCTGTCCTGTATAGGTGGCCACCATTCTGTCTTTTTTTTTTTTTTTTCCGTTTTTTTTCTGGTAACGGGAATCAAACTCACGACCTCGCGCTTGCCAGGCAGGTGATGTGCCGCTGAGCTAAATCCCCAGCCCCCATTCTGTCTTTCTGGCCTAGACTAGTGTCTTATTCTAGGGCATCCTGTGAATGGATCACACAGCCTGAGCCCTTTTCTGTAGGTTTCAGTTACTTGGCATGGTTTGTATTTCCCCATGTTGCTTTCTGTGCTGAGTACTATCATGTGCACACCAGATAGATCATTGATCCTCTCTTGATGGGCCTCTTCTCGAGTTTGTGCCATTATGACTGCAGCTGCCAAGAGCATCTTGGGCAAGTCTTGCTGTGGACATATGTTGTTGCTTCTCTTGGGTAAATGCTGGGAAAGGAGTCACTGGGCCAGGGGTGGGTGCATATTTAATTGGGTGAGAACCTTCAGGGTGTCTTCCTATGGCTGTGCCTTGGCATTGTGGCGGTGTGTTTGGCTGTGGCATCTACATCCGTGTTCTTGTCAGTGTCTGGTTATGTGGTTCCTTGGTATTTGTTTCTGTGGTGACTAATGTAGTTGAGTTCATTTCATGTATGTTAGCTATTTTGTTTCTCACTGAAGTTTCTGTTCACAAGTTTTGCCCTGTTTTTTGGCCTTTGGTTCCTTTGTTTTGAGACAGGGTCTTGCTGTGTAGTTCAGGCTATCCTTGAACTCACTGTGAAGCCCAGAATGCCCTCAAACTCCTGGCAATCCGCCTGCCTCAGTCTCCTGAGTGCTGGGATTACAGGAGTGTGCCTCCACACCCTGCCTGCCCTCCAGCCCATAGTTGGCTATTGCTGGCCTCCATGTTAGTGTGGTGTGTCTCACTGTGGGACAGCTGGTGCTAGCACATCACAGCCCAGCCCAGGGGTATGTGAGGGTCACTTTTGGGATGCACATACTGTGGTTTGGACAGATGTGTGTGGTTCTTACCCACTTCCATACTGCACAGGTGTCCTGGCCTAAACCCCTGTGTTCCACCTTGTCACCCCTCTTCCTCCAGGCAGTAGCCGCTGCTAATCTTTTTCCTACAGTTTTGTCTTTTCCTTCCAGAGTGTCATGGAGTCAAGTCACACAGCATGGCCCTTTGCCTCTGATTGCTGTTTCTGTTGTCTTGCTTCTGTGTCATTGATTTCTGCCTTCTTTACTTTCAGTTCTTCTCACTAGTTGTCTCCCTGTTGCTTCTTCCATGATGAAGCTGGTACCTGTAGGATAGAGAAGTGATGTTCCTTCCTCCAAGGGCTTGGCACCCAGGCTCTGCTGCCTGTGACTTGGGTTGGAAGATCGTGGGCTTTCTTTCTCCTTGCATGTCAAGGTCCCTGGGCTTCATCTCACACCTGGTCACACCTGCTCTGGGCTCTAACTCAGCACCAAATTTTCTTATTTCTTAAGCTGGCGGCAGACTATCACATTTTGTTAATGTGATGCTGAGATAGATACAGCGTCCTGAGGCAGCTGACACAGACTACTGGAGAGGGACCCAGACATGCAGAAGTGGTGTGTGTGTCCAGCAGTCAGCACTACAGTGCTGGTGCTCAAGGGGACAGCTGAAAGGAGACTTGTACTTGCTGAGCACAGTTAGCACTGAGTGACATTTCCAGCCAGTGGTGTTCATTTGAATAAACTTCACTGACAGTAGCAGCCCTACTAAGGACCAGTTTTCTGTTGTCTGTGCCATCTGAATTTGGACTCGCTTAGCACATGTCCTTGATACTGTTTGCTCATCTTTTGAGGGTGAGACCAGGTCCCACTCTAGAGTCCTTTCAGCTGTCCCCTTGAGCACCAGCACTGTAGTGCTGACTGCTGGACACACACACCACTTCTGCATGTCTGGGTCCCTCTCCAGTAGTCTGTGTCAGCTGCCTCAGGACGCTGCTGAGTGCTGGGCAGGCCCTCAGCAAGAACTCGAGGAGGGGAGCCTGAGTGTGGTCACTTGTACATTTCTGCTTCAGGGACAAAGAGCCTTGGTGTGGTAAGCAGTGGTGGGCAGGCAGGTGGTGGTCTGTGGAACCCTGTGCTTTCTCAAGGGTGTGTTTGATTCCCCAGTGTGGCTCCCAGCATCTGTAATAGCCCTTGTCCTAGTTCTCTGTGACAACACTGCCCCCGTGCCCTGATCTGGGGGACAGAAAGTCTTGGCCAGGCCTTAGGTTCAGGTAGCCTTTGTTTACTGATCAGTGCCAACTTGAGAGCAGCAGGTGTGGCTCGGCTCTTGTGTGTGCGGATGCTCCTTAACCCTGGCTGCAGACATGCTCCTTGACCTCAGCGACCTGCTTCAGGTAGATCACTTTTCTTCTTCCTAGGGATTCCTTATCCAAGGGATGGCTGGGAGGCCCCCATCTATGGGGGCAGCAGCTTACATAGCTGTGGTTAGGTGCACCAGGGTTTTGAAGGGCAGCTCCCCATGGGCTTATAGTCGTAGTGCTACCTAGAGCCCAGAGGCCTGCATTGGAAGCACAGGAGAAACCTGTGGAACTTTGTCCTTGGTAAAGGGAAATCTTTAAAAGGAAAAAGTGGACCCCCTGTAGGCATTTTAAACAGTGGGAAAGCCTTATACTTACCCTTTTTATAGTCATGTTTTCTGGGTTCAGAGAAAGCATTTTCTGTTGCATCTCTCATTTCCCAACAAGTGAATGTTGTGAGAAAACCCAGCCAGCGACACTCATGGGCAGGAGAGGAGGCACTAAGACCTTGCACTGTGTTCCCATGGACAGCTCTGGAGGGCTGGCTGGGGACTAACTCAAGTCCTCAGCTGGGTTGTGGCTGGGCCTTGAGGTCCATAGTGATCACTCTGAGGATTAGTAAAGAGAAATGCCATTGAAAATTAAGGTGACGAGTGTGAAGATGGGATGGATTTCACACTGAAATGAAGTCTTCTATCCAGATCTGACAGGCCCCCAGGGTCTTGGGACCCCGTAAGCCGGGATGTCACCTCTGGTGCCTGGGCCTTGGTGCCCTCCAGTACTCTATCTACCAGTAGTTGAGTCCCTCTGGCTCACATGGTGCCCTGTATTTTTGACTTCCCAGTTGTCTTTATAAATGGCATCCCTCAGCAGTTATTCGGAAATATTTTGTGAAGCTAAAAATAACCTGTTGGAATTGTGATCATCCAGTGACTTCACATTCCAAATGTGCTGCACTCAGTTCAGGGCAAGGTCGTTTGACTCCCAACTCCAAGCCAATGACTTCCCAGAAAAGACAGGCTGAGGCTAGGTCCTTGGCCTCGGCTAGGCAGCAGGAAGTGGCTCGACAGCATTTGGAGGCAGAGTAGGATGCAGCAGTCAGCTCCAGCGTCACAGCTTTGGAAAGAGAAGCCAGGTAGGGTGTCTAGACAGAAGGTGGCCAGGAAGGGCTAAGGACCGTGCTGGGCAGGCAGAGCCACATGGTCAGGGCCTCTGACACGGTAGCTAGTGAGGCAGAGCTGAGTGTGAGGCCTTGGTGCCTGTGGGAGGCTGGGCTTTGTTGGCAGCTGGGATCTGGAGGGGCCAGCAGGTAAGGACCAGGCAAAACTGACTCCTCCCTGGAACGGTCCGTAACTGGTTCTTCTCTTCCCCTGAGATCTCCTTGGACCAACTTTCTTAGGACCTGTGTGTGATACATGCCCTCACCCTTAAGGACCTCACCCAGGAGGTCTACCTCCCAAAAAGGCTGGTTACTTTGAGGAAATAGGTAAAAGATTGAATTGGAAGAGACCACCCTGTTTAGATTTAGTTCTTGATTCACACATATCCCAGAGTTAACCGTCAACTCTTAGGGACCTGGAGGACAGAAAGTACACCTGTTGTGAGTTGAAGGAGGCGACTGAACAGTCTCCTGCTGCCTGGATATGGAGTCTCTGTCTCACCCTCCCTACTCCTGGGCTCTACGAGCTAACATGTCTCAAGAGTTCCCTCCAGCTCCTACCTCTACACTGTCATTTCTTAGACCCCCTGGTCCTTTCAAGTCTACAGGGACCCCAGAGTGCTACTTTCATGCCAGGAAAAAGGAACTTAGCCAAGGGCCCACAGGCCAGGTTTGCTTAGGCAAGTTTGTCTTTGGAAAAGCCAGAGTCAAAGGGCCAGTTACACTGTAAGGCCTGGAAGTCCCAGTGACAGGCCTGGGATGAAGAGAGCAACAGGGTGCCCTGGGGGCTCCCAGCCCTGCCTGCCGTCCAAGCTTCCGTCTGGATTGCTTGTCCTACACCTACCTTGACTCTTCAGAAGCATCCTCATCCACCTGCTGCTCAGGTCAGCACTGGGCTCCTTTGGGATTGCACTGAGGTGCTAAGCTATACCTGGAGTTCGGCATACAAGCACTCCCACCACAGACTGACAGCTCTGAGACAGTCCTGGGGCTGGGCCCTACCTCCTACAACCACCGGGTGGCAAGGAAGAGAGGTGGCTGATGGGAGCTAGTGATGGGAGCATTGGAGAAACATAAGACTTCTTGGGCCCACAGAGCCATGGGGTGGAGGTGGTGTGGCCAGGCAAGCAGGCCTTGCTTGGTTTTGAATCAAACATTGTGTGCGCAGCATGATCACACCTGACCAGTTCCCTTCAGGCAGGTCTAAGCAAATGGATCGGTGGTGAGGCAGTGGCCTGGAGGTGGCAGGAAGCCTATTCTTGTGTGACTTGGGGGCCAGTGGAGACAGCCACTCTAGGGGAGGGGTACCACACAGGTCAGCAGGGGCTTTGACACTCGAGTCTTTAAGGACTAAACAAAAATAGGAATATTGTGGAGGGACAATAGGTGCTGGGGATGTAGCTTAGTAGTAGAATGTTTGCCTGGCATGCATAAGTCCCTATGTTCCAGCTCCAGCTCAACAAACAAAAGAAAAAAGGAAAACATTTCCTCAAACACCAATGCATTTCTGGCTGTGTTCTTCCCACCACAGGTGAACGTGTACGTGCTGGGGAAGACATTTCTGCTCCTAGCAAGGGAGCTCTGCATCAACGCACCAGCTATAGGTATGCCGGGCATGGGCAGGGTGCCACTGGGCCTTTGGAAACCAGCACACCAACGTGCTGGAGAATGGGAGGGCTGGGATATTGAAGTGCAAGACCCCAAGGCAAGAAACACCTCAAATCTGCTGGGAGCCCACCTGGGTGGGGCCTCACTTCTGGTTCAAAACCAGAAGGTTCATTGCTGGTGCCCACCAGGAACAGACAGGGAAAGCTGGGCATAACACCTGGAGTTGGGGGCCTGTCTTGTTCAAGAGATTGAGGAAGATGAACAGCCACCAGGCACCAGGCACCTTGAGGAAGGTAGGACGTCCACATAGACAGGGATGAGAGGCGGCTTCTGGAGATGAGTGCTCTCCCTAGCCTTTTGAGTTTTATAAGGAAACCGGTTGTTGTACCTGGCCTAGAGGGGCTTCTTACTGGTGACTGTCAGCATGTGGAAGTGTCTTCTTGGTAGTCAGGAAGCACCACCGGGAGCCAGGGTGGTGCTGGGAGCCTATTCCTGGGTTACTACCTCTGTGGTCATCCTTCCTTCCCTCTGGAGATCAAGCTGGGATTTTTCCAGGACAAAGCAGAGCCATGCAGTGCACACTTGGGAAGACAGGCTGGGGCCTGAGAATCTTTTACCCACAGTGTACCTCAGCTGAGGTACCAGTAATGCTTTTGGGAAGTGTACCTAGCCACAGCCCAGAGGCACAGGGGCCTAGGGTACAGATGGGCACCTCTGGGACAGTTTCTTTCTAACCACTCAGTACTGATCAACATTGCAGACCTTCCCATGACAGCAGCTTTTGGAGAGAGTGCCCCCAGCATAAAGCCAATAGCCACTTATCCATACGTGGATCTTGTTTTGCAAAACCTTTATTATGAAAATCCACTTAAATAGGTAAACTATTTTAAGTGACTTTTCGGTGACCTTTATTTGAAGGGAGGGTCTCCAGGCAAGCTTGGAACTAGTTGGAATCCAAAAGGCTGAGAGGAACATCCAAGTGCCCAAAGCGTGGTTGCCGCTGGGCAGGAATCTGGAGACTGGGTTGGGTCCCAACTGTTAACCTCACGGGGCATGTGCCCGATAAACAGGAAACACCAAGCCTCAGCCTCCAGGCTTTGTGTGGAAAAGGTGCCTGTTCACAGATTCAAGCTGATATAAGTAGGGAAACCTTTAACGGTGCCTGTAAGGCAGTCAGCAGTGTCCTGCACCTCCCCTGCACTTCCTGAGTGACTTCTGGCAGAGAAAGGGCCAGGTGTTGTTCCCTCCAGGGCCCCTCAGCCTCAGGCATAGAAGATGAGCTCTGGGATCTGCCCACCCTGGACCCCCGTCCCGTTGGTGCTGTCCGAGGAGCACTGGAACTGGAAGGCCACTTTCCCACACTGCACTTCTGTCATTCCCTCCTGCCCAAAGTAGCTGAGCTCACTGCCATCCAGCACAGCACTGGCTGTGTAGAAGGTATCCTGCTCAACCTGGACTGGATGCTCAAACCAGACTGGGAAGGTATTACTGGAACCATCTGACACAAACTTGGTCAGATTCTGAGCCAGGACCATCCCCAGCCGCTTGAGTTCAATCTTCACACTATACTCTGCCTTCCCAGAGCTGGACCCATACAGACCCAGCCCAGCGATAAACACCCTTCTGTCTACAGCAAACTGGATGCTGTCACAGCGCCCACGGTACCGCCACTGGTTGCTGCGATAGGCAGAAGACTGGAACCGGTGGCACCTCTGAGGGGCAAGGCCTTTCCTCTTGGTCAGGGGAAAGTCAAGGAGGGGTTTGTTGGCAGCAGTGTACCACAGGAAAATGTTGTGGGTCTCCTCCAGTGTTAGGATGTCTGACTGGGCAGCACCATTGGCAAACTCCTCCAGAGTCATGGTTGGAATTCGGACTAGATAGAGGGCTCGTCCTAAAACGTGCCTCTTGTTGTGTGGAGTGATTGGTAGGCCCTGCCTTTTGCACTCCGCCTCAGCCCAGTTCAGGACAGCTTCAAAGACCACCGCCTCCTTGGTGTTGAGGGCCTCCCGAGTCACAATGATCTCCAGTGTCTGTCGGTCGATCTCACAGAAGCCTTCAGAGCGCAGGGCCATCTCGGCCTGTGCATCAATGACCTCCCAACAGCGCTGCGTCAGCTCAGGCTCCTCAAACAGCCGGCTCTGGGACAACAGCACACAGGCGTTTTTGGCTTCCAGACTTGTCTCCAGAAAGTTGACGCAGGCTTTTGCCAAGGCTGGTACAATGTACTTCTTGGCAGCATACAGGGTGGCCAGCACCGTGTCAGCCTCAAGATCGATCTCATCACTGTACATGTACCTGGAAGGCAGGGGCTCCATCAGCCACTGCTGGGTGACCCCTAGTAGGTTGCAAGAGGTGCAAGGGCCAGCAGGGAGGAACGCACCCCAACCCCAGCAGCGCACTTACTTTAGCAAGACCAGGAATGCGGCAGGCTCCACGTCTGGAATGTGGATTTCTGACTTGACTTCCGCAAGGTCCCCGTAGAACATCGCGTAGAAGACCGAGCTGCCGACGGCCAGCACGTACTGTGGGCGAGAGAGAGCCCGTGAGCAGCGGCGCAGCCCCGCAGGCTCGGGGGAGCTGCGTCAATACCCACCTTGTGGGCTGGCACCCGCCGGGCCGCCCCCGGGGGCCCCACGACGAAGTGGACGTCGGCCATGAGCTCGTTGTTGAACATGAGCGCGTTCCGCTCGCGCAGTGTGGGGTGGAAGGCCTGCCAGTGCGGGCTCTCGGAGTTGTTGTTGTCGGGAGCGGGCGGCGCGGGCGCGGGCGGCGGCGG
>NW_004955538.1:3489183-3494470 GCF_000276665.1 Chinchilla lanigera | reverse complement strand
CCGCCGTCGCCCTTCCCCGCGCGGCGCCGGCGCGTCTCGTGACGTCGCTGCGCGTCACGGCGTGTTCCCGACGCCGCGGCCCCGCCCGGGCGCACAGGTCCCGCAGGTGCTGGCTGGCGCTCTTCGGCCACGCTGGGGTCCGGAGCGTTGGGACTTGTGCTTTCCAGGGAGCAGGTCCCTAGTCCGCAGTCGGTGCGGTTCTTCACCACGCGGAAACGAGATGATAGCTCGGTTTTGGCGTGGTTTGTTTTTTTGGTACTGGGGATTGAAACCAGGGGGTTCTCACTGAGCTACATCCCCAGCCACCCTATTTGTATTGTTTTTTCAACTGCAAATTGTGGCAAAATATGATCAACGTTATTATGTACACATTTCCAGAGGCTTTAGACATGTATAAATAGGGCCCTTTAGAAAGGAAAAATTTAAAAAACAAAACCTTCCAATTTTGTCTTTGTAACTTTCCCATAGCAATGGTTAAAATGATTTTTGGGTCATTCGTTGCAAGATACATGACAGCACCTTAAATGTAGCAGGTCAGGTTCCTCTGTAACATTTTTTTACATCATGTGTTAAGCAGTGCGTGGTGGCGCACGCCTGTAATCCCAGCACTTGGGAGACAGGCAGGAGGATCCTTGCAAGTTCGAGGCCAGCCTGGGCTACAAAGTGAGCTCAAAGCCAGCCTGAACTATGTAGTGAGATCCTGTCTCAAAATGATAAACAAACAAACAAACAAACAAAAAACTGTGTTAAACTTAGAAATACCTATATGTACAGATAGCTAATTTTTTTTTTTTTTTTTTTTTTGTTATTCTCCAGTACCGGGAACCGAACTCACGACCTTGTGCATGCCAGGCGGGCGCTTTTGCCGCTGAGCTAAATTCCCAGCCCCCAGATAGCTAATTTTTAAGCTAAAAAATATGTGCAGTACTGTGGCATAATATGTGGTATCTTTAATAAGTTAATATTAGCCAATTTTTCATAGCTTTTTCTTCCAGTTCACGGGTTAAAAGTTGTTACTGAAGTGCTTGCTGTGGTAGCACATATACTAAAAAAAGTTGTTACTGGAGCTGCCTGTTTTATACATATTACCTGGTGTTTAGCACACAGTGCAGGTTTTTTAAAGACTTACGTTTAAAGCTAAGACCAGTGACATATTGTAGGAGACCAAGGAATGTAATGCAACCATATAAACATGCATTACATTAAAGTGTCTAGATGAGGCTGTTTTTCAGTTTCTTATTTTAAGACATTGTCTTTCTTAAGTTGCTGATCTACCCAGGCTGGGCTTGACCTTTTGATCCTCTTGCCTCAGCCTCCCAAAGTACTGGGAATACAGGTGGGCACCACTGCTCCTGACTCTATGGCTCAGGTTTTGTAGAAAAAACTGACATAGCTAATTCTCCTCTTCACATGAAGAAATTACTCTTAGCTCCCTTGGGCACCCTTGAGCCCTGTGCCCTCTACACACCTGCAGGTTGGTCTCTGGGCACCCCACGGTCCCTGTGTCCATCCACCTGAGGACCTGGGAGCAGCCTGTGACCCCACCCACTCCCCTGAAGGACAGTCCATCATCAGTAACATGTCTTCCTTCTCTGGCCCCTTGGGAGCAGGTGAGAGGCTTGAGTCTTGTCTTCCAGTGTTTGTTACATGAATGTGGGGTAGGGGTGGGGTAGCTCAGTGGTAGAGTGCTTGCCTAGCTTTGGTTTGAAATCCCAAATCATTTTTTTATCATTTTAAAGAGTAAAAGAAGGATTACATAGTAATGGGGGGCTTACCAAATTACAGACAAAGTGGTAGGAAATTACCAATGGTTATTGTTTTACATACTACAAACTACAAGATAGTTTCTCAGGAAAACAAATAGACAAATAATAGTGTTACAAAAGAGGTAGGGAATTATCAATAGTTGTTGTACTGTACTTTGGTATCTTCAAAATGGCTTCTAAAGAGAATAAATAGAGCTATACATGAGTGACTGATTGAATAAACATTAACTGTTCTCTTTTTTTAACATTAACTATTCTCAATGGTTGTTGTAGGAAACACATAATAATAAACATACATCCATTTATGAAGTAGCATAGGAATAATACAAACATTAGAGAGTTATGGACAGATTAGTAGGAAAATGTCAATGGCTGCTGTAATACATGGTGGTATCTTCAAAGTGGTTTCTCAGGAAAACAGAGATATGCAAGAAGGATCTAACAAGCAGTTACAGCCTAAGGGTTGTCAAAAATAGCATATTACCTCCTCACCAGTGATTCCTTTCACTGAGGTGTGACAACTGGAAGGAAGGCCAGGATTGAAAAGAAGGACTGAGAGACTTACACCTGTGTTTAGCAACAGGCTGTTTTCTTATTCCTCCATAGTCATGATTACCTGGGACTCCTCCATGGAGATGCCAGTCTGGCCAGAGGGAGAGGGCAGAGTATGCCCTGGGCCCCTCATTCCTGTTGGACTAACTGGTAGGATGGGTCTGAGCTCTGGGGCCTCCATTGCCTAGCGTCTTTGAGGCCCTGGGTTCCATCCAGTCAGTGTATGGGAAAGTAATTATATCCCACTGTTTTAGTTTGAATTTCTTTAATGACTAATACAGTTGAACAGTTTTCTTTTTTTTTTTTTTGGTTTTTCTCCGGTACCGGGACCGAACTCAGAACACAGTTTTCTGTGTTTATTGCCCATTTGTATTTTGTTCTGGATTTTGTTAATACCCTTTATTTTTGTTTTGTATTTTTGATACCAGGAATTGAGCTCAGGATCTTGTGCTTGCCAGGCAGGCACTGTGCCACTGAGCTATATGCCTGGCCCTCTGTTTATTGTTTTTTATTGGACTGTTGATACTGCAGTATTTTTCTGCCTTCTTTGAACACACTTAATCATTTAGATTGTGGCAAATACTAGAAAGACCTTTTTACACTGCCCAAATGCTTTATATAAATCAGCCCTGAGGAGATAGAGGCTGTTGTTTTCCTTGAGAAATCATGCACAGAGGGGTTGGGAAAGTTGGGTGGGTCCTGAGTATCTTGCCCTGGAGCCTGGGCTGTCTGTTCTTTGTGGTGTGTGCCCAACCTCTGTGTGCCTGTCCAATGTGGTATAATCTTGGCCAGTTTGACTCTTCTTGTTGGAACTTCCTGTCAAGCATCTTGCCTGGTGATAGTTGATAATGGCTGGCATTGGTCAGATATTACAAGGCCCAGGAGTCTGAGGGTGTCCAACACTCCACATAGCTTCTTGCCAGCTTTATGCTAATCCTGAAAGATGGGTAGCACCCCAGCTTAAAACTTGAAAATAAGCTCTCATTTTTTTCCCATGGTTATTGATCTGTTCATGGTTCAACCTACTTGGTTTTGAGGAATGTTCCCTTGGAAAACATCCTTTTCAGGAGATACTTACTATGTTTCCAACGAAGGACTCCTGGAGTACAAGGATGAAAGTATTGATGCTCCAATTTTTCAGAGAAAATGGACAATAGATAGGAACAGACACTATCCATATAGTCAGGAAGTACATGAAAAGTGCAAGTGGGATACTTCTGGGCCCGGGAGGTGGCTTAGAAACCTGGAGGCTAGGACCTGGAGTTCTCTGCTGGGAGCAAGCATCACCCTGAGAGCTGATTGTTCTGAAAAGCTGGCTGTGCACACACTCCAGCCTAGAAAGTCCATGCCAAGACACATCCACAGAAATCACTGCAGGTGGTCACTGTGACAGTGGTTCTGTTTCAGTTGTCCATTCTCAGAGAAAACAGTAAAGGGCATAAACAGTTTCTAAGAAGTAATGTAAATGGATAGAGTGGACACAGCTTACATGTCCATCAGCAGTAGAAAGGATGAATTTATCATTGTGGGTGAGAAGGAATGATTGGAACCACACACAACAAAGACATTTTTCTATTCCTGGTACCAAAAGAAAGAAAAAAAGCCACACACAAAACCTGGGAGAATGGTTGAGGGTGTGATGGAGTAGTAGGAGTGGCTGCTTGGAGCCCCGGGGCTCCTGATTCACATTCTGACTCAGGTCCTGGTGAGCACATCTTACATGTTCCCTCTTCCTGCCCCTCAAGGACCGCTGCTCTCTTTGCTGTCCCTATGAGCTTAGCAACTCTAGGCAAACCCTAACCCTAACCCTCATGTACAATATTTGTCCTTTGAGGGTGCAAGTGTCCCTTTGAGATCCTGATTTCAGCTCCTTGGATGTATACCCAGAAGTGAGAGTTTTTTGTTTTTTCAGTACTGGAGGTGGAACCCAGAGGCACTCTGCTCTACCACCAAGCCACATCCCCAGCCCTTTATTTTATTTTATTTTACTTTATTTTATTTTATTTTTTAAAATAGAGCCTCACTAAGTTGCTGGCCTCACACTAGCAATCCTTCTACCTTAGCCTACTTCCTGTGTAGCTAGGATATAGGCATATGCCACTGTGCCTAGTAATTTTACTCTTGTATTTATTTATTTTATTTATTAATTTTTTTTTGTCCTTTTGAGACAGGGTCTCACTGTGCAGTTCAAGCTGGCCTTGAGCTCACTTTGTAGCCCAGGCTGGTCTCCAACTCGCAACAATCCTCCTGCCTCAGCCTCCTGAGTGCTGGGATGACAGGCATGCCCCACCACACTCAGCAGTTTTACTCTTTCATTATTATATTTTTGATATGTAATAATTGCATTCATCTTGGGGGCCTGGTACATAAACCTATCCCATCTTGATCATTTTCACGCATGTCGTGCTCTATGCTAATGGGTATGGGGTGGTTTGACTTAAATTTCTCTGACAACTAGTGATGTGCACATCTTTCTGTTTGCTTGCTACACATTTGTATCTCTTTGGTAAAATTCCTTCCCTCCTACCTTTCCTCTGTCTGTCCCTTTCCCTCTCTTCCCCTCTCTCCTTCTCCTCCTCTCTCCCTCTCTCCCTGTCCAGCCCCTTTTAGTTTTTATTTTGAGATAAGGTTCCACTAACTTAGCCAGACTTGAACTTGCCGTCCTCCTGCCTGAGCCTTCCAGAGTGCTGGGAGTATAGATGTGTGCGACCATGCCCAAGTTGGTGAAGTTTCTACTTAAATTCTCTACTGGTTTTCTAATCAAGTAATTTTCTTTGTTATTGACTTGTTTGAATTCTTTCATGTTGTGGATTTTGATGCTGATTAAATACATATTTGCATACTCTAGAGGCTGACACAGAAGGATTGATGCAAGTTTGAGGCCAGCCTGGGCTGCAAAGTGAGTTCAAGGCCAGTCTGAACAGCATAGTGAAACCCTCACTCAAAAAGAAACACCCCCTGGCAAAAAA
>NW_004955538.1:3450746-3489083 GCF_000276665.1 Chinchilla lanigera | reverse complement strand
ATGGTTTGCATATAGTTTTACCTTTTCTTTCTGTTGATAGATTCTTTTGCTGTACAGAATTTTTTTTGTTGTTGTTGTTGTTTTCCGGTACCAGGAATCAAATTCATGACCTTGTGCTTGCCAGGCAGACACTGTGCCACTGAGCTAAATCCCCAGCCCCTGTGCAGAAATTTTTTAGTTTGAAGTAATCCTGTTCTGCTTTTCTTCCACTTGCTTTTGGTGTTATAAAACCTTTCCCAGTGATTTCTTTTAGTTTATAGTTTTAGGTCATATGCTTAGGTTTTTGATCTGCTTTGTGTTAGGTTCTTTGACATGGTGTAAGGCGGAGTCCATCTTGCTCTGCGTTTCCTCTCACTATTGTTGAGGGGCCTGTCCTCCCTTGTTATCCAGCAACTTGTCAAAAGGCTGTGACAGTTAATGCAAGGGCTGCTTCTCAGGCTTTCTGTTCCATCCATCAGTCTGCCTGTTTGTCTTCCTGCCAGTACTGTGATATTTTTATTTATTGCTTATTTTTCTTTATTAGCCCTTTTTCCTGCTTTAAAAGATTTATTATGTTAATTTTTCATTTTGTTTTTAATTTATTATTTTCATTGTTTTTCTTTAACTGCAAAAAGTGCTCAAGTCTATACACATATCTAAAGGATTGTTTTCATTTCCCCGTAGTGTTTAGAGTTGAGGGGACTATATATTTCTCCTTTCTGGCTAATTTTTCAGTTCCATTACACTTATGGTCAAAGGATGTGTCCTGTGAGATTTTTTGTATTCAGCGAAGGTTTCTTTGTTCTTTAATATACACCTTTATTTTTTTTCTGTACTGGGAATTGAATTCACGACCTCACGCTTGCCAGGCAGGCACTGTGCCACTGAGCTAAAACCCTGGCCTACACACCATTTTTTGACTATTCACTGATTTTTTTTTTTTAAAAGCTTTTATTAGTCCATGCCTGCAGTGCATAATGATTATACTCATTGCAGGGAGTGGGTGTGTGTTTGTAGCATATCCTTCTTGGGTTTTTTTGGTTTTTGGTTTTTTGAAACAAGGTCTCACTGTGTAGTTCAGGCTGGCCTCAAATTCACTGTGTAGCCCAGGCTGACCTCAAACTCACAGCAGTCTTCCTACCTCAGCCTCCTGAGTGCTGGGATTACAGGTGTGCACCACCACACCTTGCTCACATTCTATTTCTTTTTATTTCCTTTTCCTTTCCCCTCCATGTTAAGTCATTGAGGCCAGGCATGGTGGTGCATGGTGACGAGGCTGAGGCCTGTCACAAACATCTGGACAGGATAGGGCAGCCACAGCATTCCTATTTTTGCTCTTCACTTTTTTGCAGTGTTTTTTGGTTTCTTCCTTTCTTTTTTTTTCTCTCCTCCCTCCCTCCCTTCCTTCCTTCTGTAGTTCTAAGGATCAAACCCAGGGGCACTCTACCGCTGAGTTGCAGTCCCCGTCCAGGTCTTGCTCATTTGCCCAGTTGGGACTCAAACTTGCCATCCCTCTGCCTCAGCCTCCCTCAGTGCTAGGATTACAGGTGTATGCCACTAAACCTGCCTTTTGATGGCTCTTGTAAACAGTATTTCCTGTACCTTTTTATCTAAATCAATTAGGAACTTTAGTGAATGTCAGTGGTTTACATTTAGTTTCCTTTCTTCCTTCCATAGTTGAAGACCCCATCCGTCACCGTGGGATCCCAACTTATTTGTAATGAAATATTTGCTAGTATTTGCAAACTTACAGCCTTCTATTACAGGTATTAGTGTAAAAATCCTACCTATATTAGAATTTTTAGCACCCCTCTGGTCCCTAGTTCTGATGAGTTGTGTTTTATTAAAGACAGAAATCTTAAAGGCTGTTTTTTAAAGTATCACATTTTTCTCCAAATAATGTCTTTTTTTAGCAACCAAATCTCTAAAAGTAAAAGAAAAAGAAGTGGAAATTGGATGTAGCTCCATCCCACCTTGTGGCAGCCTCTCCCCACCCTTTGGTCACTTGGGTGGGGGCAGAGCCTGCAGCTGCCTGACTTCGTCCTGGGGCTCCGCTGTAACATCCAGCACAGCACAGCCCAGAAGCTCTGGCTCCTGCACAGCATGGTAGTTTGTGCCATTTGGCTTGGCACACACAGTGCCGCAGGACCCAAGTGTTCTGCTTACCACCATCTCCTCTGCCATCTGAAACCTTCACTGGGTCTTTCTTCTCTTGATACGGAGTCTGGCTATGTTGCCCAGAGTGGTGGTCGCAAACTCCCAGCCTCCAGGGATCCTTTTGCCTCTGCCTCCTGAGTACTGGGACCCTAGGTGCCTGTCACGGTGCCTGGCTTTCTCCTCTGGGTCTCTCCCATGAGTTGAATTGGGAATGGAGCCACCTGCAGGATCTCACGGGGCTTCCTGGGGCAGAGCTCAGGATAGAGGTCAGGTGGGTCCTGCCTTGGCCTCCTGAGTGCTGGGATTGAGCTGGGTGTGATGCACACACCTGTAATCTCAGTACTTGGGAGGCTGGGTCAGGTGGGTCCTGATAGAGGTCAGGTGGGTCCTGGGAGGAGGCGCTGGGTGCTGGTGCATGTCCCTCCTGCTCTTCTGGGAACATAGACAAAACTGACCCATGCGTCCAAGGCTTTCCAGGACCCACTACGTATGCACTCTTCTGCTGTCTCCTGTCCACACACGCTCATGGCCACCCTAGCTCTCTCCTGACCTTGTGCTTAGGCCTCAGCTGTGCTCTTTAGCAAGGTCTTCTGGACATTCTGTTTTAAAGCCCTGTGTGTTTCCTTCTATGCAAACACACACACTGCTTGGTGAGCTCTGTGCCCAGACCCAAGGAGGTACTGACAAGGAGCAGTTGTGTGTGTGTGCGCTTATGTGTGTGCCTGTCTGCCCCAAAGCATGCAAGAGCCATGCAAGCTACCTGGTGAACTTAGAGGGTGAATTCACCCTCTCTTAAAAACCCTGGAGAGCACTGTGGAGGGCAGTACTCTCTGGGTGGCCAGGGCCAAGGCTGCTGGGCCGAACCCTGGCCATCTGTGCCCTGAGCAGGCCAGTTCTTGGGAAGGAAGCAGCTTCTCAGCCTTGGGAGGGGACCCTTGGGCACCTATGTGGGTGGAGAGGGGTGGGGCCCTCCGAAGCCTGTGGGCTACGAAGCCCTCTGGTCATTGGCCACACATGTGCAGCTCACTGAGCTGGTGTGTTTGCACAGATCCATGCCTCTACATCCCACGCTTTGCCCACCTGCTGGAGTTTGGGGAGAAGAACCACGAGGTGTCGATGACAGCCCTGAGGCTGCTGCAGCGTATGAAGAGAGACTGGATGCACACGGGCCGGCGGCCCTCAGGCCTCTGTGGAGCAGGTGCGGTAGGAGGCCCAGGCCTACCCCTGGGGTGGCAGCTTAGTTGCACAGTCCAGTTGGGTGCAGTGGCCGCTGTGGTTTTATTTTCTGAGCCAATCTTTGTCTTTGTGCTGCTGAGGATAGACCCAGGCCTCAGATGTGCTGAGCAGATACTGTATGACCAAGTTGCACCCCAGCAGTCATCTTTGACTTTGAGCAGCCAGACCTGTTGGCGTGGATTGTACCCTGAGGGAGGGCTGGCTGTAGAGCTGGCTTCTGTGCCCAGCACTGCCCCAGCCTACAGGGTCTTCAGCCCTCGAGGCCTTTCACCTGCTCCAGCCGAGATAAGAGACAAGGTCTCAGAGAATGAAGGTTGGCAGATGCCCTGACCTTAACCTCAGGCTGTCCATGCTTGGGGGGTTGCCCTCATGATATGCCAGGTTCTTGCTGCAGAAGGTGCTCCCTGACCCTTGCAGGGTAGTTGACCTGTTGCCCACAGATTTGCACTTGGCTCTTGGTGCTGGCCATGGTCTGGCTGACCATGGCTGGACTCTGCCCCCTGACCAAGGGGGGCCTCAACCTGGCAGGGCCCTGGCCTTTTCCAGCACCCAGTTTCCTCTCCTGCTGGAGTGGCAGGTGTTAATGCTCCAGGTGCGTGGCCCTCTCTGTCTGCTGTGGCCTTGGTTAGTATGTGACAAAAGTCACACCCTTGTTCTCCCCAGCCTGGGCCTCAGCTCCTGTCAGGCCCAGTGTCTTCCACCGGAGCTGTGCTGAAGTTAATTAGTGCCTGTTGACTGTGTTGTCAGAGGTCTATGAAGTCCTCAGAGTTTCTGCTTTTTTTTTTTGGTCTTTCTGAGACACAGTCTCACTACACAGTGCAGGCTGGTCTTCAACTCACTTGGTAGCCCAGACTGGTCTCAAACTCATAGTAATCCTCCTGCCTTGGCCTCCTGAGTGCTGGGATTGAGCTGGGTGTGATGCACACACCTGTAATCCCAGTACTTGGGAGGCTGTGGCAGGAAGATCACTGCAAATTTGAGGCTAACCTGGGCTACATGGTGAGTTCAAAACCAGTTTGAACTACATAGTGAAACCCTGTCTCAAAAAGACAACCCCCACTCCCAAAAAGAAAACAAGTCCTGGGATTATAGGCATGTGCCACCATGCCCGGCAGTTTCTGCTTTAATTCTCCTTTTATTTAAAAGTGAGAAGTGCTTCGGCCATGCCCCAAGGAGGCAGGGCTATCGCTGCCCTGGAGCATCTTTGCAGCTCATCTGCTTGGGGAAGGTGGGCTTCACCTGCCCCTCACTCTCCAGGTGAGGGTACCCGCTGCCTTGGCACAGACGTGTTGTGCCCCGTCAGTGACCCTCCAGGGCTGCTGCAGACTATCTGCTCAAGCACAGCCGAGGCTGTGTTCTGAGTACTCTTGTTCTTTCCTAGCCCTTCTGGTTGCAGCGAGGATGCATGATTTCCGGAGAACTGTCAAAGAGGTCATCAGCGTGGTCAAAGTGTGTGAATCCACGCTGCGGAAGAGGTGGGCACTGCCGTTCGTGGTGAGGTGCTTGCAGGCGAGACTGCTCTCAGCCACACACCCGCTCGTCCCAGCCCGGTTCCTGCTGGGTCAGATCGTGTGAGCAAAGTCTGTAGAGGTGCCTGACCTGCCTGCCTGGGCCCATTGTCCTGTGGGTGGTGTGGCCCATCCTTGACCTAGCCCAAGTGACCCATCTCCTCAGATGAGGGCCACCCTGCGTGTATACCCAGGGCACAACGAGGGGTGGCCACGGACATGCTGGCAGTTAATTTACAGTGTGTTGGGGTGACCATGGTGGTCACGTGTGGAGTTTCTCACAGAACAGTGGCCTCTGTCATGCCTCTCACAAGCCTCAGGCACTGGTGGCTGTGCTTCAGTTGAGGGTATCTACTATAGCAGTTTCCAGAGGTTGGTAGGGTTCTTTCACTTTGAATATTTGATCTCTAGGTCTTATTAAAAACTCCAGCCAGGTGTGGGGGGCGTATGCTTATAATCCCTCACTAGGAGGCTGAGGCAGGAGGTTCACCATGAGTTTGAGGCCAGCCTGGGCTACATAATGAGTTCAAGTCTACCCTGAACTACAAAGCAAGACCCTGTCTCCAAAAAACCCAAAAAAACCAAACTTCTCTATTAAGCATTTTGAAAGTGGTATAGAATGTCTCAGATTCAAGCACAAACCAGTCAGAGGGGTGCAGATTCCCCACTCCTGGGCCTGTGTGTGCCACTGCTGATAGGGTCAGTGGAGACTCTTATGTAGATGCAGCCATGTTTCACTCTGTGTAGACTCACAGAATTTGAAGACACCCCCACCAGCCAGCTGACCATCGACGAGTTCATGAAGATTGACCTGGAGGAGGAGTGCGACCCCCCCTCGTACACAGCTGGACAGAGGAAACTGCGGATGAAGCAGGTAGGACCAGTGTTGGCACACTGCCTTTGCTGCCCTGGCTAAGGAATGTCTGCCCATGGGCTCCCTTCTGCCTTGTGCGGAGGCCCCCAGCACTATCCACCCCAGGGCTCACCTCCAGTACCACCTCTGCAGCCTTGCATTGGGTCTGGTTTGCTCTACAAAGCCAGAGTGCAAAGTGGGCCAACCAACGACACATGCTTTGGTACGCCACAGGAATCTGAGAAAAGAGGGCACCTCTTGGGCCGCGGATTTAGCTCAGTGGCACAGTGCCTGCCTGGCAAGCGTGAGGTCATGAGTTCAATTCCTGGTACCAAAAAAAAAAAAGAAGGCACCTCTCTCCACCTCCAGCACAACCGCATCTCATCTCCCTCACCATCCTCTCATCGATGCTGCATGTGTTACACGCTCAGAGCCAGGTCTGCATTCCGCATAGGTGGCAGCGGAGGTACAAGGCCCACCCTGGCCACAGCCTCCTGTCAGGAGCACAGTGCCTGAGGAGAGCTCCACTCACCTCCCTGGTTGGGTTGGCACTGGGAGGTGAGGCGTCCAGCCTGGGACTTTCATCCCTGAGTGTCCCCTCTTCTTTTTCAGCTTGAACAGGTCCTGTCAAAACAACTGGAGGAAGTTGAAGGTAATCAACCAGCCTTGTCACATAAATGCTTCAGTTTTGTTAGAAAGTTTGCTTTGTACTTTCTGCTTTTGCCCACTTCATCCCCCTGTGGGGTTTTTTTGTTTTGTTTTATTTTGTTTTTTGGTCTTTTTGAGACAGTTTCACTGTGCAGTTCAGGCTGGCCTTGAACTCACGTTATAGTCCAAACTGGCCTCAAACACGTAGCAATGCTCCTGCTTAAGCCTCCCGAGTACTGGGATTATAGGTGTGCAACACCACATCTCTCCTTACTCTGTTTTTGACTGATTTTTCTAGGTGAAATATCCAGTTACCAGGATGCCATTGAGAATGAACTGGAGAATAGCCGGCCAAAGGCCAGGGGGGCTCTTGCCAACCTGTCAAAAGATGGTGAGTTCTGCCTGGCTTCGTCGGCCTTGTGTGCTCCAGCCTGGTGCCCCTCAGGTCTCCCCAGCGGCTGACCCTTGACCCCAGCCCTCCTGCCATCCCTTCCATACTAGTCCCACCCCAGGCTGGTGGTCACTTCCTGGTGGTAACATCCTGTGTTGAGCATCCAGTTGCTCCTAGCCACTTGTCAGCACCCACAGATGAACTTGTCAACCTGGCTCCAGCTGCATCCCTGGCTTCCCCAGGCCATCCTCCTGTTGGAGGCCTTGGCTGCCCTCCCGTGCCCTCGGGGTCAGTGTTCTCACTCCTGGCTCAGCCACTCAGGGCAGGAGAGACTCAGCCCTGACCTGGTGTCTGTGGATGCATGACTGGACTCCACAGCCTTCTTCCCTCCCTGCTCACCTTCACTGTCTCGGACTGCATTTGGGCTGTGAACACTGGCTGTAGGGCTCAGCCTATACCTGGGCCTTTTGGAGGTACTGCAGTACTCATGTGCTGGGCAAAGCTCTCTTCTGGGCTGTGTGAAAAGGAAGGAGTACTGCTGCTGTCCTTTGTGCTCTGGTGTGTACACATCTGCTCTGGGCCCAGTGAGCTGTGCCGCACATTGTCTCTGCCTAAGCTTTGGGTTCAGGGTGTGGCTGGGGCCATCTGAAAGCAGGCTCCCTTCCCCATTGGACCCTCGGCTCCATGTTCCAGAGCCCTGTGGACAGCGCAAGCCTGCTGCCTTCTCTATGGTCACAAGTTGTATCTCCCTCCTCTTGTTTCCTCCACTGCTTGCTGCTTGCAAATGATGGTGATTTCTATGCACTGATTTTCTGCTCCTGTGTTAGGAGTTCTATTGTCACTTTCAGTAGTTTTCGTTTATGGTTGGAGTTTCTGAACATCCTGGATTTCTGTCTGAGTCTGGTCACTGCTTGGCCCTGCAGCACCTCACTGAACCTCAGAGGTGGCAGCAGTCATATCTCAAGCCCAGCTCCTGGGGACCAGGGTGTATGCTTTGGGAGCAACACTCCTCGTCTGTCCTGGTGAGGAAATGCCCACCCGTGTGTTTCCATTGAGTGTCCCAGGTGTCCTCAGGGTCAGTGGAGACCATGGGGCTTTCTCTTTAATGGATGAATGTAATCCATGCAGTCTGTCTCCTTGACAGTACCCCTTCAGGCCTGCCCTCGTTCCTGGGAGGCACTGTTAGGCTTCAGAGGTCATCCTGGGAGTCCCTCCCTGGGGTTCCCATCCTATGGAATCTTAAGATACTTCTGATTCTTTTGTTTTGGATATTCTTTCTTACTGTTTTTAATTTTACATAGTTTTATTTTCTGATTTTTTTTTTTTTCCCAGCTAGGTTGATTATCCATTCAGTGAGCATTCACATTTACTTGTAAGTTCTTCTGTCTTCCTGGATGCTGTGTCTTTACGGTCACTCTTTCCTCCCTACTTGCACTGCCCTCTACAGCAGTGCTTCCCTCCAGGGGGTGTTGTCCTCCTCAGAAATGTGAAATTGTTTTCTAGTCTCAGCTGGCTTTTTCTGCAGCATGAAGGAGACTGACAGTCCTGGGGATAGTATCTTCTGACTTGGTCGTTATATATTTTTTTCTTTTCCTGTTTTTTTTTTTTTTGTTGTTGTTGTTTTGTTTTTTTTAAGATGGGGTCTCACTTTGTAGTTCAGATTGGCCTCAAAGTCACTATGTAACCCAGGCTGGCCTCGAACTTGCAGTGATCCTCCTACCTCGGCTTGCCGAGTACTCTCAGACACCCGGTGTTAGCTTCCACTTTGCTGTGAACGTAACCGGGTGTGTTGCTGCTGCTTCTCCTCAGTGTGGCTCCAGCTGCAGCAGTGCCTGTGGGCACCAGGCAGGAAGTGCTCTGTGTCCAGGGTGGGCAGGCAGGCAGGCTGGGTCTGTGCTGGCTTTCACTGTCCTAGCACATCGCTCAGGTCTGCCTTAGGCTGCTTCCTTCAGATCTCTGGTCTTTGCTTTCTTCCACCCAGTTACCTTGTACACAGTGGTGGCTGGTGGATGATGCCCGGTGGCCAGTGCCCTTTTTAGTACTCCTGAGGGTGTCACTAACTGCTCCCTCAGACCAGCTGGCCCACCTGTCAGGGTGAAGGCAGTCCCAAGCTCCACTCTGCCCCTACTGTCACTCTTCGTCATGCTGCCTGCTAGGGGCCATTCTTACACAGCAGAGATCTAGCTTGGCTGTCTGCTCTAGTCTGAAGAGCTTTTTACTTTACTAGCTGAAGGAAGCTCATTTTAGTAGCATTTTTGCATGGAGTTCTCTAAACCATAGTCTTGTGTCTCTGTTAGTAGTTTCCTGTATGTAATTTCATTCCACTCTCTTTGGGGCCGTACTGTATCTCTTCACACCTGCCCCAATCATGACAGAACAGGTGTGTTTCTCCTTCCCATTTCCTGCCTGTTGTCAGGCTGTTCCGTCTGCTGCCAATGGGAACCTGGAGTGGCAGTGGGAGAATGGAGGCTGTGGGCCTAGTGCTTGGCTCAGGTGGGGAAGGCTGTGGGTAGGACTGAGGTTCTTAGGCCAGTGGGAGCCACACAGGGCTTGGGAACAGAGGCAGGGTGGGGAGGGGGCTGCCACAGGGTGGAGGAGGTAGGCTCCTCAGGTACTGTGTTAGCACGTGAAGGCTTCTCCCAGGACCTACGCCAGCTTATCTTGAGGGGAACTTTGTACAACAACCCAGGCCCCTGTGGGTTACACTTGACTGTGTTGGGCCATCACATGTAAGTACCTGCTTGCCCCAGGAAGGCATCTGTGCAGACCGGTACCCTCCTGGCGCATACAGTGCTGGGCCTGAGCTCTCACTAGAACATACTTAGCAACTAAAGCAGAGTGAAGTGTTTTCAAATGTGTCTTTTAAGTAAGTTTAGCATGCAGTGATTTCTTAGGCATTTTGAAGGATGATCAGCACACGGTAAACCATCCTTATTTAAAGTGAGCCCTTTGGTTTTTGAGTTTTGATGAGTGCGTACAGCACCTGTGAAGCCAGCATCGTGTCAGGCCACTCGCAGACGTGTCACTGCCAAGTCCTCGTGCGTTTCACAGTGCCCCCACCTGGCCTCAGGCTGCCCCCTGGTGCCTTCTGTGCCTAAGTAGTTGTGTTTCTAGACTTCTGTGCTGAAGTCTTTCGTATACATAGCTTGCACTCGTTTATCCTCTGGCTTTGAGTCATCTGTCAACCATTTATGGCTTTTTATTGTGGTGTAACAGACCATGAATGTACTGAGGTTGCTTCTCCATTTATCTGTTGAAGGGCCTTTGGGGTACTTCCTGTTTTGGGTCTTACAGATACTGTGAACACTTGTGTGCAATCTGTGGACATTAATTAATTTCTTTTGTCTTGAGCAAGGGGCAGAATTGTGGGGTCTTGTGGAAAGTGGTGCTTAAGCTTCAAAGAACCCAGCATGCTTCCTGAGCTGCCACAGTGTTGCCTTCCCTTGGGAGCTCCGGAGGCTCCACATCCTCCCACTCAGTATGATGTACAAATCTTCTGGAGCCATGTGGTGGTAGCACTCGTGGTGTGACCTGGCAAACCCGTGTTTCTCTAACTGTCCCAGGAGCATAGTGTGTTTCTTGCTGAAGCTGGGGGTGCATCATGTGCTCCGCATCCCGCTTTACTAGAATGTGACCCACAGAGAAGCCTATGGGTCTCTTCTTACTGTCATGACAGTGTCATGCAGAGGGCAGAGGTACTTAATTCTTCCAAAATCTGTCTTATTAGTATCTTCTGGATTCTACTTCTGGTGTCACATCTAAGGAAGGCATCTGTGCCGAGTCTCAAATCTCAAACACTTGCTTTTTCTTACAGTGCATGTGCTGTTAGCCCTCCCCTCAGGCCTGAGTGCATTTGGGATAGCTTCTACATACAGCATGTGGTTTGGCCAGGTCACTCTTGCTCACAAATACCCAGTGCTGCTGCTGGCAGGACTATGCTTTCTGTGCTGCATCAAAAGTATGCTTTTTGCTGGTGCTTTTCATCTTAGTTATTTTTGCAACTTGGCAAAAATGTTTCTGTCACAGAAGCAGCTGTCAGACTCCTGTCTTTTGACAGGTAATTTGTAATTGTGTCTCCAGGCTCTGTTGAGGATACCACATCCAGCCTCTTTGGCGAGGAGGACGCTGAGGATGAGGAGCTGGAGGCAGCTGCCAGCCACATGAACAAGGACTTTTACCGGGACCTTCTGGGTGGAGGCAGCAGCAACTCGGATGCAGTAGAGATCCCCGAGGAGGGCGGCCAGCCCTTGGCCCTGGAGTCCCTGCTTGGCCCGCTGCCCACAGCAGCCAGCTTAGGCATCTCAGACTCCATCCGTGAATGTATATCGTCCCCAAGCGGGGATCCCAGTAAGTGCTTGTGGGACAGGGACAGGAAATGTTTCCAGTCTGTCCGGTCTCTTTCTTGGAGTGAACGAAAAGCTACCATAGACTTCCCATGTGTTCTGAAATGGTAGGCTGGGACCCCCCTATTTCCTTCCCACACAGCCTGTGCGAGGGACAGAGAGCCAGCACATGCCAGCTCCCCTTGGTGCCAAGGCTTCCCTCCTGCATTGCCAGTCTCTGTGCTGGAGCGTTGCTGGAGTAGCAGCAACAACCTGGAGGAGGTGTGGAGTCTCTAGGGGACTAGGACCAATGCCACTTGTCCCGTCCCTTGTTGGGTGTGGCTGAGAATTTACCCTGGGGGCCTGTGCCTCTCCCTTCTCAAGCACATTGCTTATTGCACTAGAGCACTGCAGTGATGAGCCCTCAAGCAGGGACAGCTGCCCTGCCATGCAGTGCTAGATCCCTGCTGCTCCTTGCCCATCCCACATTTTAAAACATCATCAGGCCAGCCTTAAGGAAGGGCCAGAGCACTAGGAGCTTAGCAGGGCTGGTCAGTCCCTTCTCGATTCTCCGCAAGGACAGGCTCCTCCTCAGTGTATCTCCTGGTGCCCTGTGCGATATGTCACTCAGTCACAGCCTCCAGGACATTGTGCAGCTGTCCTGGTATCAGGGCTCTAAGAGCGCTGGGCAGAGGCAGCCAGGCACAGTGACCCCAGAGCAGGAAGAGGCTACTCCAGCAAGGCTAGGAGAGCACAGGGAGCACAGCAACCACAGAGGACCCCAGGCCTTCCCATGAAGGCTGAGGTGGTTGGCTGAGGTGGTTGGGTACCCCAGGCCTAGGGGCCTTGCAAGGGCAGCCTGATCTCTTTTGGTGCAGACTTCACTCTTGCCCATGCTGGGTCCAGAAGGCGGGGAGGCTCCCTGAAGCTGGGCTCTGGAACTCACCCTCATATCTGCCCCAGCCTCGCATGCCTGGCTGTATCTCCCTGCCTGGAGGGAGCTCATGTCCCCATCTTGGCCCTTGGCAGGGGTGTTGGAGCTTTTTCTGCAGCTGCAGCCTGCCTTCCTGTCTTCTCATGTAGCCTTGCTGTCTCCTCCAGCATGGAGACATCCTGTGGGTGGGGTGAGGTTGCAGGCTTCTGGCAGCCCCTTGACACAGCTGAGCCTGGATGGCCCAGGCGATGCTTGCACCCCTCTGACAGGGCTACTCCTGAGTGACATTGATGTGATGCTTCCCTCTAGAAGACGCCTCGGGGGACGGTGAGCTGGATCTCAGTGGCATCGATGACCTAGAAATTGACAGAGTAAGCACTGCCTCTCGCCTTCTTGGAAGTCAGTTTATGGGGATGGGTGGCTCCCTGCCCAAGGCCTATTGCTGCCTCTGGCCTCTCAGGACCCTCTGGCTGGAAAGGGCAAGGGAGTAAAAGGTATCCATGTGGAGCAGAGGCCTGTCTATGTTTCTCCTTCCTTTAACAATTTGAATATACAGCCAGGCCCAGTGACTCGTACCTGTTGTAATCCCAGCACTGTGGGAGGCTAAGGCAGGAAGACTGCAAACCAGGAAACTCAGAGACTTAGTGAAACCCTGTCTCAAAATAAAAACTGAAAAAAAGGCTGGGGGTGTAACTCATTTTAAAAGCTCTGGGTTCACTCCTAGTGCTACTAACAGCAGCAACAAGAGTCATAAATAATAATAAATAAAGGGAAAGTACATTCATTGGAGAGAGATCTTAGCGTACGCTTGGCGTATGGAAGCTCCAAGCTGAAGTTCTTCCCTGTGCCCACACAGTACATCCTGAATGAGGCAGAAGCCCGGGTGAAGGCAGAGCTGTGGATGCGGGAGAATGCTGAGTATCTGCGAGAACAGAGGGGTAAGTGCCCCTTGTCTGCTTGGTGCCTGGTGCACGGGCCCTTGCTGACACAGCCCACCTTGACTTCTAGAGAAAGAAGCGAGAATAGCGAAGGAGAAGGAGCTGGGCATCTATAAGGAGCACAAGGTAGGTGCCTCCAACATGCCCAGGGTTCAGCTGCCCCCTGTAGTACCTGCAGGTAGGAGGGGACAGATCTGTGGACTGTCCCTTCCCAGTGACCCTAGACCAGGCTAGGCAGGCAGTTGAGAGCTATATGTTCTGGACCCCACATTGCGTCCCTGGCTGCCAGGTTGCCCTGATTTGGCCACGTGCATTGCATAGACTCCATCACCAATGGATCTGCCACCCTAGTTGGGGTGAGTCCCCAGCATGGGTGTCAGAGCCTCAGAGCTAGACAGGGTCCCTGGCCTTGAGTTCCTGTGGAGAGTGCGAGAGGTCCCATGTCTGTCATTTTCTCTGATGACCTGGGAAAATCTGTGCCCTGCCTTCCCTGCTGACCATCACAGTGACTGACTCAGCTGCTCACTCCAGAGGACCCCAAAGCCCAGGACACTCCTTACCCAGTAGCATGTTCTGCACCCTGAGACATGCTGGGCACTCTCCTCTTTCTTTTTGATGGGCACCTGTGCTGGGATAGTCGGTGTGCAGGAAATGAGGTGGGAGGTGGCACAGCTGGGTGTCCCCGGTGTGGCCTGAGGAGCCCTCTCTGGCTCCCCTGGGTGCTGCAGCTGCCATGCGTGGGACCAATCACAGGGTGTAGGTGATGGCCCACGTGAGGACTCACAGTTGTGTTTTCACTCAAGCCCAAAAAGTCTTGCAAGCGCCGTGAGCCCATCCAGGCCAGCACTGCCAGGGAGGCCATTGAGAAGATGCTGGAGCAGAAGAAAATCTCGAGCAAGATCAACTACAGCGTGCTTCGCGACCTCAACAGCAAGGGTGCAGGTAGCCCCCAGAGGAACGACATGCAGCCCACCGAGAAGGGCAATGCCAGGAAGCTGTCATGGAGGAGAGTGGTGGCCAGCAGGAGCGGGGCCGACCCTGGGACCAGTGTGGGGAAGAGGTACCGTCCTGTCCCTTGGGCTGGCTGTCAGGGTTGGGGTGGAGCCTCTGGAGCTGTGCTAGCCCTGCCCCACTGTGTGCTGGAGCTGATGGGCTGTCCAGGCGTAGTGTGGGCCATGTCCTGATTCCCCTCACCCAGCAGTATCAGGGTCTGCTCTATCTTGAGGAGGCCAAGGGATGCCCAGTGGGATGGCCAGCCACCAGTCCATGCCTTCTCTGGGCAACTTGCTTGCCCAGCTGGAGGGAGGAGAGCTGACTGCAGCTGGCAGGTAGGTGTGGGTGAAGTGGTGAGCAGTGGCACAGCAGCACCTCCTGGCAGGAGAGAGGGTCAGCACTGCCCTGCAGCTGAGCAAGGAGCCATCAGGCGGTGCTGCAGTGTTTCTGACAGTGCCCCGGGCACTGGCCAGTGCATCCCTCCCATGAAGAAGGCTGGGCATGGCAAGCGCCCCTCTGCCTGGGTTCCTTATGGGGTGCTCCCCACCCCATTCTCAGCCGGTGCTTTCTTTGACTCCGCCCTAGAAGGAGAGATGTCTTAAGGCATTCCTTTCCCTCTGAAGCTGGAGCCAACAT
Organism: Chinchilla lanigera; assembly: GCF_000276665.1. Classification (NCBI taxonomy): domain Eukaryota; kingdom Metazoa; phylum Chordata; class Mammalia; order Rodentia; family Chinchillidae; genus Chinchilla; species Chinchilla lanigera. The sequence continues at coordinate 3,474,488 of NW_004955538.1, read as the reverse complement.
CTCTCTGTGTGTCTGTTCCCATTGTGTTGTTTCCTTTTGCTGTTGCTAGTGGCTTTATTTCACAATACCAAGCTAGTGGTCTATGTCAGTTTGCTTACCAGTCTGGCCTTCCTGGGGCTTCTAGGATTCGTGTCATGCTCACAGAGTCCTTTTCTGTGTCCAATTATAAGCATATCCACCATGACTTTCCTTCTAATAGCAATATGGTTTTATTTTTTTATGTCCTAAGTTTTGATCTATCGGAAATCTTTTTTTTGAGACAGTTTTGCTATGTAGTTCAGGCTGACCTTGAACTCACGGGAATCTTCCTGCCTCAGCCTCCCAAGTGCTGGGATTATAGGCATGCACCACCATGCTCAGATAGAATTTATTTTCATGTGAGGCTGGGGGTGAGACCACGTGGCTGTTCTAGTTGGTGACCACTGACGGTACCCTGTCTCTACAAAACCCCATCTTTGTGCTGGTAGCAGAGGTCCCTGTGTACATACATGCTGTCGCTGAGCTGCTGGTGCCCTACTGTCCTGATGTGGTATTTGGTGGGCCGGGTCCTTAGGAGAACATCCTTTGTAGCCTGTTCATCTTCCCTAAATAGAGAGTCAGGGGTCTTCTCCCACTGCCACTTTGCCTTGTTCAGTGGGGGTTACTCTTATGTCCTCAGCTTGGGCACACAGTTGCTTCAGGGTCTCCTTGAGTCCAGGCCCTGCGTGTTTGCTTCTGGCACGGTCTGCATGATGCCTTCAGTTGCCTCTGTATGAGGGTATCATTGGTCCTTCTGTCCACTGTTTTCCCTGCCATGGTTTAAGTTGTTTTCCGTAGTGTTCTGAGTCCCAGGTGGCTCAGAACATTCTGTCATCTTATGTGAGCGCACAAATTTCCTCAGTTAGCCTTCACCAGGTCCATTTGCTCCTGAGACTGCTGTCCTATGGTTTCTCAATGGCCATTTGAGACCTGGTGTCCCAGGGCACCCCTTCCTTGTACATATAGGAGAGGGTGGGGCTGGGGATTTAGCTCAGCGGCAAAGCACCTGCCTGGCAGGCGCAAGGTTGTGAGTTCGGTTCCTGGTACCGGCGAAAAACCAAAAAGAAAAAAAAAAAGACATATAGGAGAGGGTAGCTGAGGTGGGGTTGGGAAGGTCCCAGGGCTGGGGTCCCACAGGGTCTCCGCTGTTACCTGCTGTGCCCACAGTGCCAGCTTCACCTATTAGCTTTAGCCCAAGCCATTGCAGGTCCACCCTGATTCCTGCCTAGGCCTATCTGAGCCAAGAGTTCTACCTCGTGTGGCAGTTCTGACCAGCTGCCTAGCAGCCCAGGTGTACACATGTGTGTGTCTTCCCTGAGTGCCCTAAGTGGTCAGGACAGTTTGTGAAAATCTGGTCTCCTGAAGAGGACGTAAAGCCTCAGCGTTTGTCTGTCCTCACCCTGGACAGAGAGAGGCCCCACGCAGCATGGGGCTCCTGCCCTTCTCCATTGGCCCCACTGCAGGGCTGGCCCTCTGTCAGAGGTTCCTAACCGGCTGCTGTACTAGGTCTTTTGGGCCACCAGGTTTGGCCTACCAGGGACCCCTGGGCAGGAGGAAGGGCTCAAAGGGTTGATGGACAGGGAGGATGCAGGACTAACAGCTTGTGGGGGCCTCCCCAGAGGGGACCTGGGGCAGTCTCAGACATAGTGGCCCACTCGTTGGACATCCCCACTTGTGTCACTGCCATGGAGCAGGCAAAGCACCCTTCACTCCCCATGTGCCCAAGTACCCTCAGCTCCAGGACAGCAGAGCGCTGGGTTGCCTGCCTCTCGCTGTGCCACACGGGACATTGCACCCTCTGATGGCACAGGAGCATGAGCTAGGGCTTGAGGGTGCAGAAGGTGTCCCCCTGAGTGGGCAGTAATGTTCAATACCTGCTGCTAGAAGGGGACCTCTGGCAGGCCCAGCAAACCCCAACCTTGCTCCCAGCCAGGTGGTGCCCAGCCCCCCATGCTGTAGTTGTCAGCTGGGGAGAGGTGTGGGGGTGGCTGTTACCCTGGGTCAGGTGTGTTTGTGGAATTCCACTGTGACATTTACTGTCAGGGCTGAGAGGTTGACAGCTGGAGCTGGCAGTGGGAATGGTGAGGATAGCTGGTAGCCCCAAGACAGCCAGGGTGATCCTGGGCATGACTCCATTCTGGTGGTCACACGAGCAACCAGCCCAGGAAGCTCCCTGTGTTTAGGGGCTCTGTGGCGTCCACAGTATCTCCAGGGCTGATCTGGCATGTCAGCAGGCAGACGTCAGCCACAGAGGTGAGCCTGAGCACTTGCTGCCACACAGCTGTGCCCCATAGGGAAGGGCTCCACTGTCCAGCCTCTCGCCACAGGCCATGTCCACTCGGCCCACCTGAGCAGCACTATGGCCAGGATGTGGGAACAAGCCCACCTTCCCTCAAGTGGGCAGCCTTTCTTCCCCTCTGAAGAGACTTAGCGTGCTCCTGTCCCTATGGACATCTCTGTGCTGGGGGTTAGGGGCTGGAAGGCAGGCCTGGTGTAGGGTGCCTCTGTGCCCTGGGGCAGGGAGGCATGACTGCCTTCCCTTCTTCCTCAGGGGCTGGTGGTGTGGGGAGAACTGAGTACATCTGTACCATGTGGACCCTGTCCATGACCCTTACATGGTGTCCAGAAGTCTGGGGCAGGACAGCCCATACTTGATCTTAGCCACATAAGTGGCCAAGAAGCAATGGGGCAGGACAGACTATCCATACCTCTCAGTTCTTTGGCATCTGTGGACTCATCAGGAAAGGAGCCATTGCTGTGGCTTTTGCGTCTTTGTGTCACAGACACACAGCAGAAGCCAGGGGCAGATACTGATTAACACAAGATGCACAACAGAGTAGAGTTAAGATGGACCTGGCTGGGCTCCTCCGGGCAGCAGCAAGGGCAACACACCCAGAAAAAGCCAGGAAGGAACAAGTAGGGCCTGGGATCAAGAGGGGACCTGAGGACAGGAAGAGAGACCTAGGGGAGGAGCCTTGATGAACACTGGGGTGGACCAGGAACCTGGAGTCAACCAGAGAGGCGTGAAGGCCAGGGACAGTGCCTGCAGCCACTGGGTGGAGTTGGTCCATGCCATGCAACACCAGGCCTGGCCCTCTGAGCTGCGGCTTACAGGCATTCAGCAGGCAGGCCAGGCTGTGACCACACTGCTCTCTTTCAGGTTGAGGCCTCTGGTGTCTACACAGCCAGCTAAGAAAGCAGCCGTGGGAGAGGTATGTCTCTTGGCACACAAGCAGGGCCTGGGAATTGTTCACCACTGCTCAGCACAGGCAGTCACTGGTGCTCATGGTTCAGGCAGCTGGGTCACAGAGGCAGAGTGGGGAGGTGAGACCAGGCACAGATCTGCTCCCGGGCACTGAGGGTGAGGATGAGGGTAAGCTGGGCCTGGATGTCTGATGGTGCAGCTTGCTACACAGCCTCAGGAGACCACAGGGCCCAGTGGACACGGAGCCAGACAGACCTCTGACCAGTTCAGACATGGGGCAGGAGTGCTGAGTTCCATCCAGGGCCAACCTGGAGAGGTTAGGAGGGTGGCCTGTGTGCGGCTCCTGTCCCAGGCTGACCCTCTCCTTCCAGGCTGCATTTCTGAACTCCCCTGCCCTGGGACCCGAACTGGCCAGGCCAGCAGCAGTGCTGGTGGAGAGCGGCCCAGTGTCCTACCACCCTGAGGAGGTAGCTGACGAGGATGATGCAGATGAGGATGATGGGGAACCCTGCATCAGTGCCCTGAAAATGCTGGGCAGCAATGGTAGGTGTATCCCATGTGGTTGGTGGGCAGGCACAGAAGCTGGGTGGGGCATCAGAGAGATGAAAACATAGACCATTTGTCCTTGATGAAGCCTGAGCTCAAACTGTGAGCTTCAGACTAAGACTTCTCTGGAAGGAAAGGAATTTGAACTAAGTTGGGACTATGTTGGCCATGTTGGTGGGTCTGCAGCCCTTGGATATGCTAGAAAGAGCTGGGTGGGGCTGAGGCGCCCACTGTGAGGGCTGCAGGCTCCAAGCTTACTGGTACACAGGGTCACCTGCATGCTTTCTTTTCACATGGGCCTCGTGAGAAGCCAAGGCCCCATACTAGGCTCCCACAAACATGCAGGAACAAGGGATCACAGGGTTAGCTCCCACCATGTGCGGCCTAGGGTGGGTCCACAGGATATCCATTCTCCCGTGATTGTGCTTTGTAGCTTATGGTTGTGATGGCGATGATGATGATGGCTACTGAATGTGACCTCAAGACCAGCAGCATCCTGATTGGACCCTGAGCACATCTCATGGGGGCTGGCGGGACCCCCAGGCATGGACCCCAAGACTTGAGGCCAGCCAGCACCTCCTGCTTGCTTGGATGCTCTCATCCCTCAGCCCATGTGGCCTCCATAGCACTTAACCATGGGACCATGTTTGAGCAACGTAAGGAGCATTTCTACGCAGTAGGGGAAGTTGGACCAGCCTCTGTCTGACAGGACATGGCCAGGGAGCCCCTGAAAGCTGGGTTCCATCGTATGGCCCAGCTTGCTGTTACTGGCCCAATGGAGAACCCTCAGAGGTGGGCACTATCATGTCCCCATTGTGAGGAAACAAACAGGAGCCCCTGGCCCAGCTTGCCAGCCCTGTACTCCAGGATTCTGCTCTTGTCCCACAGCCTGAGGGCCCTGGCCTTGTGCAGTGAGTCCATGGGGGCAGCCAGCTGCTTCTGCACTCTTATCACCACATGAGTCTAGAGCCAGTCCTCTGCCTTGAGCCTCCTTCCAAGAGGCATGAGCTCCCCACTACCTCTGGGACCCCCTTACTGTAAGGCAGCACAGGGGCAACACAGGATAAGGGGTCTGCACCTGGAGCTCAGGGGCCATCCTGGAGCTCAGGCCTCTTCACCTGCAGGGCCTTGAGCCCTGCCTCCCTGTCTATGGCCCTAGGGTGAAGAAAGCAGGGCTTCTACCTAATTTAGGGCAAGGACACTGGCCTCCAGGTGGGTGGGCTGGGTGTCCTATGCTGCTCTGCCTCTGGGGCAAGACCCAAGCCAATGCGGAAACAGCATGTTGGGGCCTGAAGTCCTCAGCCTTCCTTTTGCCCTGCCTATACCTACAGCCAGCCTAGTCCAGAACTGCTGTGCTTCAAGTGAACTAATGCAGAAAGACCTGTATCTGAGCAGAAATTGGCTGAAGTGTGTGTCTGTGATTTCATGTCTGGCTCTCTGACGGGCCTTCAACATGGCACATCTGACCCTGTGGTTCCCAGCATGCCTTAGGCACCCTGGTTGGGCAGGTGGTGGGCAAGTCTTCAGGGCCATCCTCCCACAACAAGTCTCCATGGGGAGCAGCTCCCCATTCCTTGAGTTCCACCTGCCTGAGCTCAGGTCTGTCTCAGGTCAGGATGTGGAGCTGCTCTCTCCCAGTGTGCCCCACTTTGGCCCTGGGAATGGAGAGAAAATGCTAGAAGGCCCAAGGCTGTCCTGGGGGAGAAGTGTCTGAGCTGCAGATTCCTAGGCCATCCAAACTGTAGCAGTTGCTATGTGGACATGGTGGGGGTGAAGATGGATGAGGATGTGCCTCCCACAGAGAGCCAGAGTGTGCCAGGGAAGGATGTGTATTCAGGGCCACTCACCCAGGCCTGAACAGTGAGAACACCTGGACACACCTGTGTGACATAAGGGCCACTGAGATTCATGTGTGGATCAGGGCAGGCAGGGCTTGCTGTGCCTGCCCATGGAGAGCAGAGGGCACCGGGGCCAGCCCAGAAATGACGGGGCTGGGCTGGGCTTGACTGGGAAGGGCAGGTATGAGGTAGTTTGGGGGAAGGTTGCTCTTGGGAAAGGGGTGTGTGGAAAACCAGAATCAGGAGTCCTCCAAGCTTGGGCAGTGGAACACACAGAACAGTGAGGGGCATCCCAAATTTGGTTTTGGTGGCCTCTGTTTGCCAGGCTGTAGAACCCCCGGGGCGGGGGGAGGCAAGGTGCAAGGGAAGGCAATGCCATCTCCTGCATGTTGCACATGGGTTTGTAGGAGCCAAGGAGCGCTATGGCTAGAAGTGAGTTGTCATCCATGGCAGGAGGGGAGGGGCTGGGCTCAAGCCCCCAGGGAGGCAGAGGGTATCTTTGCTAAAGGCCGTCTGTGGGCAAAAGGGGGGCAGGGGGAGAGAAGTCAGCACCCTGGGAAGAAGACAGGGTGATGGGTAGGCTCCAGACATACGCAGGTAAACTGAGGTTTGCTACCCCCCAGGGACAGCAGGAGGTGCTGTCGTGCTGGAAAGTGGAGGCATCAGGGCTGTAGGGGAGCCAAGCCTCTCCAGGGGACCCAGGGGCAGCTTGAACCCTGTCCTGGCCTCTGCTGGCACAAGTGTGGGGCTGAGAGGGGCACTTGGGTCTGTGGACACATCCCACAGGCAGTGTGGGGGCACAACTGCCTGCTCCTTCCTGACTCTTGTGCTGGGCTTGCCTTGGGTCTGCTCAGGGTACAGGGCAGGGCCTCAGAGGCTTCTACCTAGGGCCCCTTCTGGGAAGACCCAGAACTGGCTGCATGGGAGCCCCAGGGAGTAAGGGAAGAGGGACCCTCATGGCCCCTGCCCTGTGTACACACCTGAGTGCCAGGCAGCCAGCAGCCCTCTCTGTTGGTTTCTGTGCCCTTCTGTTGCCTGCATGAGATGTGCGTGAGGTAGGGGCCTCTCAGCTCTGGCCGAGTCGGGGCCTCCAGTACTGCCTCAGGTCCTGGGCAATGGTCTCATGGGGGAAGAGGCAGGGTACCTAGCTGGAGGAGGTGCCAGCCAAGGGTCTGGCCAGCTGGCTGAGCCGTGGACCTGGTGCTTGGTGGCAAGGTGCCAGTGACTATAGGTATTGATAACTCACCTTTAGAGGTGTCCGGGCCAGCTTGGAGGAGCTGGATGTGGCACCAGGCCCAGAGCCTGACCCTGGGGTGAGGGTGGGCAAGGCCAGGCTTTGGGGCACTGGTCAGAGACCCTGTCCAGCCTACCTTGCATGCTGTCTTTCTGGCCCAGCTGCTCTGCCCAGCTCTGTACCCACAGGCGTTGGGGCAAGGAGGTCCCGGGGAAAGGCAGGGCTCCTTTTTGCACATAAGTGCCTCTGGACTCCTTTGCTGTTTTGTCTCCCAGTGACATTGCCACCTGTCCCAGCGGGCACAGGGCAACATGCCCCAAGCCTGCCCCCCACCAGGTTGCCCTGCTGCATGGATGGAATGGGTAGACGTGGGAACCTGTGGCCGCCCAATGTTTCCTTGCCATCCTACCCAAGGCAGCTGTCTGTGGGCAGCAGGAACCACACAGGGACTTGAGAAGCAAGAAAGTCTGGGCCTCGCCAGGGGGCACTGCTTTGGGCACAGTATCCCTGCATGCTGGCAACACCCAATTGCAGCCTCTCCCTGATGGTTCCCTGAGGAAAGGCATGGTGGGGTGGGAGGTGAGGATGTCTGGTCAGCAACCTTGCTGTTGCCTGCTTTGTGGGTATCCAGGCCTGACCCAATCCCCCCAGCTGCTTGGGCTGGATTTTAGGGGCACCAGGTAGCAAGTGGGTAGCAGCAGCTGGGGCTGGGCGTAGGGGTCATCCAGCCTGTCCACTCTCCCATGGAGGCACACATGAAGCCGGATGCCTTTCCCTGCTGACCACAGCAGCTGTGGGTCAGTGCTCTGTTCCAGCCATGGTGGGAAAGGGGCTGCAGCCCTGCAGAGTGGGGCCTGCGTGAGATAGGGGCCTCTCAGCTCTGGCCAAGTTGGGGCCTCCAGTACTGCCTTGGGTTCTAGGCAATGGTCTCTGGTAGACCCCATAGCATCGTACAGAGCCCTACCTTTCTGTGCTGGCCCCATGTAGGCTGTCTGGCCACTGCGCCAACACACCTCCAAGCCTTCCCCACCCCACCTGGCTGCTGGAGTGGAGGTAGCATGCATGCCCTGGCCAGAGAGGGGTACGGGCCAAAGCTGAGCCCACGCCCCTGGATGAAAGGGCCTCTGATGGCAAGTGGTAGGTCCAGCACAGGCTGGCCATGTGGCAGTGGGCTGGGTCTCGGCTGGGCCCCTTGCAGCCCCCCGTGGGCCCCTCTGTAGTGCTGGGAGGTTGCCTGCCCTGCATGAGTGTGGGGTACATTTATTGCTTGCCCTGGTCTAAATAAGCAGCAGTGATACCGACTTGGACTCCTTCTGTCTCCTGGTTTCACAGGTAAGGCCACAGAGGTCCCCCAGCCAGAAAGTGGCTGCTCTGCCCAGCTCTGTACCCTGCTAAGCTGCTGGCAACCCTCAAACAGCTGGGAGAAGCAAGTGCAGTGGGCCAGTGGTTGGGTGTGTGCCCCCTTCTGGTTGCACTCAGTCAGGGGACACCCTTTGACAGCTGTCAGGAGGGAGGGAGCTGAGGATGATCACCAGAGCTTTGTCAGGGTCCTACTTCCTCTACCGGACAGCAGACACCCATGACCTTGTAGCACCCCACTGTGGGACCTGTCCCATCATGTCCCAGGCCAACTGATGGCATCCAGGACCAGCCCAAGGACAGATGGTGCTTCTGGCTTCCTGCTCCACACTACCCTTCCCCAAAACCAGGGACACCCACCTTATGGCCCTCCACATCCCCTTAGCTGTTGATCTGCAGTGTCCTTGCCCCTTGGGGGACACTGAGAGGGGCCTGTGGTGAGCTCAGAGAGGACTTGCCAGGCTTGGCATGCCTGCTGAGCGCCTGAGCTGTGAGCCCCTGTCCCTTTGTCCTGCGCTACGTGCCTGTGGTGCCTGCTGGTCCCTGGGGAGGCCTGGGTTGGGCCAGGCTGGCAAGGGTGGGGCCAAGGGTTGGCTCCAAGGCTGTGGTGGTGCCTGCAGCCTGCCCAGGCCTTCAAAGGGGTTATGGGCGGTGGCAAAGGCAGGCTCTTTATGGTTTTCCTGCGGGAGAGGAACCTGGCTGAGGAAGCCATTGTCTCCACACAATGGTCCTGGCTGAGACCCATAAGGGTGAGGGCCAGGGCCCCCAGACTGGAGGACCCAACCCTGCCCTCAGCTCAGTCGTCACCCCACCTCAGTCCTCTCAACCCTGACGCTGGCCCTTGGTGATTCTCTTTCTGCAGGGCCCTCTCTTGCTCACCAGGGAAGAGCTATGACAGGGTAGGGGCATTCCCAGCGCCGCTGCAAAGGGCCTTGGTACATGGGGTGCCTACAAGCACCCAGTCCCACTGCTCCCACAGAGGCCTGCTGGGCAGAGATTCAGGCAGGAGACCTGGACACACCTGCTGAGTGAGAGGCAGTGCCCACTCTGCCAGGTGGTGTGGGGAGGCTGTTTCTCGGTGACCATGGGGCCTTTGCAGCAGCCCAGCTGGGTAACTGTCTCTCAGTTTGGAGTTTATGGTGAACAGCAATGCCAGTCACCTGCCTTGGTGAGGCCTGGCTCTCAACCTGGCCTGGCCCCCTGGAGCACATCAAGGGGATGGCCACAGTGACCCCTGCCCACAGCCTCAGCCTGGGGCTGCTGGCTGCAAGGACCTCCCTGTGTGGAAGGGTATGGGTCAGACCTCGATGGTGCAGGGCCTGAGGGAGGGCAGGGCAGCATGCACTGTCCATGGGGAAGGACCCAGAGAAAGGCATCTGTATGCTCGGGGCGGGGTGGCGTCAATACAGGCACCTGTGCAGCCTGGGGAGGGGCTGCTGGCTTTAGCCGGCTGGACTGTCTTGATTCCTGGACAGCAGAAAGGTTCAGGCCCATCACCATCATGGCCGTGCTCAGCATTCTCTCCAGTGAAGCTAGTGGAGCATGTTGCTTAGCTATGCCCTCTCTAGGAGCAGTGGGGAAGGTGGGTGCAGCTGGACGATTCACTCGTTTCTCCTGAGCTGCGCATGTGACGCGTTGCACTTTCACATCAGTGACCCTGGGGGTCATGGAGACAGTATTAGTTTCTATCCCCTGCGGTCCCTGGACTCTGGCCTGGCAGGATGGGGTGGGCTGCCACCTCCCTGGGACACTGAGGCCTCCCTGTCCTAAAACCCCGTGACCAGAACATCCCTTCCAGCCACATGTCTCCTTCGTTCATGAATTACGCACTCTGCACAGAGAACATGGACAAAGCCTCAGCAAAGCTCTTTCTCTGCAGGAGCATGGGGGTGCAGCCAGCCCTCCCCGCATCCTGGAGGGGAGACAGGCTTTAAACCATGCCGGTGCACACATGATCCATGGACAGGTGTGGACATCCCAGCAGGCAGGGCGCTACCTGGGAAGCATGGCATGCCGGGTCCCCTCTGTCCCCGAAAGCCCTGGCAGGTGTTTGGGGAAAAGGGCACTGGAGGGCTGAGGGCCCCCCAAGGACACAGGAAGTGAGACCAGGCCCCAGGAGCACAGGTGCTGCTCTCCCCTCTGCTCTCCAGGTGGGCTAGGTATAGGGTCAGGCATGGGGAGTCCACAGCCTGCTGCTGCTTGCTCAAAGGGGTGACAGGCATTCCCTTTAGGTGGCAGCCCATCTGACAGCTGTCCTGCCACTTGGGCAGCACCAGGATGAGGCACCCCCCAGGGTCAGGCCAAGGGGAGCCTTCTTGGCCTTCACTGCCCTTTTGCAACTTCAGCTCCCATTCTACACACGAAGTGTCCCCACACTTGCTGGGGTGAGGGTGGGGTCAGCTCTGCTGGTGGGCAGCATAGCTGGGTCCCTGCTTATAGTAAAGCTCAGAGACAGAATATTGGCATCCATGGTGGGAAGACCCAGAAGAGCCTCGGCAGGCCTGGGTGTGCTGGGTCAGCCCAGGAAGGCTTCCTGGGGGAAGAGCTGGCCAAGCAAAATATGAGATGCCCAAAGCTGCAGGCACACAGAAGAGGCAGGTCCCCACCTACCTGGGACCCGGGTGACAGCAGGGTGTGAGGGCTGCACGGTGAGGCAGGCAGGACCCTACAGCACAGGCAGTGAGGGCCTCTTGAGGTAGGAGGGTTGGGTCACAGTGCAGGGAACATTCAAGCTAGAGTTGGAGTGTGTGGCCACAAAGGCAGAGAGGTGTGCTTGGCCCTGAAGGCCTCCCAGCCCTGGCCAGATGGGGTGGGCCAGGGTTAGGGAAGGGATGGGGCTGGGGCTGACCAGAGCCCTTAAGTGGGGAGAGTGCTGGAGAGTGCAGCATGGGAGGGCAGGAACTGGGCCAGGGTCAGGCTGCTGGCCAGGTGTAAGGCACAGGGGGCACAGGCAGAGGGGCGACCCCATGCTCGAGTCTGGTGAGTCACTGCTGACCCACAGTCCTGGCGCCAAGGGTCCGGGCCAGCCACACTGGCCTCAGGAAGTGGGGAGAGGTGATAAAGGGCAGGAGTGGGACGCCACCAAGCCTCCCACTTCCTACAGCTTGGGTGGTGAAGCCTGGTGCCAGTGGGTATCTACTCATACAGGCCCGGGAGTCTATGCTGCCCATCGGCTCACAGTGCAGGGCGTTCAGGTGCTTATGGCCAGTCTGGCTGTGCCCCTGCCAGGTGGGGCAGAGGTGTCCCGTGAGCAAGAGAAGCCCAGGAGGCTGCTGACATGTGCATCCACACACCAGGCCCCTCGGGTTCCCGGGTTCCCAGGGACAGGTGCTCACAGGAAGGCAAGGGGTGCCAGCCCTGGACAGTGATTCCAGGGCTAGGGGCCGCGGCTATTCTGCACCCCAGCGCTCCACCAGGCCTGCCCACAACCCCCCGTCCGCCTGCACGGTGAATTGGTCATGCGCCCGCCAGGGCCCTCAATGCCACAGTTACACCCAACACCATTTACCGGTCATCCTGCCACCCTAGCCCCCGGGGAGCTGCCCGGGGTCAGGGGGGGTCACTCCCCGCCAGGGCCAGCCTCCCCCTGGCTGCCTCCTTTCATCACTGTCGCTGTGGTGGCTCGACGCTAGCAGCAGGACAGACAGGACTGCCCAGGCTGGGGCACGTAACAAGCCGTCTAGCGCCTCCTGCCTCAGTCTCTCCAAACCGCCCCAAGGTTCTAGTCTTCCTCCCGGAAGCCCCCCACGCCGACTCCAGCTCCGCGGGCCTGCGCGGATTTCACGGGCCTGTGGGGCGCGGGCCCGCCTGCTAGGGCCAGCGCGAGCGACGCCGGCCGCGGCCTCAGCGCAGGGGGCCTCTCTGACTCCGCGGTGGGCGGGCCAGCGGCCGCTGCACGCGGGCACCAAGCGGGCGGTGTCTCCCGCGGGCTGGAGAAGCAGCCCCGACCCGCTGGCAGCCGGGCGGACCGCGCGGCGGGGCGGAGCCGGCCCCTGCCGCGCTACCCTGATTGGCCGGCGAGCGGCCAGCGGTCTGCACCGGCTCCTCATTGGTCGCCAGCCGCCGGGTCACCGCCGGGTTCGGCTCGGCGCGGCAGTTCGGGCCCGCGTGCGTGCCGCAGCAGGACTCGGGCGCGCGGGCCGGGCTTATCAGCGCGGGCAGCTGGGGCCATACCCATGCGGGCGCGCCGGCCAATTCAATGACCATTGTCCGCCGGCCCCTTTGTTCGAGGGCAGCCGCTTCCTGCAGGCCGCGCGGGGGTCGGGCACCGGAAACCCCGGCGCGGAGGCCGCCCCGGCCCGGTCCCGTCCGGCTCGCGCGGCCGCGATGTCCCCTCCCAGCGAGGCGGCAGTGGGGCTGGCTCGTAAGATCGGAGCCCGGCGAGCTGGGGAGGGACGGGGCGTCCCCGCGGGGTCGTTCCCTCCATCCTGACCCTGCCAGGCTCCTCCCGCTCCCGCCGCCCACGCAGGCCCGGCCGCCTTCCAGGCCACACCTGCCCGCGGCCTGGGGTGCTCCTGACCCGCAGCTGGCAGACGGCCTGGGGCACTGGTGGGCAAGGCGGGGTCTGAGGCCCCCGTGGCCACTAGGCGGCAGGGCAAGATGTCACAGCCGGGCCTTTCCCTTGCACATGCCCCGGCTCCTCCCTGGTGGGAAGCAAGAGCGACACAGGGCCTCACGGACCCCTGGAGGATCTGGTCACCAAGGGCTTGCACGTGTGGGTGAAGCTGGCAGGGGGCAGCCGGGCAACCCAGAGGGCGGCCAGACTGCCAAGGCTGGTGACTGCCCAGCCCACTGCCATCACCTCCCAGTCCAGGCCCCTCCCCTGCCCTCGGGGCTCTGGCCACAGCTCCCCCTTTTCCCATCACCTGCCCTTCCTAGCGGGAGCCCCCAACGCCCCCCACCCAGCTCACAGAGGTCAGCATCACCGCTTGGGCCCCACGTGGCCGCTGTGCCGAGGCTCTGCCCAGACTCTGGGCTGCCCCCCGCTTTCCGGGCTCCCACACTGTGACCTGGGCTCACCCCGCTCCTCTTGTCCCCTCTGCGTAGGACTGTGCTGCCCTTGGGAGAGGAATCAGAACTGGGCTGTGTGCTGGGGTGTGGGAGGCCTGCCTGCCACACGTGGAGATGGCGGCTGCGAGCACTGGAGGTCCGTCCTTGCTGCCCTGGCTGGCAACACCCCCTTGCTGTTAAGTGGGGTGCAAGTGTCAGGCTCTGCCCTCCCACTTATGGGGCCTGTGATGCCCTCAACTGGGAAGGACTGTGCCCACCGTCATGCAGGTCAGGAGGACCACATCCCACACAGACCTGCTGGTGCCTACGTGGCTAGCTTCAGTCCTGCATGGCAGTCATCACTGCCACCTCCAGCTGCATGTCCAAGGACACCCTGACCCCTTCCTGTGGCCCTTCCTCTCCTGCCCTTACCAGGGCCCTGGCGGCCCAAGGAACTGTGCTGTTCTGGGGAGAGGGACTTTCTGTTTCTGGAGAAGCTCTGGCCACTGCTCTACACAAATGTCAGCATTTGGCTCCAGGCTTGCTTCTCCTCCATGGCCCCACACCATCAACTGGCTCAGCATGCCCCTGCTCAGGCAAGGGTGGGAACCGATGCCAGGGAGGCTGGGCTGGACCTGTGCCCTGCCGGGACCCTGGGTGAGGCCGCAAGGGTGTGGGGCTCACAGGGCCAGCTCTGTGGGAGGTCTGCATGAGTCACCCCCACACGCAGGCACAAATGCAGGAAACTGCCATTCTGCTTAACTCTGTTTTCTCCCACAGAGGGAAAGTCGGTCACACGAAGGCATTGTTCTTGGCCAGCGCCTTTCCGGGTGGGCTTCTCTGTGCGCTGGCCTCACGCTGAGCTGCTTCCCCTGAGACCCAGGGGTGCCTGGAGTGGGGAACGTGAATGGGTGCAGCCACCGGCCCTGCTGACACCAGCATGGCCACCAGCAAGTGCCCAGCAAGAGCCCAGGGGTGAGGTCCCCTGTCTCGCCCTGCCAGGGTCATCTCCACTGGTGGCCCATGGCTGCCCCTTGTCTGCCCCCTGGGAAGGCCTTACCACAGCTTGGAGCAGGGCTGTCCATGCTGGCGAGGGGCACACAGCCCTTCCTGGGCTTAGGCACCATCATGCCCCACTGAGCTGTGGTCAAAGTGTGGAGGTACTGCCCCGCAGTGACAGGTGCCAGGAGACCTAGAGAGCCCTACCAGGGGTAGCACAGCTGGCAGCTGGTAGCACACCCTGGGCCTTAGCACCGCACAGGATGGGTGAGGAAGCCGGGTGGGTGGCCCCTCTCTCCCCATGTGCAGGCTGTTGCCTCCGTGTTTGCTTGGGCCTGGGCAGGGGTGCTGTGTTCAATCCTCAGTGCCCAGGACAGGGAAGGAGGCCTGAGGAGGAAAAGCGCAGTGGCACAGGAGGGCAAACCCAGACTGACTGCCTGTTGCCGGCACAAGCCCACCTGAGACCGGAAGTCGAGGGTGGGGCAAAGAGCAAGCTGGCCCGACTCAAGGTCTCAAATTTCCACAGAGCACACCAGGAAGGTGGTGATGGAGAAGCCCAGCATACTGCTCACGGCTCCCAAAGGAGGACAGATACCTGGGAGAGGGAGTCTGAGGGGTCTCAGGTCAGAGGTCCAGGCTCCCATGGGAAGGGTTCAGTGCTAGGGAGGTGCTGCAGGTGCAGTGAAGGCAGTGCCCCCGGGTCAGCCTCCCCATTTCCCTGTGCTGTGCCTGCGAGACCCCCAGCTTTCCTGCATGCCACTCCCCGCTGCAGCTCATGGCCAGGTCTGTCCCTGACACTCCCTGGGCCCATGCTCACGTCTGACTGTACAGTCCCCACTTCCTCGTGCAGATACTTTCTACCACACACGTGCCCCCAATTTTCAAATTATACTAAAGTATAAGTATTATATAAAACTTACACCATTTGAGCTTTGTTGTTATTGTTGTTGTTTTTTGAGACAAGATCTTGCTGTGTAGTCCAGCTGAGCCTTGAACTCACTATGTAGCCCTGGCTGGCCTTGAACTCACAGCAATCCTCCTGCCTCAGCCTCCTGTCCCAAATGCTGGGATTACAGGCATGCTCCACCAAGCCCAGCTCAATTTGAGCATTTATTTTGGTGGGTTTTTTTTTTTTTTTTTTTGAGACAGGGTGGCACTATGCATTTCAGGCTGAACTTGAGCTCACTTTGTAGCCCAGGCTAGCCTCAAACTCGAAATGATCCTCCTGCCTCAGCCTCCTGAGTGCCAGCTAATTTGAGCATTTTCAAAATGGTTTTGTTTTGTTTTGTTTTGTTTTTAAATTGAGGGCATGGCTGGTGTGGTAGTGCAACCTATAAACCCTGCACTTGGAAGGCTGAGACAGGAGGATTCTGAGGCCAGCCTGGTCTCATAAGAAGACGTTTGTCTCAAAAAACAAAAACATGACATCAAAAGAGTAGTGTGTGCATAGGAAAGTTACAGTAGTCCTGAGAGGTCTACGTTGAAAAGCAAGGCTCCTCAGCCAGGTTGTCACTGCCAGCCATTCCTGTGTTCTTTTATTACCCTGAAAAATGCAAAGCCAACACCTGCCACCATGACCCTCTCAAGAGAACAGTTCCCTGGCATGCAGCACACTCTAATCGTGAAGCTGTCAGCTTTGTCCATCACCCCGCAGGAAACATCCTGTCACCGCTCCACACCCTGCCCCCAAACTGGGTCCCCATGATCTGCATGGATCTGACCGCTGGAGACCTCTGGGCACAGTCATCAGCCTTTGCCCTTCTGAGACAGGCTTCTTCACTGTAGGACACCTCTACGTTATCACCTCACAGCATGTCATAGTTCCTTTTTTATTTGTTTTTGAGACAGGGTCTTGAGATGTTGCCCAGGCCAGACTTGAACTTGCCATCCTCCTGCCTCAGCTTCTTGAGTACCTGGTGTTACAGATGTGCACACTCAAGATGCCACACCTGGCAATTTTCTTCCTTTTAGACTGAGTACTACTCCACAGATGGGAAGGCCACCTTTTTAAATCCATTCACTGTCCACAGATGCTTCATTCTTTTGCTGCATGGAAGTTTTAAATTGGATGAAATCTGGTTGCTGTCTTTTTTTTTTTTTTTTAGTTGTTTGTGCTTTTGGTGCCATATCTAAGAAATCGCTGCCAAATTCAGTGTCACGAAGCTTTTGCTTATGTTTTCCTCTAAGTTTTACAGCTTAGCTCTTATGCTGGGTGTTTGATGTGTTTTGAGTTAATTTTTGTGTGGTATCTGGCAAAATCCAACTTCACTCTTCTGTGTGTGGATATCCAGTGTTCCCAAGGATGCCTCAGGCCTGCAAACAAGCCCCTGCCTTCCCTTCTACAGAGACCAGCTGCATCTGTCCCTGGGGCTCGGCCCAGGAACCTGGGAGGCACCACAGCTCCCCCGTGTCCTTCATGCTCAGCTGGGGTTGGATCCAGCCAGGTCTCCATTCAGTGGTGCAGCACGTGTCAGGACATCATGCTCCCCAGGGTGTCTGTGTGCTTGTGCTCTCATCTCTGGCTCTGTCTCTATCTCTGTCCCTTGGATGCCAAAGCCACAGGAGCAATAGTGACGGCCCCACCCCTCCTCCAAGCTCTGAGCCCCTTTTAAAAGTATGCTCAGAAAAAATTTCAGGCATACATAAAAGTAAACAGAAACCTAAAAAACTCCCCAACACCTCGCTACTGTCCACCCAGGGTGACCCTGCCTCTGCCCGCCCATCCAAGATGTCATCTGCTACTTCAGCTTGCACCTGTACCTCCACCTCAGGAAGCTCGGTCAAGCAGCCACAGCACAGACAGCAGCAAAGAATGTGCACCTCTGCGCACACTGGGCAGGCCAGGTGCTGACTGGAGCCCCTGAAGGGCTGAGCAAGTTGGCGTGGTGGTGCATGCCTGTGATCCCAGCACCAGGAGGCTGAGGCAGGAAGGTACCCATGCATTCAAGGCCAGCCAGGTCTACATAATGAGTTCAAAGCCAGCATGAACTGCATAATGAAGTTCCATCTCAAAAGTGGGGGTAGTGGCCCCTGCGCAGTGACCGTGTCAGTGCTAGAGGGAAGGGTTTCCCAGCCTGCTACCGTCCCTACTACGGGGTCCATGTCTTTCTTTTTTTTTAAGTGTGCAATATGAATTTATTGTATTTAATTGAGCTTCTCAAATTTTGAATACAAAAGATTACATCTTATGTAAAACTGGGGGGCTACCAGAAAAAGGATTATAATCAATGTTCTATCAAAATTAAAATTTTTTTCACAAATTGTTCTTCCAAAGAAATTATGGTAAAAAAAAAAGAAATTATGGTAAAAATATAAATAACTAACTGATACAATGAAACATACAGTTTCTGTGGCTTTTTGGACCATAGTATGAACTCTCAGATAATCCCAGAACAACAAAAGAAACCTGGCAAATTTCTGTATCACACAGACAAATTCAACAGTTTAAAACTAAAATCTATGTGGGGTACATGCAGTAGCATTTGCCTGTGATATCAGCTACTTGTGGTTTGGTTTTTTTTGTTTGTTTGGTTTTTTTTTTTTTTTTTTTTTTTTTTTTTTTGCTATTTTTGGTACTGGGAATCAAACTCAGGACCTTGCACTTGCCAAGCAGGCACTGTGCCACTGAGCTGCATCCCCGGCCCCAGTATCAGCTAAGTGGGAGAAAGGCTGGAGGATTGCAAGGCAGAGACCAGTCTGGGCAACATAACACAACCCTGTTTCAGAATTTAAAAAGAAAACAGAAAAGACAAGAAAGAAAGTACAAGAATAAAAAGTAAAAAAAAAAAAAAAAAAAAAAAAAGGATTTTGGTGTAGTTTAGTGGTGGCACACATGCCTACTATCCCCAAGACCTTGGGTTTAATCTCAAAAAAACCCCAAAGTCTATGTGAATAAACTAATAATCACTAAACTATACACACTTTCAAAGTTTACTGTGTTAAAATACACACAAAATTTACCATTTTATCCACTTTTAAGTGTACAGTTCAGTGGCATTAAGTAGCATTCATATGGTTCTTTGATTATCACCATCACTCATTTCCAGAATGATTTTTGGCGCAGGGGTACACACTTGTAATCCCAGCTCTGGGAGTCTGAGCAGGAGGACTGCAGATTTGAGCCCAGCCTTGGCAATTTAGCAATTTAGTGGGTCCACGCCTCAAAAAAAAAAGGGAAGTGGTGGGTTGGGTGGGTGGATGGGTGGGATGTAGCTCAGTTTGAAGGCCCTGGCCCCAATACCCAGTACTGCAAACAAAACAAAACACAAAAAAGTTAATTTTATGATATATAAGTTATATACTAATGAAGCTGTTATTAAAAATCTACCCAAACTAGCTGGGTGTGGTGGTGCACGCCTGTAATCCCAGCACTCAGGAGACTGAGGCAGGGGGATCGTTGTGAGTTCGAGACCAGCCTGGGCTACAAAGTGAGCTCAAGGCCAGCCTGAACTGCATAGCGAGACCCTGTCTCAAAAAAAGACAAAAATAAATAAATAAAAATAAAAATCTATGAAAACTAAAGTACATGAAGAAATGTTGAGGGACAATGGAAATGTTCTGTACCTTGTTTAGGTGACAGTATAGCTATTTATGAAAGCTCACAGTGAATACTTACAATGCATGCAGTTTATTATATACAAAACACATAAGATAATATAAAATACCAAAACTTACAACACTGGAAGATATATTCTTTCAGTTTCTACTGATGATTATATTCAAATAGTTCTAAAACATCTAAGTTCTTTAATGAAGATGGAAAATTAATGACAGATTTTTCTTTGGGTATTAAAACTTACTTTTCATAGTTTTACATTGTTATTTCTAATTTTACAAATATGGAAATGATTTTTTAAAATGGCAAGCTCTCATCTAGATTATAACAGGGCAAGCTGCATATTTAAGTATTATGTAATTGCTTATAGTTCAATATATGAACTGGGTGTGGTGGTACGTACTGGTAACCCCAGCACTGGGAGGCTGAGGCAGGAAGATCACTGTGAGTGTGAGGCCAGCTTGGGCTACATAGTGAAACCCTGTCTCCAAAAAAGGAATATGAACTACACTGATTCCAGCTGTTTCCACAATTATACAATATGAGATTCCTAAGATACAGTAACTGAAGCATATAAACATGAGTATTTTATAGTTTAAAGTTGACATTAAATCTTTTCTAACAACCAGCCTCCTACCCTTCTGATTCTTCAGTCTTTTTTCCACATTATGAGTAGTTCAGTTGTCACTTTCTGAAGGACAATTCCTATACTATGTCTTCCTGTTTTGGAAACTGCATCCTGACCAACCCGAGTCTCCTGAAAATCTCCCTGGGGTCAAGAAGTGAAGACCTGATGTATGAGGCTGCAGTCCCAGCAGGACCCTGGCAGCGGCCGTCAGGAGAGCGTGCGGAGGGCCCACAGGTGCGCCTGCCCTGCTCCTCAGCTCGTCCAACTTCTGCGCACACTCTGGGTGTTAATCCAGGCACAGGTCTTGGGACGCTTTCCCCGTTGATGGTCTGAGGGATTCCAATTAATGGGTAAAGGATCATGCCCAATCCTGTTTGATTGTTATTGTTCAGGAAACTGTCTTCTGAATATCCACGACGCATGTTTTGGAACTTTCTGAAGGGTCAGGGCACTGTAGCGGTTGTGTGTACAGATTCCAGACACGGACTGCCCGAAGTTGCACCCAGTTTTACTATTTAAGGTATTATCTGGTTCAGATAATATCTGTGCTTCAATTTTCTCAACTCCAAGGGGCCACAGAAGTCTTCCCTGCGCCTGTCACCCACAGCAGGCAGCGCCAGCCCGCTGTCTTGCCAAGGAGCCCCCACGACCCAGCCCGCAACCCCAACGTGAGGCGCGCATGGGCCGCCCACTCAGGCGTCCACTCTAAGGTGGCTGCCCGGCACCAGGGCCCATGTCTTTCATTCACCCCTGGACAACCCTGGCAGACCGACCCCAGGGTTCAAGCAGGAACTGGGGTGGGGGTCCGCCGGGCCTTGTGGAGGGAGGAGTCCACAGGTGGTTGTGCCATGGACACAGCTGTCAGGGCTCCAATGTGGCACCAGGGAGGCCCTGCTTCCTCTGGAGACCCAGCGTGGCTGACAGTGCTGCTCTGGAGTATCTGCTTCACATCAGCCACATGGACTGAGGGGGTTGGTCTCTCAGAGCCAGAACTGCAGAGTGGCACCTGGCAGATGCCCACACTGAGTGCAGGCACTGCGCCCCTAGAGTCACCTGGTCCGCCAGCCCCTGACTTCCAATCTTCCTGGGGTCTTCATGCTCACACCTTCCTGAGCACTGCTCCAGACCCAGCCTGCTGTCTCCCCACTGGACACCTGAGCCCTGGAGGAACCAGAGTCCACCTCTGCCGTCTGGGGCACTGGACACCACCCAGGAGAGCCCTCCAGCTGGTGCCACTGGGGGCCTGCTGGCCAGAGCCCTCCAGTCCTTGCCCACCCCATACAGACAAAGGAAGCAACTGTGTCCCCAGGCCTGCAGGACAGCGGACCCTGTCCTGGGTGTGGTGCCACCTCCTGCTGTGTGCTTACTGGCGGTCCCAGTCCTCAGCCCTGCAGCCTACGGCTCTAGGCCCTCACATGGTGAAGGGGACAGTGGGATGTGAATTTGGGCCCTGAGATTAGAGATGCCCGGGGCTCTCCCGGGTCCTAAGTGCATCCCAGGTGTCCCAAGGAGAAGGCCGGAGGGTAGTGGAGAAGCTTAGGGCACAGAGGCCGTAAGAGAACAGACACAGTCACTGCTTTGAGGACAGGGAGGGGACACACTAGTCGTGTGGCACCCTAGAAGCTGAGAAGGTGAAGATGGCCCTGCGCGAGCCCCAGCGAGACGCTGTGAGTGCTGGAGTCCTGCCCTATAGGATAGTGAGGCTTTAAGCTAGGATCTGTGGAGATTTGGGTTATAGCCAGCAGCCACAGGGGACTGACAGGGGGTCCTCTGTCCCCACAAGTGCTGTCTCAGTCCCTGAACTCAATAGGGTCTCTGAAGCACCCCTCTGGCTTGGGCCACTAGGCCCCACGAGTCCCTTCACCTCATCATTCCTGGGGACCACGGCACCCATGTGCACAGCCACTACTCTGATGCAGAGCTCCTCAGATGGGTCTCCTGCTCCCTGCCAGGCCCCCGGGGCCCCTCAAGCCACAAGGAAGCTGCCTGGGTTTGTCTTAGTAGAACAAGCTGCTTCCCCAACAGGAAGAAGACAGGTGCAGTGGAGCACTGGCTTCTTCCAGATGCTGTTCTGGGGCTTCCTGCTAGCAGACTCCGATAGGCAGAAGAGCAGGTGGCTGGAGCAGGGGTACCCAGCCCATGAGCCCAGGCCTCCTCCCCATCTCTGCCTGGGCTGCTGCTGTCACCAAAAGCTGTGACTTGTCCTCATTATCCACACAGCCATAGACAAGAAGGAAGAGCGGTCAGGAGTGGCCCCAGCTGCAGGAGAAAGAGGCCCACCTGCCTGCTGGTTGGGGTGGGGAGGGGTAGGGTGGGTGGTTTCTCTGGCCATGGGTGACCAGATCAAGGCCGGGAAGCACAGCTGCCTACAGGTTCCAGGAGCGGCAGCTAGTCTCTATGTGCACCATGTGTCCCAACTTATGATGTCCCTGCCTTGAAGCTGTGGCAGCTCAGAACTTAGATTTTTTTAAAATGAATTTTACTGGTATTCTTGATTTACATAATGGTCACATTCATCATAGGGAATTTGTACCTGTATGTATCTTGATTCTTTTTTTCCCATTCTCTTCCCCTCCCTTCAACCCGTCTTCCCCTCATTGACAAAAGCTGTTTCCATTTTTTCTTTTATTCTCTTCTTTCTTCTTCCTTCCCTTCCCTCACCCCCTCCATTGTTTCCCTTCCCACTTGAATATTTTCTTCCTACTTCCCAATATCTGTCATCCAATTTGGCCCTTATTTATGCTTTTGGTTTCTCTCACAAGAGAAACAAGCAGTATTTAAACATCTGTATCTGATTTATTTTCACTTAAAGTGTGGTCTCAAGGTACATCCATTTGCCTAAAAATGTCTCAAATTTCTTCTTCCTTATGGCAGAGTAGTAGTACCCCATTGTAGTATCCCCCTTTTTTGGAGACAGTGTCTCATTACGTAATCCAGGCTGGCTTTAAACTCACTGTGTACCCCAGGCTGGCCACTAACTCATGGTGAGTCTCCTGCCTCAGCCTCCCAAGTGCTGGGATTATAGGTGTGCACCACCACGCCCGGCTCTGGTTGATTTCTTGATGATGATCATTCTTCCTAGAGTGAGATAGGTTTAATTTGCATCTCTTGAATGACCAGTGATGTTGAACATTTTTCATATATTTATCTACTGTTTGCACTTCTTCATCTGAACTGTGTCTATTCATTTCAGATAGCCATTTCTGGATTGGTGGGGGAGGTCCTGATTTTTTGAGTTCTTTATATAATCTAGATATTAGTCCTTTGAAGAATAGCTGGTAAAATTTTTTCCCATTCTGTGGGCTGTTTCTTTTGCTGTGTTTGTAATATGAGAGCCCAGTTGTTGATTCTTTGTAATATTTCCTGTGTGATCAGGGTTTTATTCATAAAATCTTTGCCTACACCTATGTTTTCAAGAGTTTTACCTATTTCATCTTCCAACAGATCAAGTGTTTCTGTTCTAATATTTAGATCTTTGTGGATTTTTTTGTTTTTGTTTTTTATTTAGATCTTTGATCCATTTCAGTTTTAGTTTAGTGCATGGTAAGAGTTATGGGTCTAGGTTTAATCTTCAGCATGTGACAGCCAGTTTCCTCAGCACCACTGATTAAAGAGACCATCTTTCTTCCAGGTAAGGTGTTTGGCCCCACTGTCAAAGCAGAAGAGGCTGAATGCATTTGGAGTTGTTTCTGCATCTTTGGTTCCGTTGATCCTCAGGTCTGTTTTTTGGCTTTTGGTTTTTTGTGGCTTTGTTTTGTTAGTACCATGCTGCTTTTAACACACTAGCTTTGCAGTGTAATTTTAAGTCTGAGATTGTGAGGCCTCCTGCCTTGCCTTTGTTGCCCAGAACTGCTTTTGCTATTCTAGGTCTTTTCTGGTTCCAAATGGATTTTAGGACTGTTTTCTCCAGGTTTGTGTTCTTTTTTTTTTGGAGACAGGGTCTCGCTATGCAGCTCAGGCTGGCCCTGAGCTCACTTTGTAACCCAGGCTGGTCCCGAACTCGCAACGATCCTCCTGCCTCAGCCTCCCGAGTGCTGGGATTACAGGCGTGCACCACCATGCCCGGCTTGTTTTCTCTAGTTCTATGAGGTATGCTGCTGGTATTTTGATTGGGACTGCATTAAACCTGTATAAAAGTTTTGCTAGTATGGCCATTTTCACTGTTGGTTCTGCTTATCCAAGAGTTAGCTACGGACCTATGAGGCCTACTATGTGACATCCAGGGCTGGGCCGTGAAAAGCCGGGCACGCGGTCTGGCAGGGGAACGTGGGCCGGGGAAGAACCCAGGAGCCCGGCTCGGCCCAGGCGTCTGGAGACCTCGCGGGCCGGGACAGCCGCGACAGCCGCGCGGCGCAGCGTCCGCCCGCAGGC
>NW_004955538.1:3440519-3450396 GCF_000276665.1 Chinchilla lanigera | reverse complement strand
CGAGGCTCCGGGACCCAGGAGCCAGGCACCGGGTGGGCGGTCCCTCCCCGGCCAGGCCCCGCCCCGCGCCGCCCCGCCCCGCGCCACTCTCTGGCGCCCATAGCGACCCAGCCCCACCTGCGCTCCGCCCCTCACTCGCCACGCATGCCCAAGCCGCGGTCACGCATGCGCAGCTACCTCCGCTCGGCCCGCCCTTGCCGCCATGGAGCGCATCGAGGGCGCGGCTGTGGGCCCCTGCCCCAGTTCCGTGTACCTGTGTCCGCTCCGGCTGCACTACCGCCAGGTGAGAGCCCTCCCGCCGCGCCACCTCGGCCGTGCTGCCTTGCTGCCCGCGGACCCCGCCCAAGGCCCCGCCCCTTCCGCGCTCCACCGCGAGGCCCCGCCCCTCTAGCGCCTTCGCCCCGGGAGCTCCCCGCCCCCGCCCGCCTTTGCAGGCCCCGCCCTCCTGGGCCCCGGCCCCCGCTCGGGGCTTAAGCACCACCTCCGTGCCCTGTCGCGGAATCCCAGACTCTAGGGTCCCGGGCTGGGCGGGGAGGTTGGAGGAGCACCGTACCTTCAGGGAGCGCCGCTGGTCTCGTGTTTTTCGGGCCCACCCCTGTCCTCCTTTGCGTCTGGACTCGTTGGTTGGTCCGGGGATCGCAGAAGTGGTAGCCCACCTGCTCAGCCTTGGAGTCCGAGATAGATGGGTAGAAGGGAGGCGGCGGAAGAGGGCGCCTCTCAAGGTGGGCTTCCTTCGGAGGGGCGCTGGGGAAGGCACCGTCACTGCTCAGCGCGGAACGGCCCGGGGACAGCCTGTGCTTAGCATGGGGCACACAGTAGGCTCACGGAAATACTGTGCTTCCTGCCCGGGCCACCTTCCCCCACCCCTGCCGTTGTCCTCGCCTCTTTATGCCAGCTCGTGGCCAGCAGCTGCTTCCTCCAGGCCACGCAGGAGAACTCCCTTCCTGCCTCTACAGCACAGCCCCCGGAACCCCAGCTGGTCCGGCTCTGGTGCCCCGTCTGCCCTGGGAAAAACCCACCGCTACCTGTCACCTCACTAGGCGTGCCTTCCCTGCCGCAGTGGTCCTACTGCGTGCTTCTGAGGACAGGGCACTGAGGGCAGTGTGAGCCCAGGGGCGTGGAGGGGACCAGCTGGGGGACAGAGGGTGGAGATGAGAGTGGAAGCCATTTCCTTTTCACTGGGCCAGGGCCCGGAACCTGGCGGCATGGGATGGCTGATACCGGTGGGCAGGTGGGCAGGTGTGCAGGTGGGCTGGTGAGCCAGACAGGGCCTGTGGGAGGGGGTCCGCTGCTCCTTCCACCTCCCAGATGGCTACCAGGAACACTGGACAGGACAGGGTTTGCCATTGGGGCGCAGCTGCACCCGTTGGCTGCTTGTGCTGCCTGACCTAGGGAGGCCTGGTGGTGGGCATGTGGACAAGTGCAGGGGATCTTTGTGGCCTTGAGCAGCAGGGGCAGATGCACCTTGGCCTGTCCCTGCCTTCCAAGGCCTCTGTGGGTCTTGGTGGACCCCGCCCTGCGCCTCTGACAAAGTTTTGATTTTGAGCTGAGAGGGTCCTTGAAGCCTACCTGGGCAACCGTGACCTAGGGCAGGCCCAGCCTTCTGAGGTAGGATTCAAGGGCCTCCCCTGGAGTGGCCCAGTGGGTGGCGGCCTCCCTGGGTGGCAAGACAGCAGGCAGGCCCAGGCTCGCCTCTCAGGGTGGTGCTGCAACGGCCTCTCAGACAGCTGGACCTGGCAGGCCGTTGCCCCCCACCTTGGAAACCAGGACGCCTCTGCCTCTGGCCAAACTTGGGCCAACCACCTCTGGGCCTCGCCCACCAGGCTCCAGCCTGGATCCCCTTCCCCACTCAGCGTCACCTCCAGGAAGTCCTCAGGGACTGCTCCTGAGTGGCAAGGTAGGCCATGCTCACTGGGGATGGGTGCCATGACAGGGTCCAAGTCCAGCGCCATCTACTGAGACCCCTGGGAGGAGTGGCCACCACCTCCGGTCCAGGTGGAGCCCATCCTGCTCAGTGGCATCTAGCCAGCAGGGTGCTGGCTCCTCATACCTAGAGCCTTGTTGCTGTTACCCTGGCTCCTCCATGGGCCCAGCCCGACCCCAGCCCCTCATGTCACTGAGTGCTGTTGGACACTGGGAATGCGACCACAGGAAGTGTGAGGTCAGCCCTGGCCAGGACTATGGTTGGCAAACCTTGCATCGTGACCCAGGCCAGCTCCCCCTGGTGCTGGTGTCACTCAGGAGGCTGGCCGATCCTCCCTGCCTGCCTGTGTGCCTTGTCCAGGGGCCCATGTATGCTTTAGTGGTGAGCTTGACTTTGCCCACTTGGGACCCTTTCTGGTATGCCCCTGAGGCCATCACTATACTTTCCCTCCCTGTGCCCACCATGGTCCTTCCCATAATTGGTGACAGCATGCATCTCTGTGCAGCTCTGTGCTCATGGGTCCTTCTTGCCTTTGCCCAGGCTCTCTGTCCCCTCACTGGGTACACCTTAGCCTGCATGCCAAGCTCCTGAGGGGAGCTCCTGATGGGCAGCGGATCTGTCTGGGCTCTGCCATGCTGGCAATGCTGCAACTTGCTGACTGCCACTCTGCCTCTTTCAGAATGGTGTCCAGAAGTCCTGGGACTTCATGAAGACGCATGACAGGTGAGGGCCTGGACTGGCTGCTGGGGCCTGTGAGGACCCTGGGGCTTGGGGTTCCATTCCTGCCCTGTTTCTGCTCCTTTATGGCCCTTACTAATCCCCTCTCCAGCTAGCCACTGGTTTTCCTGTCCCAAGAGCAGGCTAAGGCCTGACAGTTACCTGCCTATAGGGCTCGAGGGGCCAGCGTGGGGCACTGGCCCCTAGCATTGGGGTGCAGCTGTGGGCAGCTGGCCATCGGGCAAGTGGCTGTCAGTTACCTGGCCTCCACTGCCTACCACCCACCCCTACTCAGTAGGCCCAGGGCCTAGCCTGGCTTTGTCCCTGGCCATCTCTGGGCCTGGCTGGTTTCATTCTCCCTGAGTAAGGGCCAAACCTTCCTGGCTGGGGGTGGGGTAAGCTGGGAATAGGGCCCCTGCTGAGTCCCCACCCTGCAGTGTGGCCATCCTCCTGTTCAACTCTTCGCGGAGGAGCCTGGTGTTGGTGAGGCAGTTCCGGCCAGGTGAGGCCCTCTGGTGGGGTGGGGGAGGCCAAGGGTCCGAAAGTAAACGTGGGGAGGGGCCCCAGGGGCAATAGGCCTTGTGAGGGCTATGGCCCTGAGCAGGTCGCTGGGAGGCGACTCCCACGTGGCTGTGTTCCCCATCCAGCTGTGTATGCAGGTGAGGTGGAGCGCCGCTTCCCGGGGTCCCTGGCAGCTGTGGCCCAGGACGGTCCCCCAGAGCTGCTGCCCGCCCTGCCTGGCTCTGCGGGTGTGACAGTGGAGCTGTGCGCTGGCCTCATGGACCAGCCTGGGCTCTCAATGGAGCAGGTGGCCTGCAAGGAGGCCTGGGAGGAGTGCGGTTACTGCCTGGCCCCCTCTGACCTGCGGCGGGTCGCCACATACAGGTGAGCAGTGGCCCAGGTGGGACAGGTGGGGTGGGAGTGAGTGCCCTGTCGTGCAAGCAGAATGTCCTCCTTATCTTTCAGCGTGGCGTGGGAGGGCGGGCCTGAGTTGCTTCTGACAGCCAGCCAAGAGCCCAGGTCCTAGGCTCCTCCTGGGTACACTTGCCTGTGTCCCCACCCTGCAGCCCAGCGTGTGGGGCCCAGCTCAGTGACAGCTGCTGCCGACAGATGCCTCCACTTCCTGTGGGATTAAGCACTGGGCGCTGGGGGTGGGGTGAGTCACAGCACTGTCCTCAGGAGAGGCATAGGGGCAGCCTAGCCTGGTGCCTGTCCCCACCAACACCTGGATGACCCCTCTCAGCCTCCATGGGTCCCACCAACTGGGTCCACCCTCTCAGAACAGGATATTTGGGTGAAGCCATGCCCTGCCCTGGAGACACTGAGGGGGGTCTCCAACCCCAACTGAGGTCTTCCAGGGCCACCCCTAGCCAAGCTGAGCACCACACTTTGCAACCTTTTCAAGGCCAGGGCCACTCCACCCTCCCTTGTTAGGCCTGGGGCTTTCTTGTCTCAGCCTCCAAGAGTCCTCACTGGGGCTCCTGGTGGGGCTCCCCCTGAAGGCAGGCTTCCAGGCCCACAGGCTGGCCATGTGGAGGACAAGGACTGGCCTAGTTATCTGCAGATTTCTTTTTTGTTTTTTTTGTTTTTTTTTTTTTTTGGTTTTTCTCCGGTACCAGGAACCGAACTCACGACCTTGCGCTTGCCAGGCAGGCGCTTTGCCGCTGAGTTAAATCCCCAGCCCCATCTGCAGATTTCTTGATGACCCAGCTGAGGTCCTGAACTGGGACTGGGCCAGTGGGAGGGGAAGGCAGGGGCTGCTGGAGGAGGTGTTGTGCCTGCACACCTGGACAGGCGTCCCTGGCTGCAGGGTTCCTTAGCAGAGCTTTGAGCCGAGGGGACTCAGTGGGGAGCACCTGCCCAGTGCACACTCTGAAGAGAGGGCTGTGGCTGTGTGCGGCTGGGCTGGGCTGGGCGGGGGACATCCCTGCATTCTCACAGGCAAGACAAGTAGCACAGTCCCAGGGCTCCCTGTCTATGGCCCTGGAGAGCATGTGGAGAGAGGGCAAGGAAGCAGCTGGGGCGGCCTGGGTGCCCGTCTTCCATATCTGATCCCCGCTGTCAGGTGCATCTCTGAGGCTCTCATCCTGCATCCCTCGGGCCAGATCCCCTTCTGCCACCCTATGCCCACACAGTCACCTTTTCTGTCCCTGTGCATTGCCAGTCTGGGCCACTCCCCACCAAGAAAGAGATCCTCTCTCACCCTCTGCAGCTGCCAGTTCACCATGCAGCCATGCAGCTGACCCATTCCACTGCCTGGTTTGCTTGGCACACAGTCCTGAGGTGCCCTGCTTCCCACAGCGGGTGCCCGTGTTGGGGGTCCACTGAGCAGGGGTGCACAAGCAGGTACCTGCAGAGCAGCCTGCCATGGGCAGGGGCTTGGGGAGTGCCTGGTGTGCCTCTGGTTTCTGTGCATCTGGGGTCTGTATGCAGGGGGCTCAGCTTCTGACGAAGGTCTCACCAGACTGCAGCCAGGGCTGCGTATCTGCCTGGGGGCTTCTTCGCAGCCCGTGCAGCGGCCGTGGCACTCTGCTGTGGTCCCCTGGTGTCAGAGGCGCCGTTTCCTCCTTGACTGTTAGCTGGGGGCCACTCGCAGCTCTTTGCCTGCTTGTAAGCCCTGCCCCATGTCCTCTGATGTGTCAGGTGCTCCATCTCAGGCAGCAGGAGAGTGTCTGACTCCCTCCATCTCTGACCTTGAAACCCCTTCCCTTGAGCACCTGCCAGAGAAGGCCAGGCCCACCTGGGATGAACTCAAGTCAGTCATCAGGGCCCTGAATTCCATCTGTAAAACCCTCCTGCCTCTGCGTACAACAGCTAATCACAGACGACATACTCGGCGTGGCCTAGGTCCCCCTTACCCAGGGTGGGCCACACAGGAGTGGTGGGGCCACCTTGTGGCTCAGCAGGCCCATCCCACCCTACAGGTCCGGCGTGGGACTGACAGGTTCCAGCCAGACCATGTTCTACGCGGAGGTGACAGATGCCCAGCGAGGCGGACCAGGTGGGGGCCTGGCAGAGGAGGGCGAACTCATCGAGGTTGTGCACCTGCCCCTGGATGGCGCCCAGGCCTTCGCAGACAACCCCAACATCCCCAAGACCCTCGGTGTCATCTTTGGCATCTCATGGTTCCTCAGCCAGGTGGCCCCCAGCCTTGGTCTGTAGTGAGACTTGGGCTCTGAACTGGGCTCTGGACTGAGGCAGCTCCAGGCTTGGCCCTGCCCTGTGGACCAATAAAGCCATGTACTTTAGCTGACGGCACCATGCAGAGCTCTAACCTGGGCAGCTTGGAAGGAGAAGGGGAGGGCTGGCTACTGGTGAAGGCCCCTTGTTGCCCTGTGGTGGGCCTGCAGGGGGCCAGTGGATGGCTAACTGGGGATGGGGACAGGCTGGCCTAAGGCTACAGGAGGGGCTGCTGGGGCAGGGGGAAGAGTGTACAGCCCCAGGATCTGGCTCCTTGGTCAGTATGTCCAGGGTGAACCATGTCCATGGGTGTGGGGTGGAGCCAGCTCTAGTCTTCACAGCACACACTTCCTGCTCCTGGCTAGGTGGGCGATTCTGTCCAGCCTACTGCTGCGCTTGGACCACTTCTGTGTGCCCCCTGAGCTGGGGTCTGTGAGTGGGTCTCCCTGGACCTTGGGGCATGAGCAGTGCGTGTAGGCCATTCCTCACTGGGACCTGGACCGCAGTGTCCTTGGCACAAGCAGCCTGGCCCAAGGTGCTAGCCCTGTGCCCTGCTGGCCTTGAGTGCTGGTACCCAGAGGGCCTGGAGTGCCAGGAGAGCAGTCACCCCCTGGCCAGCTGTGTGAGCCCTGCTTATGGGATAGGTGTGTGGATCCAGCTTCTGCTCCGAGGGCCTGCTGGGCAGTCTGTCTGGGGGTGACCCTTTCCGACGGTGGCTACCTGGCTGGCTGGTTCTTGCCCAGAGCCTCAGCCCTGGTCAGCTTCTTGGGCAATGCTGGGGGCCTGGGAGGGGCAGCCCAGGTTCAGGGGATGGGATCAGGGGACCAGTAGCTTGCTCCATCAGGACTGCCTGCTCTGAAGCTCTGCAGTCCCCATGGTGGACCAAACGAAGGACTGCCTTCCCACAGGTGCTCTGCGTGTCCGAGCATGAAAGGTCCCTGACTACCCTCGTGCTGGCCTGGGCAGCAGCCTGGGAACTCTAAGAACAATGTTACTGGACCCTGTGTGGCCTGGCCCAGGCAGGGACCCCCTTGGGCAGTACCACCTGTATGCAAATGCTGGCTGTGACCTAGGTGGGGTCTTGTGGGATCCAGCAGGCAGGGACATGGCTGTAGGAGGGACCTTTAGGTGGGCGTGACTGTGTCCAAGGGGCTATGCAAGTTGGTAGAGGTGTCTCCCAGCAGGACAGATTTCCGGGATAGGGGCCACCTGGCCTGCCTCCTTCCATGGGAAGCCTGCCTGATGCCCATCTTAGGGGGCTCCATAGCATTTTGGGGTGACCTGCAGGTGCTGCCTGCTGCTGTGAAGGGGCACCGGTGGGCATGGGTGGGGCAAGGTTCTGGGTGGTAGGTGGGCAGAGGCAGGGACAGGGGACCTGAGCTTGGTACAGTCGAGCCCCTGCTGGCTCTGCCGCCTGATGGGCGGTCAGCAGGCACCATGCGGGGCTAATGGAGCTGGCATCGATTTCCCGGCATGGGGGGGGTTGTAACCGGAAACTCCCCTCCCTGGCTGCTATATTTAGCACTCAGGACACCAGCGGAAGCACAGCTCACTCCTGAGCCCAGCCAGCTCTGCCCTGGTCCTAGCTGCCTGTCTCCAGCCTGGTCCACAGGAGGGGCTGCAGGCCTACAGCTCCAGCTCAGGCTGAGTGGCCCCCTCTGCATGTCACCTGGCACAAGCCGAGCCCCACTCAGAGCACATGAAGCCCCCAGCAGAGAATGGCAGTGCTAGGAGGTTGAGGGTTTCCTAGCTCTGCTGTTCCCCAGGGGCCTTCAGGGTAGAGATGAAGAGGGAGGACGCCCCGCCCAGCAAGGGAGGGGGCTGAATATCCCTACACCCTGACCCCAGCTGGGTGAGACATGGATCTGTGGAGCTAGTGCTACCCACTGCCACCCTGGAAAGCCCCAGTGATTCCTGGCCTTTCTGGCCTGAGGGCTATAGAGGGGACCCCGGGAAGGAGGGGTCCTATCTGATACCTAGCCCCTCCCTGTGAGCAAGGTAGCCTGGAGTCACCTTTGGACAGATCTGATCTAGACTATGACTGCCAGGAGACTAGGGGCAGGTGGCACCCTTGGCAGAGGTGGGAAAAGACCGCTTGTGCTGTCCCGGGCACAAGGACCAGGTCTCATGCCCAAAGGGCTGGAAGGGAGGCAGGAGGGGTCTGCCCTGCTAGACCAGTATGCGCACGAGACAAGCGTTCCTCACAAGTGTGCAGTGATGGCTCCAAGCAGGACCCATGTCGACACCCTGCTGCGTGAGCTGGCCAGCAGTAGGAATCTGGGGGTGGGTGCAGGAGGGCTGGGGGCTGCCTGGGCTCTGTCCCACTGACATTGGAATCCCCTCCTCACCCTGCACACCAGACCCCTCTCCCCTGCCCCTGCCTGAAGCAGGGGTCCAGATCAGAATCGCCACCTTGGGCGGCTCAGCAGCCCTCTGACTTCCTGTCGGTCCTAGCAGGAAGCCTCAGTCTCACCACAGGCCTGTTCTGGTCCCTGTGTCCTTGCCATGCAGGCTTCCTTCACCGCAGGGCCTTGGCACGTGCTGTCCCCACTCCTTACCTGGTGGCCTTGACTACCCTTGGGGCACATCAGACTCCTTCTGCTTGGTTTTGCTTGCCTGCTTCAGCCTTTGGGTTTGGGGTCTGGATTGCTAAGTCCCCACCCACCATGGATAGAGGTCCCAGGGGCGGTGCCCACCTTGTTCACTACTTGGTCGAGTGCCTGGCAGGGACACCCAAGGTCTCTCTCTCCTTGGGAACCGCCCCCTCCAGGCCAGAGTGGGGAGGGGACTTGTTCACAGGGAGCCCCCACTGCAAGGAGCAGCCCCTGGATCCCCTGTACACAGCCCAACTCCTGTAAGGGGGTGTTTTGTGAGAGGCCTGGTGTGGCTTGTGTCCTGCCCAGCTCAGCCTACCCAGGGGATCAGTGGGCTAGGAACCTGAGACAGAACCAGCAGTTTGGGTCTTGGGGAACCTAGCCCACCTCTTCAAGGCTCGCTGTGACCCGAGCCTTGTCCTGGAAGCAGGGAACTGGTGTGGAGTTTTCCCAGGGTATCAGTTGCCTACATCAGGGTGCCAGGCAGGTTCGACTCAGATTCTGACTACACTGTGTACACTAAGCCCAGGGTGGGGAACGTGGTGGGGAACGCAGCTTCTGGGAGGGTGGCCCAGAAACCCTTAGCCAGTACGGGGATTTCCAACCCCTAAAGCAACACTGGCCCTGGAAAGGCCCAAGTGCAGGACAGCAGGTTGGAGAAAGCAGCCCTTGGTGTTGACCCTGTCAAGGAACAGCGAGGTCACCAAGGAGATGGCAAGGGTGTGGTGCTGAGGGGAACCTGGCAGCCCAAGGATCCTTTTGGGGCAGCCCTCTAGATGCGCACATCTAGGCTTCCTCATTTCCCGCATCCTCGACCGCGGAGTATGGACCTCTGGCCTGGGTGTTCCTCCAAGGCGTGGCCTGGCAAACCCGTCCACACCAAGAAACATTTGTGGACTGTCTGCTTGACCACCCGTGCCTCTCGGAGGGGAGAGCCGGCGTCGGAGGGCAGCAGCGCCCCCTTCAGCGAGCGGGGAAGCTGCAGGAGGCCGTGGAGCCAGAGGGTCCCGGGGGAAGGGGCGCGCAGCGGAGGCGAGCTCTGGCTCGCTCGGCAGGCGGCATCTCCGCTGGGACCAGGAGCGGCGCGGAGGAGGCGCATGAATGAGAGGTAAGAGCGGCGGCGACCTCAGGAGGCACCCCAGTCGACCCCCGCCGGGACGCGGCTGCCTCCGCCTGGCGAGGTTGAGGGCGAGGGCGAGGGCGAGGGCGAGGGCGAGGGCGAGGGCGAAGGGGCAGCCCCACGACCAGCCGCCCCGCGCCCAGGCCGCACCCTCGCCGCCTTTAAAGCCGGGACGCCCCCCCAGCCCCACCCAGTGGCGCTGCCCCGCCTCCTCATGCATATGCAGGTGCGCGGGTGACGAATGGGCGAGCGAGCTGTCAGTCTCGTCTTGAACTTGTTGGCTGCGGTGTCGGAGCGCGGGCGCGCAGAGCCGAGGCCGGGACCCGCCGCCACCTCTGCCGC
>NW_004955538.1:3357624-3439371 GCF_000276665.1 Chinchilla lanigera | reverse complement strand
ATGTGCGCCGCGCGTGCTTGGGCCGGTTCAGGGCAGGCCCCGGCGGAGCCGCCCCGGGCCCAGGGCCAGCCTCGCCCGCCCCACAGTTTCCTGGATGCCCGGGGGCACGGGCAGGCTCCTGGGACCCAGCCACGTCGCGTGTTGGTGGAAGCTCCTGCCCCGCAGGGGAAGAGACAGCAGCCCACGGGGCGCCACCGTCTTGGTTTTGTTATATTTTGGAGGGTGGGAAGCTGAGTTATCTGTCATCTGTCTCCTTTAGGAAGGGCTGGTCAGGCAGGAGCTGCAAATTTGGGCCTGCTTGGGTGAGAGAGAGAGTGTGTGTGTGTGTGTGTGTGTGTGTGTGTGTGTGTGTGCGTGTGCGCGCGCGCGCGCGGGCAGGGAGCCTTCTGATGCTTGACTTTGTCCACTTTTGGATCGTGGCGCTGGGAGGTCCTTCCAGGTACCGTCACTGTCTGTGGGCCTGGTCCTGAGTGGGAGCAGGAGTGAGAGCGTCCTGTGTGGAGGTGCAGGTCAGGGTGGCCCAGAGGTTGGGCCTGTGATTTGGGAGTGGATGGAGCAGGGTGCCAGTGACCCAAGAGCATCCTTGCCGTGGCCCCAAGACACAGGAGTGAGTCCACCTGGTGCCCTGGTCCTGGAAGAGACTGGGCACTAGGGCCCGGCCTGGCCAAGGTTGGACCCGCAGGGCCTCCCTCACCCCACCTTGGCACCTGGCTCTGGGCTGCACCCTCTGAGCGCTGCCAGGTGCACACTTGTGGTTCTTCTTGACCCCTCCTGGCTCTCTTCTGCCCAGGAGGGGACCACAGTCCTCTGGCCATCCCATACTGCCACTGATTGCTGGGCAATCAGTGGGGTAGGAAACGTGCCCTGGGATGGAGAAGGCAGGGGCAGGCACAGGAGGAGCCCGAGCAGTTACGATAAGCCCAGCCTCCTCGCCCCCACAGTGCGCAGCAGGCAGGTCTGAGCAGGGCCCGCAGCCTGTCATCTGCAGTTGGGCCCCAGCCAGTGCGGCTCCAAATCGCTACCTGAGGATGTGTTTTCTGCTAGAGTTGGCAGCCATGGGTGTGGGGGCAGGGAGGCCCTGGAGGAATGTGGCGGGCCAACGCGTGTCCCTGTGGCTCTCCGCCCCGCTGGCCAGCCGACCCCTGTGGGGCGGGATGGGGCAGGCTCTCGCCTTCCCTGGAGCCCAGAGCCTGCGCTGTGGCCCAGCTTGTTGCTCTTCCTCTTGTTCATGGTGGTTCCCTCATGCATTCCCACAGGGGCAGACACCTGCCCTGCCAAGGACCAGGGCTGCAGGGCAGCGGTGCTGGGCAGCTCCCTTTTTCCTTCTTTCCTCCTGCTGTGTGGCCCAGCTGCCAGCCTTGAGCTGGTGCCATGATGCCAGCACCCTGGTATTTCCGCTGTCGACGGCAGCCCCAGGCCATGCTGCTCCAGCTTGCCACAAATCCGGCTCTGTCCCATGAGCTGCGGTGTGTTTGGAATCCAGGTGCCCACTGGGGCAGTGGCTCTGCCTGGGCAAAGCAAGAATGGACATGGAGGCAGGGGCTTTAGTGGGGAGGGTTTGGTCCTCTGTAAAACCAGCCAGGACTCAGGCTCCAGAGGCATGGGGGGGCCTTGTGAAAGACAGATGCACAGATGTGGATGTAGACGAAGAGCTAGCTGGGCTCTGCACACGCCTTGTGTGTATAGGCCTCCACTGCCAGCAGCCATGGCTACATTTGTGACGGCCTTGGGCTCAGCCTCCTTGAGTGGGTAGGTCCAGGTCTTGGATATGGAGAGCTGTGGTACCCAGCATGCTGCCCACCAGTGGGTGCCGCCCTTCTTTCATGGCCCTGGCCCACCTGTCTCCCAAGAGGTCTGTGTCACCCTGGGTTGTTGTCACTGATACCTGGCCTGTGGCTGGCAGAGTGGAGGCCACGTTTGTTCATGTGTGTCAGCACTGTGTGTAGCCAGGGGCTGATGGACCTCTTGGAGAGGAGTGAGTCTTTTCCTTGTTTCAGGGCATTGCTGGCCAAGTGGGGAGCTAGGTGGTCGCAGTTGGGGTGTCTTGGCAGCCCAAGACTCTGCCCTGCAGTGGGCTGCATAGAGAAGAGCGACTGTGGCCCTGCTAAGGCCATGCCTACCCGGCAACCTGCCTGCTGGGCCCAGAGCCCACCCAGGGCGAGGCCTTCAGCAGCAGACCCATCCTGGAGTGTGCTGTGTTGGTGCCAGAGGGGTAGCCATGCTGGGTGGTAGAGTATAGGGAAGGCCCCACGGTGGATGTGGAGTGTAGGAAGAACAGGTAGGCAAAGCCCTGTGGATGGCCAGGTGGGCCAGGCTGACCCTTTTCTGATGGCTCCATCTGCAGCCAGCAGGGTCTGCTTTCCTTGCCTGAGCTGGGGTGGGGGAGCTTTTCCCACGGACCCTGTGAAGCCAGATGTTGCTGTAGGTCCATCCAGCGTGGGCTCAATCCAAGGGGAAACCAAGTGAAGGTTGCCCTGGCTGGTCAGGGCTCTGAGTACTGCGGGAAGGTGTTGTGGGGTATGGACACAGGGCCTGACCCCTTGTACCCAACTGCCATGAAGGTCTGGCCTCATGGACCCTATCCTGGCTCTGTGTCCTGCCAGGGGCTGGGGCTGGGGCTGGGGCTGGGGCTGGGGCTGGTACTGTCACCCCCAACCTCAGCCCCTTGTCCATCTTTAGGGTCCCTTCTGCGTGGCAGGGCCACTGCATTGGCCTGCCCACACCTTCTCAGATGGGACCTCTGCCTAGGTGGGATCTGCCCTGTACCTGGCTGTCTGCCATAGAGCTCGGGAGTCTTGCCCAGGGCTTTGGTATGGCAAAAGCCATAGGAGGCAGGGTGGGCTGCAGTGGAGGGCCTGGAGGTGGCTGAGGGCACCCTGGGGAGAGGATGGCATGGGAAGGGGTGCATGGAAGGTGTGTGGCAGGGCTGTTTGGGAAGGAATCATGGGTTCTAGTGTTACTTGGTTGGCATCATGGTGTCTGGACAGAGTGGGGACTATCTGGGCCAATGAGGGATTCTGAGGAGCCAGGCCTCAGACAGAGCACCTGTTCCTTGGACGCCAGGACCAGCTCCCCACCCCCACTCCTGGACCTGAACTGGTCCCCATCCCCAGACCCCAGGCTGAGTTGGTCCCTGTCCCCATGCGTGGACTTGAGGCTGGGCCCTGGCCTCCTGGGAGACCCCAGGTGGCTGTGGGAGGGGTTGGAGCCTTCTACTTCCCTTCACAGTGGGGGATTAGGGGGTGCAGTGGGGCCCAGACTGGTGGGCAGTGATCTACCCCTGTGTGGCCCTGGGGCCTGGGATGCTCCCTCCCTTCTTGCTGGGGTAAGGATGGTGGCAGAGCCCTGGGCCTCTCCAGAGTTCAAGTTTCAGGAAACATATCTGCACTTAAGGCTCCTGGCACTGGCACCAGCACCGGCACCGGGCCTGGGCTTCATCGGGGACCAGGTTGGGATGCTGAGGGACTGTGACAGGCAGACCCTGGGCCTGGGGCTTTGGCCTAGTGCTGGGCTGGGGTTCTCACGTTTTCCTTTCCCATGACTTTGGTCCACTGCCTGTTAACCTTGTTTGAGGGGCAGATGGGGATGTTCAGGGCTGGGCTCAGCCTTGAGGCAGAGAGATAGGTGTGGTAGAGGTGGGTGGGGGAGTGGCGGGGTCCTCAGGGCAGAGCTTCCACTGGATGGTCAGGAAGACATCCCTGGCTCCCCCTGCCTGCTGGAAGTCTGGGCAGGTGGCGACTCTCTGACCACCTCCGGTCCTCCTCCTGCCCAGCCCCCATTGCTTTTGCTGGCCATAGTCCCCTTCTGAGAAAAGCAGGCCCTTTTCCCTCTGCCCAGACACCATGGTCCCTTTTGTCCAGTAGGAGTTGAGGTTGACAAAACCCTGTCCCAGGCTGCGGCCCGGTGGGTCGGAAGCATGGGGTTAGGGTGTCATGTGCAGAGAGTGGCCCTCAGTGCTGATGGGTGGCTCGGGGAGGAGGGCTCTGTGAGGGCCGCAGGTGCTGGCCCACCTGCCGGCTCAGGTTCTCTCTGGATGACTTCCTGCCGTCCAGGTGTAGGGAGCCCAGCTGGCAGGCGGTGGGGCCCTCTTGGGCGGCAGGCAGGCGCACGTCCCCACGGGAGCAGGTAACCAGAGCCTGGCTCAGTGGGGGTGATGGTAACCCTATCTGGGTGGCTGGCGTGGGTTTCCTGGGAGCTGAGAGGAGCTCCCGTGCATCCTGAAGCCCCAGTGTGGCTGTTTGGGTGAGCAGGAGGCAGGCCTGTGCCCATTGGCATGGCCTACAGCTGTGGTCTTGGGCTACCCTGCCCCATCCGGTCCAGCCCGGTCTGTCCAGAGGCTTGAGTGACCGTTCAGCCCCATGGGTCCCAGACCTGACTCTAGCCCCCGTTTTGCTGAGCACCAGCAGTGCTGTCTGTGCTAGGGTTGGTGCCAGCCGCACTGAGAGTCTAGTTCCATGCCCTTGCTCTCCCAGGGGCTCTGTTCTCTGAGCCTAGGAGAAGGCAGCTGTGGGACACTGTTTCGGGGCCAGTGGGTCTGGGGAGGAGGGTAAGCCCCACAGGCTGGGACCAGGGGTACCTTCCAGCCTTGCTCCCAGTGGGTATGGCCCCACATCCAGAGCTGCTCAGGAGGGGACACAGTGTGTTGTGGTTGCCTCCCCTGAGGCCAGGCTGAGTGTCTGGAGGCTGGCGTGGTTCGATGTGGCAGGCAGCAGGCTGGGAGGGCCGGGACCCATCCTGGGTTGGGAAGGGAGACGAGGGCGTGGGTGGCTCCGTGCAGTCTGTGGGCAGGTGCAGGGGCAGTGGTGCTGGGCAGGTAGGGACCCTCGGCCTCGACAGGGACAGTTTCCGCAGCACAGCGGGCCACAGGCCCTGGACACTCCCCATGTGGTGTCCCCATGTGTGGGAAGTCAGCAGCCTGTGAAACCAGGCCATATTCATAGTGCTGAGCAGTCTGTGTGGGGCTGTAGCACATGCTGGGCAGCTCTGCGTGTGCCCAAGGGTGGCCACTGGGCACTGCCATGGGCCACTCAGGTTACCCTCCTGTGTCACTGCAACTTGGGGCCGGAGGAGGGCCAAACGGTGGGGAACTGTGGTGACCACAGACTGAGGCTGCACTAGGCAGGCCCAGGGGCTTGTGGGCCTATTTCCTACCTGTGTAGCAAAGGTCTCCTGACCTGTCCTGCCCTGCCTTGGGGGAGGTGTTGAGTTGCTGTACCCTGCTATAAGGACCCCCTAACCTTGGCCTTGGAGGGCCTCTCAGCAGGTGTCCTGTGTGCCTAGGGGAGGCAGCCAGGGTGGCTGTGGAGCTGTCTCTCTTGGGGCGATAGAGGGACCATGGGAGTTCCTGCCACGTCAGACCCCAGTGGGGCTGGGGGTGTCCTGGCCTTCTGTGCCACTTCAGTAGGTGCCTGCCACCCTGCCCTGAGGCTGCCGCCTTCCATGTTGACTGAGCCCCAGTTCTGGGGTTTCTCCCTCCGTTCTGGGGCCTGCCCAGGGGAGCTGGGGCAGGGTCCCAGATACCTGACTGCCTTCCTGTCCACAGCGTTCCTTCACTCTCATCGTGGAGGCCTGGGACTGGGACAATGAGACTACCCTGGATGGTGAGTATTCCTGTTTGGTTGGTTTGAGGGGGCACACAGCTGTTTTTAGGGCCCTTTCAGACCACAGGGATGCACATGGCCAGGTTCCTGATCTTTCATCTGCAGGGGACAAAGGCTCCTGTGGCCAAAAAGTTTGTCTACCTGGAGGCGATGTGTCCTTTCTCTTTATCCTGTCTGCTAGGAGGCTTTTCTGTGTTTGTGATCTCTCAGACTTGATCTCCACACAGCCAGCCCCTGCCAGGCATGTTCTTTAGAACGTGTTGGCAGCGAGGTGCCCTCGCATGACCCCACTGCATGCCTCCCCTCTGTCTGTCTGTCCTGGGCGGATGGTTTGATGGCAACCTCCCAAGGCCATGCAGGGACCCAAGGAAGATGGTGCCTGGTGTTTGAAGAGCGGTGGGCGGGAGGACGGGGTCAGTGAGATCGGGCTGAGACCACACAACTTGTAGGCCCTGCGAGGACCCTGCCTCCCAGCTGAGGTATGGAGGCAGCCTGTGGGGCCAGGGTGGGGGCAGCTTAGGGATGCAGGATGTGGTCAGGGTCTGTGTGGCCCAGTGGCTGCAGGTGAGAGACACTGGTAGGAGGAGTGGTGTGGGCAGTTGGGTACAAGTCTGGCTGAGCCCCAGGCCCAACCAGTGGCAATGCTGGGAACACCACAGAGGAACCCATGGCTCAGCATGGCGGGGTGGGTCGAAGCGAAAGCAAGACCCTTGGAGCCTTGACAAAGATTTGAGGCCTTGCTGAGAGGGGCAGCCCAGGGACCATGTCTCCAGAGACCTCCAACCCCAGCCTTGGCTGGAGGCAGCAGGATACAGGGGCTTGCGGGACTGCTTGCTGTCTCATTCTGGAAGGCTTGCACAGGTGTAAACGTGCAGGCGCGGCATAAGGGGGCCTCTTTGGCCCCCACTGCCCAGGTGTCCCTGGCCGCAGAAGGCCTGCAGGGGATGGCTGAGCTGTGCATGTCTGGGTGGTAGGGCGTTTGTGCAGTGACATCCCCTGTGCTGGGCTGGACCCCGTGCCCAGTGGGTCCGCTGGTGTTGGAGCTGTGTCTCGTGGCAGCCAGTAGGGGTGAGGGGGCGCTTGGGGCTTACAGGTGAAAATGGGCCAGGGGAGGTGGGTGAATCTGGGCCTGGAGCTTATGTGGTGGCCTGACCAGTGTCCCCAAGGCCACTTGGCTGGGTAGGTTTCCTGGGCTGCCTTGGGGACAGCAGGTGAACATCTGACTTTGTGCCCAGAGGAACTGCTGATTGAGCGGGTGTCACACGCGGGCATGATCAACCCTGAGGACCGTTGGAAGAGCCTGCACTTCAGTGGCCATGTGGCCCACCTGGAGCTGCAGATCCGCGTGCGCTGTGACGAGAACTACTACAGTGCCACGTGCAACAAGTTCTGCCGGCCCCGCGATGATTTCTTCGGGCACTACAGCTGCGACCAGTATGGCAACAAGGCTTGCCTGGATGGCTGGATGGGCAAGGAGTGCAAGGATGGTGAGGGCTGCACTGCAGGGGTGGGCCGCTCGGTGTGGGGCTGGCCAGGGTGGCTGCCATAGCAGGGCTTCTCTTCCCTCTGTCTACAGCTGTGTGCAGACAAGGCTGTAACCTGCTCCACGGGGGATGTGCCGTGCCTGGGGAGTGCAGGTGGGTGCTCACCAGCCCCTCCTCTGCTTGCGTTCCCCTTCAGCCAGCAGTTGCTGCAGCTCCTTGTCAGGCACCTGGGGAGCAGCACAGAGAGTGGGAGGTGGCTGCCCACAGCCATCACAGGGGAGGCCGTGCACTGGTGGCTCCAAGGGGACAGCAAGGAGGGGTAGGAGGGGAGTAGACTGTCTGGGAAGATGGCCCCCGCCCAAGGAAGGGGATCCAAGGAAAGAGGAGCCCTATGAGGATCAGGGGTACGGCAGCGCTGCGGGGAAGAGGGTGTGGAGTGAGGACCATACAGCTGCCTATGGGAAGAACCCCTTGGGCTGTAAGGGACAGGGTGAGGGTGGGCTCCTCCTGCAGGTGTCTGGGGGCAGGGTACAGGCATGGGCTTGAGGTGAGCTTGAGAGGAGGTGAACAGAGTCAAGAAGGAAGGGCCCTGAGCTTTCTAGCGCAAGCTGAGGTGGGAGGGGTGGGAGAAGCAGGCCCTGGAGGGGAAGGGGGGTGTGGGACAAGGGGTGGATGGGGGAGCGGGGGCCGGACCAGGAATGATGGGCACCTGGGCGCCTGTGGCATACGGGTGGCATAAGACTTCGGGTCAGGTAGGATGGAGAGGAGGCCAGGAGCACTCCACCCCAGCAGGTCAGCTGTGGGCATGGGGAGCCGTCCTGCTCCGTGAGGGGTAGAGGAGGTGGTCCTGGCACTGCTGGGCCCTGAGGTTGGAGGGGGCAGGTGCGGGAGGCCTGAGTGCGGTGCACTTCACGACTAAGTGGTTCTGCAGCCTTGGGGCTGAGCCTTTCCACACCTGAGGCCGGAGCTGGGAGCAGCCTGGCTGGAGGGGAGGAGTCAGGTTGGTGTCACCTGCACATGCTGGCTTTCAGATGAGCTGTAGGGGCCTCCAGGCTGTGTGGGAGCCCAGCGCAGGATGGGCTGGGGGCTGGGGTGCCCAGGAGTCAGGTCCATCCAGGGAGGAGAGAAGGACGTGGGGCAAATCCCTGCCGGGTGACCATGTG
The DNA here is from genome assembly GCF_000276665.1 of Chinchilla lanigera. Taxonomy (NCBI): domain Eukaryota; kingdom Metazoa; phylum Chordata; class Mammalia; order Rodentia; family Chinchillidae; genus Chinchilla; species Chinchilla lanigera. The sequence continues at coordinate 3,431,124 of NW_004955538.1, read as the reverse complement.
CTAAGGGGGGAAAGGGACTCCACAGGTACGGTCCATGGGTGCAGAGCACCATGGCCTCATTTTAGTCACTGCACCCTCCTCGCCTCACTGTTCCCTACTTTGACTGTACAGTGTCCCTGGGGGTTGATGGCCAAGCCATCTGGTGTCCTCACCTAGGATGTGGGGTGCAAGAGAAGCCCTTCTGGCAGGAAGATGAGGGCCAGGTTAGCAGGTAGTATGGGGACAGAGGCTTGAGGGTGGAGGTAAGCCTCAGCACCCCCTCAACCTTGTGGACAGGGTCCAGCCGCCTCTGGCTCAGGTTTCAGCCTCCCTTCCAAGCCAGATTCTATGGAGATGACCAAGCCTTCTGGCTGGGGGGCCTGGGAGTCTGTTGTGGGCTGCTCCGTGAGAGCGTGCTGTCAGGACCAAAAGGCCTGGGTGCTGCACCTGCCATGTGCTCCCTGGCAGGTGACCCAAAGTCCATCACAGCTCGCTTGAGCCAGCTGGAGGGAGCTATGGCCAGGACACAAGGCCCACTGTGCACCTGCCCTATACATATGGGGATGGATCCCACAGCTGTCTGTTCCTGGCCTCAGTTTCCCCATCCCAAGCCCCATGAGCTGGGTGGATTCTCTTGGGGCTGTGCGGCTCAGGCAGCTCAGGAAGGGCTGTGGTCTTTCCTTCTATAAAAATAACTCCTGTGGCGGGTGCCGTTATGGAAGTGACACGCCTGGGCGTCATTCCCGTCCCACAGGACATGAGCGTTCTAGGAAGAGGCCTGGAGGGTAGTCCACTGGGCCCAGAGTGACCTTTGCCTGAGGGCTGTGCAGCCTGCCCACCTGGCTCTTGGAGGACTTCCGGAGGGCACATGCGGCAGAGCCAGGCCTTGGGTCTTGGCCTCCAAGTCCACAGGTCCTGGGCTGTTTTCCAGAGTGGACGGAGCCCTCCCAGGTTGGCAGCTATTGCAGAGCTGGGGGGCAGCCTGTGGCCCCTGTGTCCCTCTGTGTGCACCCCTCACAGGGCTCTGCTGGGAAACAGCAGCTGCTGCTGTGGAGCAACCGTGCTGAGGTCACGTGCGGTACCCAAGGTCAGGCGGCCGGGCGGGTAGGAGCCCTCTCCTGACGTCTGGGGCACTGCTCCGGCCTGGCAGCACCTGGCCAGCCAACACTGGCTTGTGACCCTGGGCCCCACAGGGCCTTCCTTTCCCGGCGCCTGCTCTTGGGGACTGGCTCGGGGTGAGGCCCAGAATAGCTCAGGGAGGAATGACGGGACAGCTGGGGCTGACCCAACGCGCCCGCGAGTGCCTGTGACGGTGGGGCTGGCGGCGGGCTGTGACTCCTGCCTGCCCTAAGCCGCAGCCATTCAAAGGCCTGAGGCTGCTGACCCCAGGGCAGCTTGCGGGGCCATGCCCACCTCCATAGCCTTGCCCTTGGCCTACCCCAGGTGCAGCTATGGCTGGCAGGGGAGGTTCTGTGACGAGTGTGTCCCGTACCCTGGCTGTGTGCACGGCAGCTGCGTGGAGCCCTGGCATTGCGACTGTGAGACCAACTGGGGTGGCCTGCTGTGTGACAAAGGTAGCAAGGGTGGGTGGGCAGCGGGGGGATGGTCAGGCGAGCTGGGCCTGCAGCACAGGAAATGGGCACAGGGAGTCTGTCCCCTGAGAGACCCACTCTGCCTGCAGACCTGAACTACTGCGGCAGCCACCGCCCCTGCACCAATGGGGGCACGTGCATCAACGTCGAGCCTGACCAGTACCGCTGCGCCTGCCCTGACGGCTACTCGGGCAAGAACTGTGAGCGGGGTGAGTGGGCAGGCTGCCGTGCCCCTGGCTGTATGGCTGGGGAGGAGCCTGGTGGGTGTGGGGGCCTGGTGCCACTCCCACCACCGCACTCTGCTTCTGCAGCCGAGCATGCCTGTGCTTCCAACCCGTGCGCCAATGGGGGCTCCTGCCATGAGGTGCCATCCGGCTTTGAATGCCACTGTCCGTCGGGCTGGAGTGGGCCCACCTGTGCACTTGGTGAGTGCCTGTGTGCATCTGGTGCAGCCTGGCAACCAAGGGTCCTGGGAGAGGGCAGAGCTCCGAGGCCCTGGTGTGGGGGTGCCCATGTGTGGCTGTGGACATTGTGACCAGGGATTGAGTGACAGGAAGACGGGACATGGGGGACTTGGTCTGCCCTGGGGACTACATGCCATACTTCGGCCTTTATCACCTCCTTGCAGACATCGATGAGTGCGCCTCGAACCCGTGTGCAGCAGGTGGCACCTGTGTGGACCAGGTGGATGGGTTCGAATGCATCTGCCCCAAGCAGTGGGTGGGGGCCACGTGCCAGCTAGGTAAGGGCTCTGCAGTCTTGGCACCCGGCCGGGGCTATGCATGTGCTGTGGCTGCTGCGGGGCTATGGGTGCTGGCTGTACAGGCAGGGCCCAAGCCCACGTGCCTTGTCTCGTCCACAGACGCCAATGAGTGTGATGGGAAGCCGTGCCTTAATGCTTTTTCTTGCAAAAACCTGATTGGCAGCTATTACTGTGATTGCCTCCCGGGCTGGAAGGGCGCCAACTGTCACATCAGTCAGTACGGGTGGGCAACATAGGCGGGGGGCCGGGGTAGCACGGGGGACCCCGGCCTGACCTACAATGTGTCCTGTCTACAGACATCAATGACTGTCGTGGGCAGTGCCAACATGGTGGCACCTGCAAGGTAAGGCCAGCTACCTGCTGCCCACCTGAGCCCTGGAGGAGCATGGGGTGGGGCTGGCAGGGTGGGAGGCTCACAGTCCTGTGCCCCACAGGACCTGGTCAATGGGTACCAGTGTGTGTGCCCTCGGGGCTTTGGAGGCCGGCACTGCGAGCTAGCGCGTGGGGAGTGTGCCAGCAGCCCCTGTCGTGGAGGTGGCGTCTGTGAGGACCTGCCTGATGGCTTCCACTGCCACTGCCCCAAGGGCCTCTCAGGGCCACTCTGCGAGGTGAGGCTCACTGCTGCCACCAACCAGAGGGTCTGCAGTGGGACGTGCCCCTGGGGTCCACAGGGTCACCACGGTCTTGATGAGCCCCTCCCTGGCTCAGATGGATGGGTAGGGCCCATGTAGCACGGGTGATGGGTGGCCTGGGGAGGCAGCAGGTGGGCCTTAAGCAGGAGTGGGTGCCGCCTCCTGGACTGCCTGCACTTCCGCTGGTTCCCTAGCCCCCAGATTCTGGGCTGGCTTTTTTGTGGAGGGTGGCCCCTGTCCACCCAGTTTCCTGGGGTCCACGGCAGAGGCCTGGCATTGGGTCTGCGATTATGGCTGGCTCTGACCAGGACCCTGTCTGGGCCCTGAGGTGGCCTGCCAGTGCGGGGTCAGGAGCTGGCCTTCCTGCCCGTGGGAGGAGCCCAGGCCGGATGCGCCTGTGGGAGGCAGAGGAAGCGGCCTCCATGGCGGCACGGGGGGGCCACAGGTGCTTCCGCCCAGCTGATGGAGCTTGGACAGGCCTGGGTAGGCGGGGTCTGCGTGCCAGGGCCAAGGGGCCCATAATCTGAGCCAAGTGGGGGCCCAGCCTCAAGGGTGCCCAGGGCCCTGCCTTCGTGTGGACAGAAGGGCTGGGAACTCACAGACGTTCCCCTGCTCTGGCCTCAGGTAGCTGTGGACTTCTGTGAGCCAAGCCCTTGCCTGAATGGTGCAAGCTGCTACAACCTGGAGGGTGACTACTACTGCGCCTGTCCTGAGGACTTTGGTGGCAAGAACTGTTCTGTGCCCCGGGTGCCGTGCCCAGGCGGAGCCTGCAGAGGTGGGGTGTGAACCATGGGAGGGGGTGGGTGGGGGAGTGTGACAGGATGGGCCTGACCCTTCCATCCCTCTGCCACAGTGATCGACAGCTGCGGGTTTGAGGTGGGGCCCAGTGTGGTGCCCTCCGGTGTGTGTGGCCCCCATGGGCACTGTGTCAGCCAGCCAGGGGGCAACTTCTCCTGTGTCTGCGACAGCGGCTTCACAGGCACCTACTGCCACGAGAGTGAGTTGCGCACTGGGCCGGGGCAGGGACAGCGCTGGCCCGCCCTTTGCTCATGTGCACACCCCTGCCCTCTTTGCAGACATTGATGACTGCCTGGGCCAGCCCTGCCACAACGGGGGCACATGCATCGATGAGGTGGGCGCCTTCCGCTGCTTCTGCCCCAGCGGCTGGGAGGGCGAGTTCTGTGACATCGGTGAGTGTGGGCGCCCCTGTCCCGCACCCCTCACGTTCTGAGGTGGGCCTGGCTGGACCATGTGGCCACTGTGAGGGTGGGGACCTGGCTTCCCGCTCGGGCCCTGTGCCGGGCTCTTATGCTCCTCCCTGGGAAGCCCTCCCCAGGTGCTGGTGACCCCTGCTGACCGGCGTCCTCACCCCCAGATTCCAACGACTGCCTTCCCGACCCCTGCCATAGCCGCGGCCGCTGCCATGACCTGGTCAACGATTTCTACTGTGCATGCGATGATGGCTGGAAGGGCAAGACCTGCCACTCCCGTGAGTCCTTGGGCCCCTGTGTGCAGGGGGTGCCACCAGGACCAGCGGGGTCTGCGGCCCCACTGAATGCCATGTGCCTGCAGGTGAGTTCCAGTGTGACGCCTACACCTGCAGTAATGGCGGGACCTGCTATGACAGTGGGGATGCTTTCCGCTGCGCCTGCTTACCTGGCTGGAAGGGCAGCACCTGCACCATTGGTGAGGCACCCTGCCTCGTCCCTGCCCCATCCTCTCTGGCTTCTGAGCCATGTCGGCCAGGTGGACGACCAGCCACTTCTCCTCCCTGCAGCTGAGAACAGCAGCTGCCTGCCCAACCCATGCATGAATGGGGGCACATGCGTGGGCAGCGGTGACTCCTTCTCCTGCATCTGCCGGGATGGCTGGGAGGGCCGCACCTGCACACACAGTGAGCTGGGCCCCTGTGGGTGTGATGCCCTCTTCATGCAGTTCCTAGCCCCACCCCAGGGACTACTCCCTTTGGTCCACCAGCTAACTCCCACTCCAAGACCTGTGGTGCCCCTCTTTCCCCTGGGCTCCTGCTGAGGTGTAGCCCCCTTTCCAGTGAAGCTCCCTTGGTCTGGACGGTGCAGTGTCCACCCTCTTGCAAGCCCAGGGCATCCAGGCCTGCCACAGAGGGTGCCCTGGAGGTAGGTGCCAGGCCAATCGGTTCTCTTTTCCCTCCAATCCAGACACGAATGACTGCAACCCTCTGCCCTGGTGAGTGACGCCCTGAGGAGGCTGGTGGGGTGGGGGCGTTGTGGCGGGACCCCTGACTCCCGCCCTCTCCTGCAGCTACAATGGTGGCATCTGTGTGGATGGCGTGAACTGGTTCCGCTGCGAATGTGCCCCCGGCTTTGCGGGGCCCGACTGCCGCATCAGTGAGCAGCCTGTGGCCACGGGGACAGTGGGGGTGCTTTGGGTCTGGGCCCTGGGAGCCCTCAACCACTAGGGGCCCCAGCCTAGGGCAGTACAGTGGTACCCTGCCTCCCTGTGCCTCGTACCTGTGTCCTGCAGGTCTCCAGGGGACATGGTTGGGCTCTATCCAGGGGAGCATGTCAGAGACCCTGGGGGCAGAGGGCACCGGTGGCAGCAAGTGCAGCTCCATGCCACTCTTTGGTGATACAGGGCTGTGGTTCATGGGTGTCAGCCCTGGGATTGGAGCACCCTGGGAAGGAGTGGACCCCACAGGCCCCATGCACCCCTATTATTGGGGCAGCTGGCGAGGGCGAGGCCTCTGGGGTCTGGAGAGGGCTTCAGGCTGGTGAGTGACTAGCATGCAGGTTGTGCAGGCCCTGCAGGCTGGTGGCTGAGTTGGTGCAGCCACGCCGTGACCTGAGGAATGTGTGCTCCCCCTCCCGCCACCGGCCTGGCCTGGCCCACGCGGGGTACTGAGCACAGTCTCTGCCCGTAGACATTGACGAGTGCCAGTCTTCGCCATGTGCCTACGGGGCCACCTGCGTGGATGAGATCGATGGGTACCGTTGCAGCTGCCCACCCGGCCGAACCGGTCCCCGCTGCCAAGATGGTAGGCCGCAGGAGTGGTGCTGGGCAAGGAGTGGGCCGGATGTGGCCACCAGGGCCCAGGAGCCATTCTGACTCCACCTTCTCATCCCCGCAGTGATCTGGTTCGGGAGGTCCTGCTGGTCCCGGGGGATGCCATTCCCACATGGCAGCTCCTGGATAGAAGATTGCAACAGCTGCCGCTGCCTGGATGGCCACCGAGACTGCAGCAAGGTAGGGCCTGAGTGAGAACCCTACCTGGCCAGTCAGCTAATGCTGACCCTGCACACCTTTATTCCTGGGGCTGGCTCTGAGATGTCAGGAGGCCCATACCAGGGTGCAGTGGGCCAGGGGTTTGAGGTCCCTCTGGACATCCTGGGAGGGGCCTCAGGTACAATCAGCCTGCTCCTCCTCTTGCAATTGGGCCCCACCAGCATTCTCTGCAGAACTCCCTTTCCAGTGTGGCGCTCAGCCTGCTTGTGGGGTGGGGCCAAGCCTCGGCTGGTGCACTCAGCCATGTCTGTCGCCCTTGACATCCTTGCCTGTGCTGCATCTGACCCTCCTGGTGTCCTTGCCCAGGTGTGGTGTGGCTGGAAGCCTTGTCTATTGTCTGGCCAGCCTGCTAGCCTCAGCGCCCAGTGTCCGCCGGGGCAGCAGTGCAGGGAGAAGGCCCCGGGCCAGTGTTTGCAGCCGCCCTGTGAGGCCTGGGGTGAGTGTGGTGCCGAGGAGTCCCTGCCGCCCAGCACCCCCTGCCAGCCTCGCTCCAGCCACCTGGACAACAATTGTGCACGCCTCACACTGCGCTTTGACCGCGACCACGTGCCCCAGGTGTGTGTGGGCCTGGTGCCCGCTCACAGGGCCAGAGGAGAGGGCCCAGAGCCTGGGTGCTGGGTGCTGGCTGGGGGCCGGGGGGACCTGTCTTGCTGTTCCTGGGTTTAGACATGGCTGGCCATAGCGGGCCCTGGGCCAAGGTCCTGTCCTTACTCTCCAGGCTCCTGCTCCCCTCCCTTTCTCTGAGCTCGTTCATGTGAGAACACGACAGAGGCAGGGTATCACCGTTTTTGTCTCCACTCTGCTCCCCAGGAGCTGCAGGGTGTGACTGCCAGGAGCCTGTGGGTAGCAGAGGAAGGGGTGGCTCAGCTCTTTGCCTCACCCTGCTCACATGCTGCCCATCTGCCCAGGGTACCACTGTGGGTGCCATCTGCTCTGGAATCCGCTCCCTGCCTGCCACAAGGGCAGTGGCCCGGGAACGTCTGCTTCTGCTACTCTGTGACCGGGCGTCTTCAGGGGCCAGCGCCGTGGAGGTGGCCGTGGTGAGCGTGGGGCCGGGCCACTCTGAACACTCACTCCAGTGCAGTGTGCTGGAGACCTGAGAGGTGGGGAGTAGACTAAGAAGGACCAGTGGGGGGGTCGGTGGACAGGGCAGGGCCTGGCCACCCCACCCAGATCTGCCTGCTGGGTGCGTCCTAGCTGCCAGATTCCCCCATGAGCCCCTGAGCCTTGGGCTGCACTTTCCTAGCCCTGTGCTGGGCACTTAGTACCCCTCATCTTTGCGCCCGAACAGCTGGGGGCTGGACCTGGCCTTGTGCTGGGCCGGGCTGGGTTGCGGACAGGGTGCCCGTGGGCTGCCCCACAGCCCTGTCCTCTGCTGCAGTCCTTCAGCCCTTCGAGGGACCTGCCCGACAGCAGCCTGATCCAGGGCGCAGCCCACGCCATCGTGGCTGCCATCACCCAGAGGGGCAACAGCTCACTGCTGCTGGCCATCACTGAGGTCAAGGTGGAGACCGTGGTCATGGGCGGCTCTTCGACAGGTAAGTAGGGGTGGCAGGGGCTCCCCAGGGGCTCAGGCCTGTGGGAACCTGCCGGGCAGCACTCCGCTAGGAGTAGGGCGGGTGCGTCCCACCTGGCCTGGGACCTCTCCAGCCAAGACCCGGAGGGCAGTTCAGGCTGGAGTGGCTTCCCGCTCATACTGCCCTCTGCCAGGCCTGCTGGTGCCAGTGCTGTGCGGCCTGTTCAGCGTGCTGTGGTTGGCCTGCGTGGTCATCTGTGTGTGGTGGACCCGGAAGCGCAGGAAAGAGCGGGAGAGGAGTCGCCTGCCACGAGATGAGAGCACCAACAACCAGTGGGCCCCGCTCAACCCCATCCGCAACCCCATTGAGCGTCTGGGTGGCATTGGGCCAGGCAGCGGGGCCCACAAGGACGTGCTGTACCAGTGTAAAAACTTCACGCCGCCGCCGCGCAGAGCTGGCGAGGTGCTGCCCGGGCCAGCAAGCCCTGGGGGTGGCGGGGAGGATGAGGAGGACGAATTGGGCCGTGCGGACGAGGACTCCCCGGAGGCAGAGAAGTTCCTCTCACACAGATTCACCAAAGACCCCAGCTGCTTGCCAGGGAGGCCAGCCCGCTGGGCCTCGGGCCCCAAGGTGGACAACCGTGCAGTCAGGAGTGTCAAGGATGTGCACTATGCTGGCAAAGAGTAGGGCCACAGCCGCCCCTGCGAGCGGCTGCCACCACCGCGCCCGAACCTGGAGCCTCACCACGCCACACTGCCTGCCATACCATAGGAGGCCAGACTTTGTGCATAGTTTCTTTATTTTGTGTAAAAAAAACACCAAAAACAAAAAACAAATGTTTATTTTCTATGTTTCCTTAGCCTTGTATAAATTATTCAATAACTGTTAGGCAGCGAGCAGCAGAGTATTCTCGGATAGTTGCTATTTTTGTAAAGTTTCCGTGTGTCACACGTGCTGTGTGGCAGGCGAGAGCAGAGTGTGTTTGTGTTCTCACCAAATTGTGTGGCCTTTGTCTCCAGAGGTCATGCACTGTTTACAGAATCTTCTTTTTTATTCCTCACTTGGGTTTCTCTGTGGCTCCAGGCCAAAGAGCCCGTGAGACCTGTGGCTATAGGTGTGGCCGGGGGCCCTGAGTGGAACCGTGGCTGGCAGGTGACCCATGGCCATCAGAGAGGCCAGGACCTGTTAGTGGGACCCAGAGCTGTCAGTGGGACCTGCGGTTGTCAGCCTAGCTTGGCTGTCAGTGGGACCTGTGGCTGATAGCATGGCTGCCTTGTGGCTGACAGTGTGGCCCATGGTTGTTGTGGGACCTGTGGCTGTTGGTGGGGCCCATGGCTGGAGGTGGGACCTCTGTGGTCAGTGTGACCCTGGTTGCTGCTGTGGCCCAGGTCACCGGTGTGGCCCGAGGTGCTGCCTGCCCAGCCTGCCGTCCGTGCTTCTCCCACCCAGACCTCTCCAGAGACCTCTCAGCTCTGCTTCCAGAAGTGCCCTTCCCCACCGCATGTCCCCTCCCGGGACGCGGCAGAACCGAAGCTTGTGACAAGTGCCTTCACACAGACCCCTCGCAACTGTCAGCGTTCGCCGCGGGCACCAGGCTCTGCCCCCGCCAACTCTGGCCGCCCCTTGTGAAAGTGCATTTCTGTACATATGTACATATTAAATGAATCACTCTGTATATTTGATTTCATAACTTAAATGCTCTGGTCTCCCTGTTCTTTGAGTGCTATTGCGATTTTTATTTGGAGTCAGGGTGCAGGCAGGGAGGTGCAAGAAGGGGCCCTGACCTGGAGGTTGGACCAGGTGACTGGTGGCTGTGCTCCGGACTGTGGTTGACCGTGGCCCTGTGGGCAGCCTGAGCCTGGAGCATGTTGATGTCCCTTGGTGGTGGACATAGCTGGGTGCTGCCACCCCCCCCCCCAGCAGCCAGCAAAGATTTAAGAAGCCGCCTAGAGTCACTTTGCATAGAGAGCTGTCAAGGTCCTGTGAGTTCCAGGTTGGAGCCGAGAGAATGGAGCTGGGAAGGTGTAGCTATGGCTCACTGGTGTCAAAAGATGGACCCAAGCCACGGAAGACCTGGGCTGATGCCAAGGACCTGCCGGTGTATGGGTGCTCACCATGCAGATGGCGATGGAGGGAAGCCGAGAGTGCATCTGGAGAAGAGCGTACGCTGCTCGCCCTAACCTGTGGCAACACTGGTCCCGGAGCTACTTCTGTGTGGCTACAGCACATGTGTCTGGGTGGTCTGTAAGTGGCCAGCCTGTGTCCTGCCAGCCTGTCATTGCCCAAGGCTGGCCCCAAAGCCAAACCCTCTCTACCCTGTCCCAAGGGGTGCACCAGGCAGTGACCCGATGCACTGCACACTGCACACTGCACACCCGATGCACACTGGTGGCAGGCAACCCCATCACCAGTTGGCCAACAAGATCCACGCTGTCCTTTGAAATGGTGCTTATCTGACCGGGGTCCTACATGGTGCTGGGTAGGAACATGCAACCAGCCCCATCCCGGACCACTGCACATCTGCCACATAAGTGACTTCTCAGGGTCAGCAGAGAGACCACAGCTGAGAACTGTCTGGCCCTGCTGTCACTGTTGGGAGCCCCAGAGACAGAGCTCAAGGTGGGGTGCCCCTAGCCAGGGCCTCACTGCTCCTGTTTGTTGCCCCTGAGTGGTCTGGGATCTGGCCACAGACACAGCCACCCATGTGGCCTCCACTTTCGGAGCCTACCCGAGGCCCTGCCTCCTCCAAGGCATCTGTGCCATCTCTGATCCTCCTGCTCGGTGGTTCCAGGTTACTAGGCAGAAGAGGGGTGATCTGCAGGCTCACATGGGGGTGCTGCTCCACAGCTACCAGCACAGGGGCCTGGACCTTCCGAGCGCTGAGAGCAGGAGCTTTGGGCGCCCAAGGCAGAGGTGTGAGCCAGGCTCCAACTCTTGAAGCTGGCCTAGTGGATGGAATCCATCCTGCTTGGCGGCCCTGCATGGCCTGGTAGGGTCTGCCCCCTCGTTTGTGGCTGGGACCCCAGCGCTGCAGTGAGAGACAGCAGTAGGGCTGAGAGTAGCTATCAGCATGCGAACACGGGGTGCAGGGCCAAGGAAGATGAGCAGCAGGTGTCAGCCATGCAGCCCAGGGGTGGAAAGGGCTGTATGTCTCTGAGGTGGCCACTGAGACCCAGGGTAGATTCCTGGCGGGATGTGGGCAGCAGGCCTTCCTGCAGGCACGTGGTCTATGCTCAGAGCCACAGTACACATGTCCTGAAAGTATTGCACGGCTTGGCCTGAGGGAAACTTCCTGAGCTATGGTGTCCTGAGCTATGTGGGCCAGGCCCACACCTGCTGCCACCAGGACGCCTGCCTGGCTCCCTGCCTGGCTGCTGCCTTGGTGCTTGGCCCTGGGGACTGCGCCAGCTGGTCTGCTTGGCGACAGCCCTGACTGCCATATCTCCGAAGAAACCAGCCCCAGGGGAAGGGAGGTGATTCCACATGAAGCCTGGTCCTGAGGGCCAGGGTGTTAACCCCTGCTGGCCAGGACACAGGCAGCAGGTGACAGCTTCACGGTGGCCCCAGCGGTCCCAAGTTCCAGCCAGGCTGCCCTATTTCTCATCGGACCCCAGGCCAGGTCCTCCGAGGAGCCCAGCATACCGGAGCCTGGGAGGGCCTGGGATGGATAGGACCTGGGACCTGGACTACACCAGTGTACAGAAGGGCAGCTGAGGCCCTGGGGGATGGGAGCTGCCCTGTGACTGTTTTTGTGGCTTCCACAAGCTTGCTGCAGAGGTGGCCAGGATGTGGGTCTGGGGGGAACATCCTGGCATGGGTCTGGAGGAGAGCACTGGCAGGAGATGCCCCACACAGGTGGCCTCGTGAGCAGGGGCCATTCTGAGAAGTCCTCAGGGCAGGAGGTGGCACTGGGGGGTCACACAATTTTGTGAACACAATTTTTGCTTTAAATGGTGAATTGCATGGCATACAGAGGGTTCCGAATCCTGTTAGAAACAGCCAAAGGCTGCAGGGTAGCTTTCTCCCTAAAGCTACTTGATCATTTGAGCATGATACTAAATTCTAGGTTCCCCTGTGTGTGTGTGTGTGTGTGTGTGTGTGTGTGTGTGTGTGTGTGTATGTGGTAATGGGGAATGAACCCAGGGTTTTCACAATGAGTTCTGTACTTCTGTATTTTTTATTTTGAGACAGGGCCTCAATAAGTTGCTAAATTCCTTTGTCTGGGCTGGAACCTGTGATCGTCCTGCCTCAGCCTCCCAAAGTGCAGGGATTATAGGTATATGCCCCCATATCTTATTGAATTCTAGGTTTCATATGAAGATAAAACCTGAAACACAGAAAACATTCAGACTATAAAAATTGCTTTCTTTTTTCAAAGTACTCATGTCTTTGTTCTTAGTTACAGGGAATCCACTTGGGTCTTAAATAATCCAGTTAAAAAAGAGTCTTTCTTTTTGAGACAAGGTCTCGCTGTGTAGTTCAGGCTGGTCTTGAGTTTGCTACGAGACCCAGGCTGGCCTCAAACTCCCAGTGATTCTTCTGCATCAGCCTCCTGAGTGCTAGGATTACAGGGGTGTGCCACTACGCTCAGATCTCTATATGAATTTTAGAGCCAGCTTGCCACCCCTCTAAATTACTGAGATTTTGCTTTGTTTTGCAACCTTTTAATTTTGCAACAATTATTACTCACAAGAAGTTGCAAACACAGTGCAGACTACCTGTGTGTCCATCACACTGCACTCCACACGCGTTGTACACAGCCGCCAGTGTCAAGCAGCACAAGGGCTCTCGGCGCGTCTGCCCTGACTGGGTCTCGTCCATGGACCCGTGTCTGTCCCATGCGTTTCTGGGTGTGCTTCTGTGATTGGTTCTGTGACACTCCATCACAGTAGAGTTGCACAACCACCCCCGTGATCAAGACAGCTGCCCCCATCACCCAGACCAAGGGGGCACGCATTTGGATTCACGGGGGGGTGTTTTCAGGGTGGCTTCTCTCACTCAGCCGTGTGCATTTTGTTTCCTGCATGGCTTGGGACCCTCGTTTTTTGCCATTCTGAAGGTAGAACTCAGGGCCTCACGCAAGCCAGGCAAGCACACACCACCCCCACTCCACCCCACTGAGCTGCATTCCCAGCCCTTTTTATTTTTTATTTTGAGACAGGATCTTGCTAAGTTGCCTGAGCTGAGCTCGAACTTGCAGTCCTCCTGCTGCAGGCTCTGGAGTAGCTGGGATGACAGGCGTGCGCCACTGGGTCCAGCTCATTTGTTGTTATCAAGTACTGAATGCTGCTCCATGTCTGAGCACCAGAGTTGATTTATCCATTTACCTGCTGAAGGACATCGTGCTTGCTTCCAGTTCTGGACAATTATTTGTGGTTTGTTCTGTTTGTCTTTTTGAGACAGGGTCTCACTATGCAGTTCAGGCTGGCCTTGAGCTCACTTTGTAGCTCAGGCTAGCCTTGAACTTGAACCCATCCTCCTGCCACAGCCTCCCAAGTGCTGGGATGACAGGGTGCACCGCCACACCTGGCCTGGGCAATTAGAAACAAAGCTGGTATACACACTGACATGCAGAGTTCTGTGCAGACACAGTTTGCAGTTGGATTGTGTGAACGCTAAGGAGCGTGATGCTGTGAGCATGTTACATTTACAGGCCGCTCCAGCCAACGAGCCGTGGTGTGGTTGTCGGGCTCTCCAGCGCCTGTGGTTCTTCCCCTCCCCGGCGGGGTTTGGAAAGATTTGCATTGCTCTGGTAACATAAGACAGCAGCCCGTTTATATGCTTTCTTCAGTGAGTTCAGGGTTTTACTCCCTTTTAAATAACATTTTCACTTGGTGATGGTGGAGTTTCAGGTGCGGGGGGACAGGCCTTTGCTGGGTGCACCTTTTGCCAACATGGTCTCCCCGCATCTCCTCATTCCTTGGACGGTGTCTTTCTCAGAGCAGCAGTTTTTAGCTCTGAGAAAGGTGTAATTTTCTTGGATTTTTTTCCCCTAGCACTGGGAATTAAACCCAGGGCTTCACAACTGAGTGACATCCAGGCCCTTTTTATTTTTTATTTTGAGACATCGGCGTGCTGCGATTGCAGTTTTCAACACCGCACTGGCTTTCCTTGGCCTTCACCCCACCGTGTGTCGTCTGAGCTCCTGGCTCTGAGGTGTGGTGTCTGACTTGGACTTGGGGACGTTCCTGGTTACTGCTGCTGTGCGGTCCATTCTTCCACTCTCTCCTCCTCTGTCATTTCCCACATGTGCATGCCACTCTTTGCTCATTGTCCCACAGTGTGTGGATGTTTTGCTTTTCCCAATCCTTTTTCTCTTTGCTTTTCACTTTCTGTGTCACATCCTGATGCTCAGAGGCTTGCTCCTTGGCTGTGTCCAGGGGTCTACTTGGCCCACAGTGGCTTGTTTCAGGGCATGCGTGGCACCCTGGACTCGGTCCTGGGCTCCTCGTCTCTGTTCACCTCACCCACCTGGCCTCCCAGCTGTCTCTGTCCGTAACAACCCTGAGCGTCCTGAGCTGCTGGTCTGACCTGTGTCACGGTGCTGTCAGGTCTGGCTCTGTGTCTTCCGCCTGCATCTTGCTCGTTATTTCATTTCAAGCTGGACATGATGAACAGGTATGAGACCGTGAAGGGTGAGGTGTGGGGTGGTGTCTTGGTTACTTTTCTCTCCTTGCTGAGACACAATACCTGACACCCAGCATTAAAGGGAGAAAAGGTTTATTTAGCTTACAGCCTGTGGAGGTTTCAGTCCATACTTGACTGGCTCCAACGTAGAGTGGCACATGGCAGAGGGCAACAGCTCATGGTGGAACACAGCAAAAGCAACCAGAGCAAACGTGGGGAGCAGCAGCAAGCCTCTTTCCCTCCCTTATATTGTATGCAAGCTACCCACCCCAGGGTGAGGGTAGCACTCACACCCATAATCTCAGCATTGGACCATGGATCAATCATAAACTGTAGAAGCCTACTCCATGACCATATGAGGCTTTGGGGGGACATCCAGACACAAACCATAATATTCCACTTCTGGTGCCCCCAAAGACTCATGCACATCCTTTTGTGCAAGAGGCATTCTAGTCCATCTCTAAGAGTTGCCGAAGTCCTAACAGTTTCAGCATTGTTGAAAAGTCCAAGTCCCAAGTCTCCTCCAAGATATAAGGCAAACTCTTAGCTGTGAGCCTCTGTACAAATGAAAAGTTAAACACTTCTAACATTCAATGGCACAAGACAAACATTACCTTTTCAAAATGTACAAAACAGAGACACAGAATGCTGGGACCAAAGCAAGTCCAACATCCAGCAGGGCAAACATTAAGTCCTGTAATTCCACATCCAGCATCTGAAGCAATCTGTGGAACATTGTGAGCTCCAGAGGGCGTGTGTGACTCCACCCCTATGGCACTCCCAAGGCTTTTCTCTTAGGCCCGCTTTGCTCCCTCCTTTCAGATTTCCTCAGGCAATCCACGTTCCTGGCTTTTCCAACCTTCTGAGGTCTCCGCTGCATTTCAGGTTTCTCACTCACAGCTTCACACACTGCCCTCTCAGGGGCACACTGCCCAGCCTCCTCGGCCTTCTGAAATCAAGGTTGAAGCCTTCTTAACCTCAGAACTCCTGCATTCTGTGTGTGCCTAAAACCAGTGCCACGTGGATGATGCCAAGGTCTGCTGCCAGGTGGAGCAGTAGCCAAGTTTTCCTCTCTCTTGGCCATAGGGGTCGAGTACCCGGATCGCTGGGCACTCTGAATCCAATTCTGAGGAACAAATTCTCTATGCTGCCGCCATTCTGGAACCTGGTGCTCTGCCGCTTTCTTCTCAAAGCAGTCTGTCACCTGTGCGGTTTTGAGGCTGCAAAGGGTGGAGACTTGCTGTTTGTGATGCTCTCAGGCCATCTTTTCCATTTTCTTGTTTCTTATCAGCAATGGAGGTCTCCTCAGCTCTACCTTTGCAGTCCACAGCTTTACTGGAGCTTCCTTTCTGGCCAATCTCACAACATTTTAAATCATATTGCTGGGCTCTTTGCTCTTGATTCTCAACATAAATCTGGCTAAAAGCCCCCAACAATAGCCATGCCACTGCCTCAGCATTCAACTGCCTGGAAATTTCTTTTGCTGGATTAATCAGTGCACCACCTTTAATCTCAGTCTCAGGCAAAGTCTCTGGACATGAGCAAAATGCACACAAACTTTCTGCCAAGCCATAACACACATTGTCTGGAGTCCAACAATCAGTGTAGTCCTTCCCAGCAGAAACCTCCTGAACCCAGGCTTTACCAACAGGATTTCTGTCAACCTACTGGTCTTCCAAGCTCTGACCAGAATCTCCCATATAGAACAGCCGAAGGTGTTCTGGCTTTACTCTTTCAGGTGACATCTCTAAACCTTTCCAAACACTTCCCACAAGCCATTTCCAAAGGCTCTTGAACCACATGGCCAGGTTCAGTCACAGCAAGACCCTATTTCTCTGGTACCAAATTCTGTCTTGGTTACTTTTCTCTCATTGCTGAGACAAAATACCTGACGCCCAGAATTAAAGGGAGAAAAGGTTTATGTAGCTCACAGTTTGTGGAGGCTTCAGTCCACACTGGGCTGGTTCCAAGGCAGAGTGGCACAGAGCGGCAGAGGGCAACAGTTCATGGCAGCGGAAAAACAGCAAAGCAAGAAGAACAAAAAGGGGGAAAAGACAGTGTTACGCAGCCTTTCCCTCCCCATGGTGAGGGTAGCACTCACACCCAGAATCCCAGCACTGGACCGTGCATCAATCACAAACTATAGAAGCCCGCCCCATGACTGCATGAGGCTTTGGGGGGACATCCAGACACAAACCCTAACAGGTGGGAAGCATCCTGCATCCTGTGGGCCCATGTATGGGGTCCAGTCTCAAGTACCTGTTGCTGGGCTGTGAGTGCCACAGGCGTTTTGGTCCCTGCTGCAGGGTGGCCCAGGATGGTGGAGAGCTGTGTGGTACAGAGGGGTCTTGCTTGCAGGATGTGCTGTGAGAGCCCGCCAGGTCCAGGAGGGGACTCGCAACAGTGTGGGGACCCCAGCACTGGGGCTGCTGGGGACGAGCTCCCAGGCAGCCTGCGTGCACCCTCGAAGCCATGCGCGGCACCCCTCCCAGGCACAGCTGTGGCCAGCACCTGGCCCATGTCCACCTCACCTCTGCTCAGCTCCGCCAGGCACCCACCCGTTGTCAGGACCAGGGCAGTCACACCTTCCCTGCGGTGGCTCTGGGGCCCTGTCTGACTTGTGAAAACACCTTCTGGTTTCCCTGCTGGGATTTGCCCAGCCTGTGGGAACACACAGGTGAGCCCTGGGTGGCTCCTTGTGGATTTCTCTCAGCAACGGTTCGTGGCTCTTTTATAAATTTATTTTTTTTTTCTGCAGTCCTACCAGTGTGGTTTCAATTTTAAAAATTAATCAAAGTTGGGTGGGGTAGCACATACCTGTAAGCCCAAATGCTTGAGAGCCTGAGGCAGAAGGGTCACAAGTTCAAGGCCAACGTGAGTAGCTTAGTGAGCACTTGTTTCAAAATAAAAACTATTTTATTTATTTATTTGTTGGTTTGTTTTTTGAGATGAGGTCTTACTATATAGTTCAGGCTGGCCTTGAACTCTCTACGTATCCCAGCTGGCCTCGAACTCATGAGATTCTCCTGCCTCAGCCTCCCAAGTGCTAAGATTACAGGCATGCTCCACCATGCCCAGCCAAAATAAAATTTTAAAAGGGCTGATGATGTAGCTCAAAGGTAGCATGCCCTGGGCTCCATCCCCCAGTACTACACACACAAAAAATTAATATACTTTTTTCCAGCTATAAAAGTATACTGATAAACTCTCCTCCACCCCACACCTCACCACCACTCCACTGAAGTGTCTCAGGCTGGATCATCACGTTCAGCTTGTTCACTGGAGAGAATTTTGAAACAACAAAAACACATAGAAACGGGGGAAATCCATCATCCACGATTCAGAAACAACTGCAGTCAATATATGGGGATTTTGTTTTGCTTTGCTTTCTGTTCTTTTATTCCATGTTCCTTTTTATGCTGAGTTCACATAACAGTGTGTCCTGGGTCAGCACTGGCATCAACAACTCCAGGATGACAGGTCTGTTTGGGCTCCTGGTTTCTGGTTTCCGAGCTTCCAGTCCCTGGTCGGAGGCTCTGTGGCCTTGGGCTGTTGCCTTGGGCTGTGGAAGGTGGCTGGAGGCACAGGGCGGAGAAGCCAGGAAGCAGAGGGAGCCAGAGCAGAGGGGAAGGGCACAGGCATAGTCCCCGAGTTAGTGAGCGCTGTCTGGAGGATCAGACTCAGTGTGAACCACGCGTGTGATTATACAAGGGATTTGCACAGGATCAGAGGTGGGAGAGTCTCAGTGGCCATCTGGTGAGGAGATGGAGGGACCCAAAACGTCCTCTGCTGGCTGCAGAGCCAGAGGATCCCAGAGCCGTCACGGGTCAAAGCTGCGAGGCTCACCCGGAGTCACCGGTGCAAGTCTGCCTTGGATGGCGGCAGTCTGTGCCGGAAGGCGGACGGAACAGGAGCCCACGGTCCAAGGGAAATGGTGAAGACCGGAGCTGCTCTGAAGAGCGGCAACACTTCCTGCTTCTTCCCCTTTGTATTCTGTGCAGGCTACAAGTCTATTGGTTGGTGCCACCTGCATTTGGGGTTTGCTGGCCTACAGGCCGCTCACCCACAGACACACCCCGAATTTACTATCCTCCAGGGGACCCTGACTCAGGCCAAGTTGACATGTTGCAAGTAGTGACCACAGCCCCCAAGACTCCTTCCATCATCCACGTCCTCCAACTGGCTGGACCTCCCGGTGGCCCACTTAACGAGGAGCTGTGTCAAGGGTGGGTCTACTGCTGGGTTGGCCCCTCATGGTCCAGTCGCTTCCCGAAGCCCATCTGCTGGCCTCTGGGGACATTTGAGCCCCAAGCCACCCATTGTTCCACTGTCTTCAAGGGCAGCTCTGCCCCGGTGCTCAGGGGTAGCAGGTCTTGCCTCAGAGCTCCCATGAGTATTTAGTTTTCTAATGGCTCAGCAGATATGCTTTGATCGTTTTCCATTTCTTGTTCTTCCTTGCAAGGATATGATTGGTTGTTGTTTATCGATCGTCTAT
The DNA here is from genome assembly GCF_000276665.1 of Chinchilla lanigera. Taxonomy (NCBI): domain Eukaryota; kingdom Metazoa; phylum Chordata; class Mammalia; order Rodentia; family Chinchillidae; genus Chinchilla; species Chinchilla lanigera. Next base: position 3,412,258 of record NW_004955538.1, on the reverse strand, counting down.
CCCACAACCTTGCTAATTCCCATATCTGCGTCTGCATGATTTCACTGATGACAGAGGTACGGACAGAGTCACCTGACAATCTGCCGTTTCTATTCCTAGACACTAAATTGCTGAGGTGCAGGGTATGGAGCACTTTGAACACCACAGCTTCTACCACGGCAGGCGCCGCCCTGGCTTGCGGGGGACGCTGGGCAAAGCGAGGCAGACCTGTCCTCATCACACCTCGGTTCTGACACATGAAGCCCCCTCTTGCTGTCTGCCAGGAGCCCGGTGGTGTCCCTGTCCTCACGGCATATGTGTCACGACGGGACACGTCTGCTGATGCCGTCCCAGCACCAGGCCCTGGGCTGGTCCCTGGGCCAGGGGTGGCTGTTGGGGCGGTGTTGGCCTCCCACTGTTTTCACCCACCGCTGGCCTGTTGGTGGCGCTCCTGTTCCTGCCCTGGGAAGGTGGGTCCCTGAGCTGCTGCTCTTTGTCCCTATTAGGTCAAGCCATACAAAATTACCTTCTCCTTGTTGTTGTTAAGCAGCTACATCACAGCAGTTTGCGCAATTCAGCATAATGTTTTCAGCCCAGCTAGTGTTCGCTGTGACGTTCTCAGTGTAGGACTCCCCAGTCCCAGGGTGGATCAGCCCAGGGGAGCGTGCAGGGACCCGCCATGCACTGCCAGGCTCTCAGGTCACTGTGGTCCAAGCAGAGGGCCGAGGACGCAGAGGGGCTGGCGCTCACGGCCACACTCATGTGGTGGCTCCCCCCTGGCTCTGGTCCCCTCCTTCTGAGTACCCTTCCTGCCCTCCATCCCGCCCAAACCCTGGAGGGCCCTTGGGCCACTCTCCTCCTTCAACAGCCAGGCCAGGAGGCATCAGCCTTGGGACTCCCGGCACCCTAGAGTCCCCCTCTCCCGCTGCCCACCCCATCCTCGAGCGCCGCGATGCGTGATGCGTCTCGCAGGCCAGGTCTCCATTCATTGTCCTCACCCAGAACCAGAGCTCCGAGGGCAGCGCTAGGTGGGTCCCTGGGCTCTATCCAGGTGGGAGAGCCTGTGGATGTCCTGCACATACTCCTTGCATGCATGGGCAAGTGTAAATATCCAATTGCTTCAAATACATTTTCACTTGTGCCCTAAACGATGTGGGAATGACTCGGGCAGTCCAGGCTTCTTGTCACTTGAGGACTTAGATTTTGTTATTGTTCAATTTCAATACCATTTTTTTCCTTAGATGTGAAACTTGGCATTTTGAAAAGCGTGTCATAGAAGTCTCAACTCCGGCAGCCCTTCATTCTTGAGCACAGCTGTGCAGAGGTAGGCGGTCAGCTGTGTCCTCCCTGTGGTTCTGCTTGGGCCTTCAATGTGTGCAGAAGCCTTGGTGCCTGCCTATGGGGTTCCTAGAGGCTTGGAGGGTCACCTGGTGACCTGGCCCCTCCCTGTCTCCCTGTCTCGGCCACCCTGACGGAGCAGCTGGACTCCACCTGCAGTCCCACCCTGACATCTGCCCTACCAAGCCCACAGCGATGGGGGCTTCGGTGGTTTGGGCCCTCTGAGCCCAAGCAAAATGAGCCTCTCCTCGTGAGAGCCACCGCAACGTTAGTTGGGGGCTGGGAGGCTGGCTGCATATTCCGTGCCGGGGCAATTGCTCCGGCCACACTTCGCACGGCTTGTTTCTGCTCTGTGTCCTGCACACTGGCCCTGTGCCCTAGGCTGGGGTCTGAAGCCACCTCCGACTCTCAGGGCTCCGGGCTTCTGTGCTTGGAGGCACTGCCGCCAGGAAAACCTGAATGCAGGAGAAGAGCCAGCTGCTGCCAGCTGTGGTATGGAGCAGGGTGGCAGCAGAGGACACAGGTTGTGGGACATGAGCCTGGAAGGTGGTGGCCAATGGCCAGCTCAGGTCCTGCAGGGTTGCAGCACCTCTGACCCCTCAGTGCCCAACCTTGTGTTAAACCCTCTGCTGCCATTCCCTCCTGCACCAGGTGCGCTCCCAAGGAGAAAACCAGGCTTCTGGGTCTGTGCAGCCCAGCCCTGAGTGTGAGGAGGCTCAAGTCCAGGAGGGCACAGTGCTTCAGTGGCTTCATGACAGGCACCGAGGGAGCAGACAGCGCATCCAGGTCGGCCTGAGGGGCAGACTTGCTTTGGCACTGGCTGTGGTTGGGGCTGGAATCCACACTTGCACATCTGGCCCTGTCCCCCTGCCCAGGGTCACAGGCTCAGGCTGTCTTCACGCAGGTCCAGCCTCTGTCTGGGTGGAGCTGGCAGCCTGGCGGTGTCCCCCAGAGCATTGGCACCCCACACCTCCCTGGTACATCTGGGTCTCAGGTACCGTCTCCTGCCGCTGTGACATCTGCTTGTCCACACTGAGAAGCTTCTCCCTCTTACCCAGGACTCTTCATGAGAAGCTCAGCACCCTGAGCAGAGCCCTGCCCTCCCCCTGCTCAGGGACCTCCGCAGGCGACACCACTTCCTTCTTCCCACTGTGGCCATCCCTTGGTCGAGAGGAGGCTCCAGGTCACAGAGCTCTCTCCATGGCCCAACAGTGGCTTTGGCACCTGCTGGAGGCATCTGTGCACAGGTGTTCCTGAGGTGCAGCCTTACACGGTGCCCATGTCGCCAGCAAACACACGTGAAGATGCTGGTGGGGCACCCAGGCAGCTGGGCACTCTGAGCTCGGGGAGCTGGGAGTGATTCCAGGACTACGAGGGCAGGTGTCCATGAGGAATCCTGTGTGGCCCATCTGCACCTGAGCAAGGGGCACAGGCAGTGCCCCCTGGTCTCCTGTGGTGTCTTTGTGAGGAGGTATTTCTAACTTCAGTCCTTCCCTTCTGTGTGTGGAGAATGGTTTTCGCTGACTCAGAGTCAGGGGTGTCGGTTGCCCATGGTTCTGCAGAGCAGCAGTGTGAAAGCTTCCTGTGGCCGAGTCTATTGCTTCTCTTTGTGGCTTTTGGGTGAGGAGATCTGGGGAGAATCACCCACAGCGCTCTTCCTCCTCTCTACCAAGGGGACCAGGCGAGGCCCACAGTCAAACTGGAGAGGTGAAATCAGATCTGGGACCAATGAACACTGGGTGGGAGGAGCTGCCCTGGGACCACTGGCACAGCGCCCGTCCTGCAGACTGTGCCAGAGGACGCTGGACAGGGGAGAGTGGAGATGAAGCCTTTGCCCTCAGAAAGGTGTTCAGCTTCTCTGCAGCCTTAGAGCTCGGCCAGGGCGTCACTCGCATGTCAGGGTATCCTTGTGCTGTCCTGGTTTTGGCTGTGACAACGTGGCCCTGAGGTAGAGCTGGGGCAGCAGGACCTCACCTCCCAAGTGTGTGATGCTGGCAGGAATGGTGGCTTTCCAGGGGTGCACTGCTTACCCCTGTGCTGGGTAAGAAGTCACCCCAAGGCTCAGGGACTGTGCGTTTAGCTTGCAGTTCTGCAGCTCAGTTATTTGGGCCAAGTCTGGCAGGGTGTGACTGGGTTTGCTCATAGCTGTGGTGCACTGCTGATCTGCAGTTAGTTGGTGGGTCAGTTGGGGTCTGCCTGGCTCTTCTAGGCAGCACGGCTCTCACACCCTGCTCCTTGCTGATGCATCCTTTGTCACAGCCGGCCACAAGGTCATCCCTGGCCCGGGGCCAGTGAAATTAATCCTCTCCTTGACCAGAGGAGGTACCAGTCATCCACCTCTGAGGTGCAGCAGCACCCTGCTCCCACCTGCTCCCCACAGAGCTCTCCATGCCCTCTTGCCCGACAGAGCTCAACCCTTTGAATAGGAGAGTCTAAAGCAGCCAGAAGGGCGTTTGGGATCCACAGCTGAAGCTGACTGCTTTGATGCCAGAAGTAATCACAGCACAGACCCTGGTTGGGTCTGAGGCCATGAGTGTGACAGGCACCTCCAGCAGGGGGAAGCAGTTGCCTGGGTGACCACCTGGCGCACCTGGCCTGAAGAGCCCAGGGAAGGTGCAGAGACCTGGTGATGAGACCCAGTGTGTGAGCACCTAGAGCCCAGGACCCTGGGCTGGATTGGCTGCCAAGCAGCACCATGGAGTCTGGAAACAGGGACACAGTCAGCGTCTCAAACCCTGAGCTCAAGGCACGGTCAGGGAGTGAGAGGGTTCTGCAATCAGTGGAGAAGCTTCTTTGCTTCAGGCTGCTGAGCTGCTGTGGCCCAGAGCTGGATGCAGAGACTATATCGGGAGTCTGCAGCAGAGCAGCGTGGATTAAGCTTCCACCCACCTCTAGGTCTCCTAAGAGACAGTGCACTCACTGGGAGACTCAGAGCCCAGCATGCGCCAGGAGAGAGGTGGTCCGAGCGCCACAGTAATCATGCCCAGCAGGAGTGGCCCCTCCTAGACACTGGCTGCCCGGGCTTGTTTGAAGACCTTGCTCTGACCTCACCTGATGTGGTTACTTTGCAAGCAGGTGCCGATTCTCATCAGGCTTCACCACCGCTGCCCTGTACTGCCTGCAAACCTGCAATTAGAGTCAGATCTCAGCAGGCCCCGGGGGTAAGTACAAACCTCACTTGGAAAGAGAAGGCTTATACATCAAACGCTTTGCAAGCTTTGTCCTTACAGTGCTGGGAGGCTGGGGTGTGTGGGTTGGCTCCCACCAGCACTGGGCCAGGGTGGGTAGGGCCACGCATGCAGAGGGACCAAGCGTAGCAAGCTATGTGTGTGCACACACAAGACGTGTAGAGGTCAGTATTTTTAGCTCGAAGGGCTGGAAATGTTGCTTGCTTTCTTCTAGGTTGGTGGAAACCTGAATGTGACAGTCGCCTGTCGGCTGAAGCTGTGTTGTGATGCTGGGCCGGCCCAGTGTGAGGGAGGGAAGTCAAAGAGGGGGCACTCGTTTTGGCTTGTCCCCAAGAAGACCCTGCTGACACCACACAGCACAGCCTCGAGAAACCATCAGAGAGGAAAGCGCTGCTCCACCGACTGCTGTGTGCGCCCTCTCCAGACAGGGTGAGGACAGGTGCTGCAGGGGGGAGGTGGTAGCCCCCGAGGGCTCTTGTTCTTAGGCTGGGGGGCTGTGCCCTGAGAAGGGCCTGGCATGGTTCTCCCGGGCCCTCTGGGTCCTCAGCTCTGGCACTCACTCTGGTCTCTCTCGCTGGCACACACCACTACCACCACACTGTCTGCATGGTGCAACCCAAGGGCGCCTCCCCAAGGCCAGATCAATGGTGCCCTCATCTTGAACTTCCAGCCTCCAAAACTGGAGCAAAAGAAGCTTTTCTCTATAAAGGGCCTGGTCTTGAGGACGTTTTTTAGTAACAGAAAATGGATGGATACCTAGGGAGAGGCTGATACTGAAGTGGGGTCTCTGGCTGCGAAGGGGCATAGTGGGCAGTTTGCTCTTTAAAGGTCAGAGAGGGGCTGGGGATTTAGCTCAGTGGCAAAGTGCCTGCCTGGCAAGCACAAGGTTGTGAGTTCGGTTCCCGGTACTGGAAAAAAACAAAAAACAAAAAACAAAAACAAAAACAAATAAAGGTCAGAGAGTAAGAACAGAAGCCCTGAAAGGATCTAAAACCAAAAAACGACTGGAACTAATAAGAAAATCTAAGGGCTAGTTCCTTGGGGGCAAAATAAAAACTAAATAGAGATAATTAGAAAAACTAAGCAAGGAAAGGAGAAAGTTAAAATACACAAAAGAAATGCCTGTAATCCCAGTGCTTGGGAGGTTGAGGCAGGGCGATCACCATGAGTTGGAGGCCAGCCCGGGCTACATAGTGAAACCCTGTCTCAAAAAATAACAGTATGGGCTGGGGATATAGCTCAGCGGTATAGCGCCTGCCTGGTAAGCTCAAGGTTCTGAGTTTGATTCCTGGCACCAAATATATACACAAAAGAAGAAAATAATCATAGATATAGGAACCAGTTAATTTTAAGAGAACACTTTGAATGCCAAGCAAATAAACAAAGCCTGGTTCAAACAGATAGTTTTCTGGAAACATATTATAATTAATAATCATAATTATGTTACAACAGATGCCTGACGAGTAAGGCAAACCACTTTCCAAGAGCAATCCCCACAAAAACCGTCAGACCTGGACAGTTCCTCAAGAACATCATGCACTTTAAGGAAAGGATTAATTGTAACACTGCAGAAAGTATCCAGGAATATGGGGAAATATGGAAATTTTCCTATTTTAAAGTATTTATTGGACAGTAGGGGTAAGAAAACTCTCAAAATATAGCACAATAACGTAATATTGCATACAGATCTGATTAACATCAATACAGAAATATTAAATAAAATATTAGTAAATAGAGCATTTATTAAATTAAAAACCACTCAGAACAAGTGGGGTTTACTTTTGGAACCTAAGATGGTTCATTAATAGAAAATATTTTAATATAATTCATCATATTAAAAAATCACAAGGTAGAAGTCACATTACTTTCTCTTTGGTTGCTTAAAGGGACATTTGGTAAAAATTTCACAGACATGTTGCTTAGCTGAGGTAAAATTTATACGCAGTCAAATGACAGAACTTGAAAGGTCTTTACACAACGTCTGCGAGGAGTAGGAAGACTGACAGGAAATGCTGAATCTGTCCTGAGCCGCTGCAAGGCAGGCTGCTGGCCAGGTGCCCCGCTGCCTGAGCGCTGCCAGGAACAGTTTCCGCACAAGAGGCTCCTCCTGTGCATCAGAGCACAACTGTCACAAGAACTGGACCTGCTAGGTGGCTGCCCTCAAACCCTCAACCCCATCCACGTCCTGTCAATTTTCTGAATATTGTCCTCCAGTGAGAGAGTCAGGCCGGGATCACACATGAAATTCAGCGTCTCTCTCTCTCTCTTGAGTCTTGGACCCATTAATCAGGATATGTCACCTTGATGGGTTAAGAGGCACATAGCAGATTAGTGGTGCACATGGTAGGGAGTGTCCAGTGGGTCACAGGGGTGGGACTGGGTACTCTCTGTGGCCCCAGCTCCTTCCTCTCTGACCCTGCTCTCCTGCTGTGCTCCACTATACCATTCCATCATGAGGCTTCTACTGTGTTTGTTTTTTTGAGACAGTGTCTCACTATGTAATTCAGGCTGGACTTACATGCACTACATAGCCCAGGCTGGCCTCAAACTTGTGATAACCCTCCTGCCTCACCCTAGTGAGTGCTGGGATTATAGGTGTGTACCTCCATACCCAGCCTGATGCTTCTGCCTTGGAACGCAGTTTACCATGGACTGAATAGCATGAAACCTTAAACCAGATTAAACCTCTCCTCCTTTAAGTTATGAGCATTGGGTACTGCTTCTCAGCAATGGGAAAATTACCTCATGCATATCTCCTTAAGTCTAGACAAGTTCGGGCTGGGGATTTAGCTCAGCGGCAAAAGCGCCTGCCTGGCAAGCGCAAGGTCGTGAGTTCTGTTCCCGGTACCGGAGAAAAACCAAAAAAAAAAAAGTCTAGACAAGTTCATCAGTATTTCTTTGGCTTTTGTGTCCTTAGCACTTTTGAAAATCACAGCCCAGTTACTCTGTAGAAGGCATCTCAATGTGGGATTTTCTGATGTTTCTTGTTGTTAGAGCAGGATGTATGTCTTTGTCAACGTATCTCAGATGCAATGCTGGATTTTCAGTGCACCCACCAGGGGTACAAAAATGTGACACACCCCACTGTGGAAGAGCCCACTCCTGTCACTTTGGGGGATGTGAACTTGCTCTTTTCTCCAGTTGTAATTGTTGAGGATTTTGCGAGGAGATGTTTTGAGACCATGTAAACATCTTATTCCTCAATGAACATGTACTGAATTAATAAATATAAGTATGGATGCATGAATTCTTATTTATTCAGTGTTTTCTAGTGGTTGCTGTCATTATTTACTTTGCAGCTCAACTCACCCTGTGTGTGGCCATTGGCCCCGTGAGGTTGGCTCCTGTATGCTGTTGACAGGCTCCCCTCTGTCTTCAAGTACATCCTTATTCTGTAACTGAGGAGACATTTGGCTCCTGGTACATGGTCCCAGCCTGGTCACTGCCATTTCTCCGGGGCTTCTGGTCTGTTCCAGCTCTGGCATGCATTCTAGAGAAAGACAGTGCATGGGCGTACATAGTTTATGTGCCGGTTCCGTGCACTTTGACCAGTGTAAACACCCTGTAACCAACAACTCCACTGAAATAAAGGACATCACCCAGAAAGGTGCTCTCTCCCCTGAAGATTAGTCCTACTGCCATGGGCAACCACTGTTTTGAAACTTCTCGCCCTAGATTAGTTTAGTCTGTAAGTCCATGAGTTCAGTGAGTTCTTCATTTTAACAGAGCATAAAGTACATGTGCTTGTGTGTCTGGCATTTTTCCTCAAGCAATCTTTTTTATGGATTCAAACTAAACCAAAATTAGCATTTCATTGTGGGTCTCAACCACAACTGCACAAGCACAAATACAGCGATTTCATGTTCCTTAGTTTTGGTCTACAGCTTTTCACTCTCATGTGCCCAGGTGTGATTCTCTCTGTCTGGGTATATTAAGTGTACTGAAGCTGTAGTTTGTTTTTCACCAAATTTGGAGAATTTTTAGCTATTTTTTAATCAAAAATATATTTCTACATATGTGAGTCCATAAGTTCAATTCCTAGCACTACAAAAAACAAAACAAAACAAAACAAATCAAAACAAACCACCTAAAACCAAACTACCCTATTCAATCTCCCTCTCGTCCTTGAAATCTGATTACACATATGTTGGACGGCTTGGTATGGCCCCAAAAGTCTTTAGCCTCTGATGAACTTTTTTCAACATTCTTTCTATTCTCCAGTTTTCTTACTTAAAAATTGCTACCAACTTTTTATTAGCAAAAAAGTGAAATAAACATGTTTATGCCTTCCAAAAGCTTGTTCATGTGAAGAGGCCATACTTTACATGAGCAAAGACAATCCCAAAACTGCCTCATAAGAACCACAGTAAAAACTGGGCATGGTGGCCCATGCCTATAATCCCAGCACTTGGGAAGCTGAGGCAGGAAAATTTCCTTGAGTTTGAGGCCAGCCTGAACTACATGGTGAAACCCTGTCTCAAAAAACAAAACAAATAAACAAAAAACTTTTTTAAAAAAAAGGAACCATGGTAAAAACCCCAACAATGCAGGAGATTCATTTATTGCAATGGCCCCATCAACCACAGAACACTTATATGATATAAAAAATTAAACTTACCTACTTATTAGATATGCATTTCAGCTGGGTGTAGCAGGGCACACCAGTAATGTAAGCACTCAGGAGGCTGAGGCAGAAGGATCGCTGTGAGTTTGAGGCCAGCCTGGCTACCTAGTGAGCCATGCTTCAAAAAACCAAAAGGAAAAAAAAAAGAAAAGAAAAAAATGCATTTCAAATAACCCATGGATCCAATATACTTCGAGATGCATAGAGAGTTTTTTATTAAATAATGTAAGAAAAAACTACCTGTTAAATTCTAGTACTATTACTTACAGAGGACAGCAGTGCTCAAAGTTTTGGTTAACAATGAACCCTGGATTTGAGGCTGATCCCACAACGTTATAAAGTAGCTAAAAAACTTAGTAAGTGCACTGCTGTAAAAGATGCAAGTGAAAAGAGATGGCAGAAGAAAAACAACCCCCAAGAAAATTCGGTTAAGGAGATGGAGGGTGTGATACTGACTGTGCTGTCAACTCGAGTGAGAAATGCCCATCTGGTTGGATCTGCACAGGTCTGGGTGGGCCCGGCTGAGGGAGTTACCCAAGATGCAAGCCCTACCGTGGGTGTGGGTGGCTCCACCCAATAGGCTGGAAGCCTGGATGGGATAAAGTGGAAAGAAGGAAGTCTCACTTCTTTGGAGGAGCTCTGTCTTCCCTGTCAACTTTGGACGTCTGTCTCCAGGTTTCCAGTGCAGACTCTTTGCTTTCTGGATACAGACTCATGCGGGGCTCTGCGGTGAGTGTCAGGGCTTTGACTTCGCCTGGATCCTCTGGATCTCCAGCGTGCACACTGCCCTTTCACACTCGTCCACATCTGACTTGAAGGTGGCCACTGTAAGCTTCCCTTGTAAACTCTTTATATATCATATAGGTAGATATAGATAGAACTACCCATATATGTATCTATCTATACCTATCTATCCATATATATATATATATATATAGAGAGAGAGAGAGAGAGAGAGAGAGAGGTGGGAGAGGTCTATTAAATCTGTCCCTCTAGTGAACCCTAACTGATACCGAGGGGCTTTGTAGACTCGACAACGGGATTCCTTACCAGTTGAAACCACAGAGGTCAGCACTGAAAAGTTTTCACTAACAGAGGGGAAAGCTTATGTGCTTTGTCTGCTTGCAAGCGACACATGAAGACTAACAGAAGCACTCTATGCCGACTCCTGTGGTCCCTCAAGAGCCGTGGGTGGCCCCTGGGGGGCTCCAGAGGAAAGCACTGGCTCAGTGCTGCAGAGCCACGGTGTCCTGCCCCTGGGACTCCGCGGTGGGACAGAGCTAGGACGGAGGACAGTGATACCAATGACCCAAATCCTGCATGAGCCTTGTTTTCTGTGTGTGCTTTCATCTGAATTTAAATAGAAGAGCTGAATGAGAAAAAAAAAAATAGGAAAAGGATTCTAGAATAAGGACATAAAGAAAATATTTTAATGCAGCTGTATAATACATTTGTGTTTTAAGATGTTTTATTGCAAAGGAGGCAAAATGATTAAAAACCACATTTAAAAATTACTGTAGGCCAAGGCTGATATTTTGCGGCTATGAAACGTTTGCTTGTGAACTCCGCAGACTGAAACTGCACAGTGTCCGGCCTGATGCACACGCTCGCCTTCCGTCGCCCAAGCGGCATCTGCTCTTGCAGGCTGCACTCTCCGGGGCTCTAGGGCCCTGCATTGTGCCCTTCATGCCACAGGCTTACAGTACCTTTTCTGTGCATGCATGTGTTTACACGCACAAGATGCAGCTTCTGTTCCTGCTGCCGCCAGCCCTCTACACGGTAACACTACCCAGGGCTGCTGCCTGAAAACACCGGGTGTGCCCCAGAGCCCAGGCCCAGAGCATGCTGTGCCATCTGGGTTTGTGTATGTACACCACAGTCTCCAGACAACACCACAACGGCTGACACTGCTCCAGCTTTGCTCACCGATACTTCCGCAGCACCCTGCTTGTAGCCTAGTGTACCCAGAGTTTGTCTTTCTCCCCCCACCTTTTTCTTTTTTTTGCTTTACTGGCTATCAAATCCAGATACATCCCAGCTTTTTTTCTTTTTTCTTTTGAGACAAGGTACCCAGGCTGGCCTCGAACTTGTCATCCTCCTGCTCAGCCTCCATAGTAGCTGGGATTTCCGGTGTGTGGCACATACTTCACTGTTTTCTTTTTGTAAAGATGGCATTTAAATACCAGTAGATCACCTTGATCAGGTCAGGCTTGGTATTTTTTCCATGTTTGGCTTTTTATGACAAAGTAATGTTTATCCTGAATTATAAAGTGAAAGAAATTATACATTGCAAAATAGCACCTGCAGTACCATTTCTTGCTTGTAAAGATTTTACAATGGATATGCAGACACAGCATGCACAAGCAGGGAGTGGAGTGATTCTCGGCTGGGGCGAGTCGGATTCTCCTCCTCTCTGGGTCTTCTGTTGTGTATCATGGAGCTGCTCGTAGCTGCCCTCAGTTTTCTGTTTTTAAACTTTGCATTAGTGTGGAAAGAACACTTGACATGGGTTCTGCCTTCCTTACAGATTCTTAGGTCTACAGCACGGCATTGTTAACGTGGACACAATGTTGTATAGGAGATTTCTGCAACTGATTCATCCTGTGCACTTGAGACCGTGGGCCGGGTGGGCAGCAGAGCCCTCCTCCGCTCCCGGGCAGCGGCGATCCGGTGAGTTGGCGCCCGGCTGTGTGGACCGCATCGCGACTTCCCGTCTGGGCCTGGCCTTCCTTCCTGCTCGCCCTGCAGCTCCGGGGCTTTGTTCTCCTCTGTCTTCCTTTGTGTTTCATTATATTCTTGCATTGTTACCCTTTGATTTCTTTCTTTTTCTTTTGTGCAGCTTTCTATAGGTATTTTATTTGTGGTTACTGTGAGGCTTACAGAAAATACCTTATAATTAGAACAGCCTGTTTTAAGCTGCTCACAATTTAAATTCCATCACAAACAAGTCTACAGCACTCCCTCCACCTCATGCATCGATGTCAACACTTACATCCATTCGCCCTGTGCTCTCACGGAAACACTTGTGTTAGTTGCTTCTAATATACTTTGACCTTTATACCAGCCTTGCCTCCCTGCACAGGGCTCCACCTCCGGCGTTCGTGGCCCACTCCCCACCCCAGCAGGTTTTGTGCCGTCTGAGGCCCTCATGTTTAGTGTCTTCCTCTGTGTGTGTATGCGCGCGAGCACGTGTGTGTGTGTGTGTGTGTGTGTGTGTGTGTGTGTGTGTGTGTGTAGTGTTCTTGCACCCAGCTGAAGAACCCCCGGGGGCACTTCTGACCCGGTGGGTCTCCTGGTGACAACTCCACCAGCTGTTTGTCTGGGAAAATCTTATCTTGTCTTCATTTCTGAAGGACAGTTTTACTAAGTACAATATTCTTGGTTGGTATATTTTTTTCAACATGTCATCCCACTTCCTTTCGGTCTCCAAAGTTTCCGCCAAAAAATGAACTCACAATTTTATAGTGGTTCACTTATACAGAGTGTCATTTTCTTGTACTGTTTTAAAAATTCTCTGTCTCTGTCTCTATCTCTCTATCTCTTGTCTCTCTGTCTCTGTGTCTCTCTCTGTGTCTCTGTCTCTGTCTCTGTCTCTCTCTCTCTTTTCCTGTGGTGCTAATGCTGGGGATGAACCCAGGACCCCTGCACATGCTAAGCCAGAGCTCTGCCTCTGAACTACACTCCAGCCCCGAGATTCTCTTGGTCTTGACCTTTGACAAGCTGGTTGTGGTGTCTTGGTGTGGGTTTCTGAGGGTTTATCTTACTCCAGATCCTTTGGGTTCCTATCTGGATATCCACTTCCTCCCCCGGGTTTGCGAAGTTTTTACTGGGCGTCTCTGCATGTGCGCTCTCGGCCCTTCCTGTGTCCTCAGAGACCCCTGAGCAATGTGGCCTGCGTGACGGTGCCCCTCGCCTCTTTCCACTTTTTCCCTGTTCTCGAGACCCGCCTGGTCTGCTGACCCCTCCTGCTCCTCTGGTCTGCTGTAAGGTTCTACCTCAGTTATTACGTCCCTCAGCCCTTGGGTTCTGTGCAGTGCTCTAGAATATTCTCTACCTCCTTGTACAGTTTCTTTGCTCATGCACTGTTCTCCTGATCTTGATGGGCAACTTGATAACGGCTCTGTACCATGAGGCTGTTTCTAGACATTTCTCTTGTTCCTTTGTATGGAGCATATTTCTGCGTTTCTTCATTTTTCTCTATCTCAGCACTAGCGCTGGGGTGTCAGACACAGCAGGCTTTTCTCCCAGTTCTCACAGAGGAGGCCGGTGAGGGCACCCAGGGGCCTCCTCATCCCTATCGGTCCAACCCCTGCCCTTTGGTCTCAGCAGCCCGGATCTCTAAGGTTCGCTAGGTCTTGCCACCCTGTAGCAAGATGGAGCAGGTCCCAGGCAGCCCCCAGCGTGGACTGTTGGGCATGGGGTCCAGGCCTTTCCTGTCTCACGGAGAAGCTGAAGTCTCAGCTGCCCACCTCTGTCCTCACTGCCCAGGCACTGGATCGATCCAGGCGGCGTCCACACTCAGGCTAAGTCCTCGTGGAGGGCCCTGGGAAGGCTGGGTGAAGACGTAGCCCCTCCTTCCTGCCCCGGAGGCTGGGAGCTGGGGCTTCCTTTGGTCTTGACTCTGGGCAGACAGCGATGAGGACAGGAGGCACCTGGGGCATTCCTGTTGCTCAGTGGGGTGGCATCAGCCTCCCCTGTCCTCTTTCCTTACACAGTCTGTGGGTTTTCCTGGGCTGAGATTCCTGGGGAGCAGGACCTGGCTGCCAGCCATACCATCTTGCTGACACCTCCCGGGCTTGGTTCTTTGCTTCTGAGGCTGGGTCTGAGCTCTACTTTTGGATCCAGGCTTTGACCCTTGGTCTGTGGTTCGACTCTCATTTCTGGCAAAGCCACTCTGCTCCAGCCATCAGGACTGCCTTGTGATCTGGCCAAGATTCAGAGGGGCTCAGCCAGTGTCTGGAGCCCATGCTGGTCCTGTACGCCATTCCTCATGGCCCTTGGCCCCAGCACACTGTGGTCGCTGTAGTCACCACCGGTGCCTCCGACTCTGCTTGGCTTCCTGTGCCTTCCTGGAGGAAAATGGAAGTAGAAGGCAGGGACACAGGGAACAACCCCCACATGCCTCTCAAGGACCAGGGCTGCTCCAGCTCCTGCAGCAATCACCCTGCACATCTGCCCAGCTGCCTGGTGGCCTCAGGTAGAGGTTGGAGGGGTCCAGCCACTCTGCAGTGCCCAGAACAGAAGCAAGTTCTTGACCAAACCTGCCCGACCTGACGCCTCACTTCTGCATTCACCCAAAGCCCGCACAGCCAGTGGTGCTGACTCCAGGCCACATTGGATAAAACCTCGAGGTGGCCTCTTCTGTCCTCACTACCATTTAATATTTATGCAACTGGGAAAAGAAAAGAAATGAGGCTCCAAAATGCAATATTGTGCTTTGCAGATGATGTGATTAAATCCCTGGAAAGTCTGAGAGGATCAATTTAAATTCTATCACAAACACAATTTCAGTTCCATAGCTGGGACTAAAGTAATGTGACCACCGACATTCATACAAAAATCAATATAGTACCAGGAATGGTGATGAGAAAAAGCCTCCATTTACCTTCACAGTGAGAAGTTACAAATCTTAGGAACAAACCTAACCAGAGAAGCTCAAGGCCCAAGCATCTCTACAAGACCACCCAGGCCTGGAGAGCTGAGGCAGGGGAGATGCGACCAGCCCTGAGGAGACAGTGAGGGTGACACTTCCAAGGACTCAGACAGTCCACAAAGCCAGAACACAGGAAGCAGCTTGGAGGGCAGCAGGGCTGGCGACACAAGCCCTGTGCTGGCACCACCATCAACACAAATGAGGCAGCACTCAGGGCTGGGATACAGGAAGGTCACAGCCATGGCTCAACGGAACCAAGGTGCTAAGGAGACAGTGCAGATCCTCCAAGACACTGCACATGCTTTTGCAGGTTAGGAATGTCTGGGCTCAGAGCGGACGGAAACCTAGCCTAGTGCAACATCAGCACAAGGTTCTGTGTCCCTCCCCTAGGCCCAAAGAAGCAGACACCTGTCCTAGTCTCTTCTGCATGGCTCTTTGGGGCTCCCTGCTTTCCTCCCCAAAGCCATGGCAATGTGGTGAGTGGCAAGGACAGGGGGAGGAGCGGTGCCCACAGTCTGCAGGGCAGGTGGCCCTGCACACTGGCCAGACCCTGCCAGGCAGCTGAAGAGGGCTTGGTGTCCTGGGCTCTGCATGCAGACAGGCCGGCAAAAAGGAGGGTGGGATTCTGGCACCAGGCCACCTTAGGGAGGGCAGATGGACACCTGGGGATGGGAACCTGCGTCCTGGAGGGGACAGCTATCTGCAGAGGAAGGGGGCATTTTTTTCTGTACTGTGAATTCAATACATGTACAAGAAGTAAATAAAACCTTCAGGAAAGAGACCAGAGGGGAAAAAAGTAGGGCTTTAAAAATGCTACATTAAAAAAAAAAAAAAAAGCCACATTCAGAAACTTTCCTTAAGAAAGTTCTAAACCTTTGGGTTAAAGAAGAATCTATAAGGTAAATTACAAAATGCATGGAATTTAACCAGCATGAAATCTCTGCCTGCTAAAATGTGTGGGACATGTTCAGAACAACGTTGGTGAGTTACATAGTTTGACTGTATTTATCTGAAAATAAGAAAAAATTAAAAACAAATCCACAGAGAGCATCAAAACAGTGAATTAACTGAGAAAATAAAGAAGGAAGAAAATAATGGACATAAACTAAGGGAGAACATAAGGTAAAAACAAATGCTGAATCTGGGCGTGGTGGCGCATGCCCATAATCCTAGCACTCGGGAGGCTGAGGCAGGAGGATGCTTGCGAGTTTGAGACCAGCCTGCACTACATACATGAGTTCAAAGCCAGTCTGAACTGCATAGTGGGACCCTGTCTCAAAAAGACAAAAAAAAATTAAAAGTATACGCCAATATAGTCAGGTGTAATGCATACCTATAATCCCAGCTACCTGGGAGGCTAAGGTAGGAGCACCATCCATTTAAGCCCTGCCTAAGAAACTTAGTGAGATTTTCTAATAACAAAAAAAGGTTTTGCTGCAGCACTAGGGACTAAATGACTGAATCCAGGGCCTTTGCATTGAGCTACGTTCCCATCCCATTTTATTTTTATTTAAGACAGGATCTCCCTAAGTCACTAAGTAACCCAGGTAGTGCTTGAATTTGTTATTCTCCTGCCTTAGCCTCTGAGAGTGCTTGGATTACAAGTGTGTGCCACCAGGTCCCGCTAAGACGGTTGTGTTGAACAAGATTTTTTTTTTGGTGTCGGGAATCAAACTCAGGACCTTGCGACTGCCAGGCAGGCACTGTGCCACTGAGCTGTATCACTGGCCCCTTGAACATGAATTTTAAAAACTCTTGATGTGTTAGCTAACTAAAACCCAACATGATGGTAAAAGGTCACGTAAGTTCATCTCAGTTAAAAGGGGGAGAATTCAAATCAGAAATTTTAACAGCAATTTACCCGGCTGGAGAAGAAAAATAACACAGTATCATATGGGTGTAGAATAAAGTATTTGATGACATTTAACTCATATCCATGTAACAAAAACACAGAGAATAAGAACCTAGGGCATTTTCATGACTTGGGCAGTGGCCAGGGCTGCGGAAGCAACCTCCTGACCCTGGAGAAGGAAGGAGAGACAAGCTCGGCCAGGCCCAGGTCCTGAAGTGCTCTGCCAGTCCTGGCCAGCTGCACAGACAAGAAGTCAGGCAGTGGGGGACGGCACTTATTACTGCTTTTGGCCATCACGACAACTTACACTGGAGTCACAAACTCATGCACAGATGAACTATTTTAACACTACGCAGAGACCAGCAAGGTTGCCCGATAAACAGGTTAACAGCATTCCTTTAAGTCACACACGATGCACTACATGTAATACATGGCTATATATTTATTGGGAAATCATATGTACTTTATGTACATAGTGAGAAGAGGTGTTGTTTTCGAAAAGAACAAAAATTATAAAATATTCAGGCATTCAGCTTGGAATCCACAAGGCTTTCATGGGAAGAAACAAAACAAGCACCTCCCTGCAGGCCCTGACAGAGGCAGGAGGTGCCCGCATCTTCCTGTGTGTGGATGGGGGCCAGGGTGCGAGGGCGCTTGGCCCTGCATGCTGCCTTCTGCTGCCCACATTCCTGCGGCTTCGCAGGCCTGGAAGCGGTGCTGGCCGTAGCCCTCTGGAGCATGAGGGCCCCAGCCCCTCTGTGCCTTTCAGCGTCTGACCCCAGTGGGCCTCAGCACCTTGGCTGGCCGAGGGCCTCCTTCCCCACATCATGAAGCTCTGGGACCCGGCTCCCTCACAGACTTGGGGTGCAGAGGGCAGGCCACCCTGGTCCCCTATCCCCAGACTCCATCACAGGTCAGCGGCCGTACTGGTCCCCGCTCAGCCCTCCACGGGCATCAAGCGGAGACCAAGACTCCCGCCTGGGCTCTCCCAGCCCTCCCTCAGGTGGGAGTGCCAGGGCACGCCTGCCACCTGGCTCAGCAGAGCAGCTTCCTGTGCACGTGTGTATGCATGTGTGTGCGTGTGTCTGTGATGGGTGAGGGGCTGGGAATGAAGACTCAGTCCCTACCTGAGCCAGGATAGGAGGGGATGGCTGAGCTTTAGGGGGGCTGGAAGGGGCAGGCCCAGAGCCCCCCTGCCCTCAGCTACCCAGCCCTGTGGGACACCATGCCAGTCACTCAACTTGTCTGGGTACTATGCCCAGCACAGGCCCTGGTCGGCGGCAGCCCTGCTCTGCAGGCCTCTGGTGAGAGCTCTCCCTGCCATAGTCAGGGACACAGGACCTCCTGGCCTGCACTAGGTCTGGAGCTTGGAGATGTTGGGAGCCTGGGGCGAGCTAGGCTCAGGGCAGAGAGGAGCTGCAAGGAGGCTCATGCTGGAGGCACACAGGGCACTGGGCAGAGGGGCAGCCAGCTGAGGGACAGGGTGTGTGGAGGCGGAAACCTTGCGTTCCAGCATGGGAAGACCCGGAGGGGCAGGTGCAAGGGTGGGCCGGTGGAGATGAGCCCAGGGAGGCTGGGCCACAGTGGAGCTCCGGTTTGATATGCGGCAGCTGGGGGCTGTGCCGGGCTCTGCAGCAAGGAGAGGTGGGTGGGAGTGTGGGAAGCTTCCCCGGGGCATGTGGGGAAAAGGTGAAGTGGGACCCGGAGTGTGGCGGGAGGGCAGGGGGACAGGCGAGGACGGGTGGGTGCACAGAGTGGACAGTTGTTTGGGTGGCTGACAGGATGGAGGAGGTGGGGGGCCCCGTCCTGAGCTCAAGGAAAGGAGGGCTCTGGTAAAGGGGCCCTGGAAAGATGGGGGTTGCAGTGCAGGCAGGCAGCGTCTGGAGGCCCTGGAGAGCCCTAACTAGTGCTTAGGGCTGGGGATGCAGGTGTGAGAGCCTGGGCCCTGTGAGGAGGCCCAGCAGGGCAGGGAGGGCGCAGGAAGAGAAGGGCCTGCAGCGAGGAGCAGTGCACAGAGGCAGAGTGGGGGGCGTCCAGAGGGTGGGAGTGTCCATGGCCACACTGGGTTGGCCTGGTGGCCCAGGCCCAGGGCAGGCAAGGAAGCCAGGGACTTCCACCTCCGGCTCCCCTGGGTCTGCCAGCTGCCTGGGGCACCTCGTGCTGCTCTGGGAAAGGGCTCACTCATCCCTGGGATTCGGGAGAGGCTGGGCTCAGTAGCGAGGCCAGAGCCACGTTCATACCCGCACCTCCCTCCCGGCCTGAGGGTGGACTGTGGGGCACGGCACCTGTCTGGATCCACCAGAAGCGGGCAAACACCACCAGGTTCTGGCTCAGCACACGGACAGGAGTCAAGAGAAACCGAAAGAACCACAAAAGGACCGCGGAGCTGGCCACGCCGGGCGGGTGGCTCCGAGCAGACCTCAGACACCAGCCATGCCCGTGGTTGGCAGATGGCCTTTAAGGGCAGCGTGCTGCTTCCAGAGAGGCCGAGTTCACTGTAGAAAACCTGGTAGCTGGCGCCCAGAAGCTCTGGGGCACGGAAGCGCAGGGGCACGGGAACCCCAAACAAGACGGCAGCTGAGGCTGTGGGAGCCGTGGCCCTTCCCCCTCTGGGACCCAGCGTAAGAGGGGTCTGCACTGCACGGTCAGGAGTCGCAGGCTGAGTCCTGCGGGCTGGGGCTCACAGGTACAACGTCCCACCCCTTTCTGTGCGGGGGGTGCGAGGGGGGACCCTCCAGGAGCTCAGCATGAGTCTGACACCGGCACAAAAGGCCCGCCTACCTCGGCCAATGTTCACGCTCACGTCTCCAAATGCTCACGTTACCAAGGTAAGCATTAGTCTAAAAACCCGTCCACATGACCCAGTGCGGCACACCAGCGCCCCTGACGTCCCCGCACGGCTAGTGGGGCGTTTGCTTCTTGGGCCAGCACGACGGCTCTCTGCAGAACAGCCCCGACCAGAACCTGGAGCCACAGGAACGCAGCGCCAGAGACTTAGGTCAGACCTGAAAACGATCACTCGGCAGACTCCAAGGCCCGCGATCGCGGCGTCGGTCCTGAGATCTCCAAAACCCAAACCCACTCTGCGCCCCTGCTCCGAAGCCCCGCGGCTCCCCTTGCTTCCCCGCCCCTCCCCCAGCGCCCCTGGTTTCTGAGCCGTCGCGGGCGTTTCTCCAGTCCCCTGCTCCTTCCGTCCTCGGCCTGGAATGCCGTCCTGTTCCTTTCAAGACCCGGCCCAGACGCCGCGCCCTGCGCACACTTCCTGCCTGCACTCCTGCCCGCCGGGCCTTGCTCCGGCCCCCCGCCCCCGCCCCCGCCCGTCCCTGGCACAGTCGGGCCGTGACCTGAGCCTGCGGTCCGCGGGGTCCGCGCAGGGGGAGCTGGGCGCGGCTTGTGGGACCGCGGGGGCCCGAGGAGGGCAGGGAGGACGGGCTTCTTGATCGCCTCGGCTCTTAGCCGGGCGCGCACCTCGTGGGTGTTTGTTGAATGACTGCAGGGCTGGAGGACTAGTCGCGGGTCGGCGAGGGACTCAGGTTTCTCTCCAAAGCCTCCCGAGTGCTCCGCACGGGTCCCATCGGCTACCTCCTCCACGCCCTCGCCCGGCCCCCCTCGGGGCTGGCGGGGAAACGCCGCCAGACCCACACGGCTGGGGACGCCCCACACCTGCGAACAACCCCGGGCTGCGCAAGCCACGACTGCCAGGGGGTCCCGGCTGCGACCTCCTTCGGAAGGAGCCCCGCCTTTCCAGCGCAAGGCTGCGCAGGGCCCCCGCTCCGCCCCGCGCACCGCCCCGGCATCGCCCCGCCCCGCCCCGCCAGGTGCTCCCCTCCTCTCCCGTGCTCAGCCCCGGGTGCCGAGCCCGCCGCCACACGACACGCGCGCGCGGGGCGGTGAGCATGGAGCCCCCGCCTCCTGCGTGCGTCCCGAACCCCAGGGCTGCGGGGCGCTTGGTCCTGGATCGGGATTGCGGTCAGGGTCCGGCCTTCCTCCCGCCTCGCGGGCCCCCTAACGGCGCAGGCGCCCGCGGCCTGGGCGGGGGCGCGGGGACCCCACGAGCTTCCGGCTCCGCGTGGCTCCGGCTCCTCTCCGAACCCGCTCCGCCTACACCTCCAGGACCATCCTCCACCGCCCCAGCGCCAGGACCCAGCGGGCCGCCCTCTGCTCAGTCCCCGGAGAAGACGCCCTACTGGGACGCGAGGTCCCAAGACGCGGCAGGCTCGGGCCAGGCACAGTCGAGGCTGGAAACGCGGGCAGGAGAGAGGGCCCGCGGGGGACGCGGCCCTCGGGGTGCCCACCGGGCCAGGCACCCAGACAAAAGCCAGACCCCCGCCTTTTCCCTCGTCCCGGACCACGTGGCAGTCTCACGCCCCTGTAGCCACCGAGGCCTGCGGTAGGGTCGCTTATCACAGCCATTTCCACTTGGAAAATGAGGAAACTGAGGCAGCGGAGCTGTCCGAGGTGGCAGAGCACAGACGCACCTGGGCGCCCAAGGGACCCCGCGGAGGGTCCCTGCCCAGCCCCAGAGTGGCCCACTTCCTGTTCAACCCTGGTGCCAGAGTCGGGGTGTTCAGTGGTAACTGGATGGGCATGTAACCTGTGAAGGGGTCTCAGAGAGTGGGCACCCCTCAACCAGCTGGGGAGGCTTGAGGGGGTCAACCTGTGCGGCTCCTTTGTAGGCAGTGGTGAAGCCAGGGTCCCAGGGTGCCTGCTGAGACCCTCCCTGAACCCAGCGCCTCCACAGGGTTGGTACTGCCCAGCAGCAGGGGCAGGGGGTCAGGAGCTCATGGCTCCATCCACTTGGGGTTCCCAACTCCCCCCAGGCCGCCCATGCCCTGAGGCTGGCTGAGAAGGCCTGGGTGAGGCCCCACTCCCCGGGAGTTGCCAGGATCAAAGGGCAGAAAGCCGCCTCCACCTCGCCCACTGAGACAGGAATCCGTAGCCTGGGGGGACAGAACCCACAGCTACATTCCAGGTGCCCCAGTCCCCACAGGGCAAGGGCGGGGAAGGGCTGGGGGTGCCAAGACTGGCGCCCTGAGCGTGGGAACCACCTCACTGGAAGGCCCATCCCAGCTGCCTGGAAGCCACCTCTGTCCTTCTGAGGCCCAGGGTGACGCTGCCAGGCCCCTGCGGCTGGGGCTTGAGGTTTGGGGCTTAGGCCTTGCAGCCTGAAGCAGTGAGCTTCCAGATTCCTAGGGCAGTCTGAGCAGGCAGCCACTGCCCGCTTCTGGGGCTGGCATGGGCCACAGGAGGAGGGGTGTTGGGGCTGCACGGAGCAGCGTTCCTGGCACACAAAAACATTCACATGCACATGTGCGCACGCACGCACATACACACAGCCTGCATCAAGCACTCAGGAAGGCAGCCGTATCCAAGCCCAATACTGGCCTGGGAGGGCCGAGCCCTGCTGGATGGAGCAGGTCTGAAGGCCCTATGTACCCCTGTCCCCTAGCAGCCTTGAGGTCCCCTGTGCTGGGTGGGTGTGGACCCAGCTCCCAGGGGCCAGAGACCCCCAGGCACCAGGTGAAGCCCAGGCCCACACTCTACCCTGCCTGGCACAGCAAGGGTCCCTTCCTACCCCCGTTCTGGAGGTGCGGAAACAGACCCACAGAGGCCCAGTGATCCTGCAGCAAGCTGGAGGCTTCATACCAAGTGCAAGGAGGGTGTGGAACCCTGCGGACCCCGACTTTCTACTCTGGAGTGCCAGGCAGGTGACATGTCCTCCTCAGACCTGGTCCTCAGCAGGGTGGGGCTCACAGTGACCACTTGGCAGAGTTAGGGAGCCCAGTGAGCAGCCCTTCTGTCTGCCCCACCTCCAGCTCTTGGGCTGGTGCCCCTTCCCCGCACACTGGGAGCCCAGCGCCCCCTGGTGGGCATGGGGTGCTCTGGGCGGCAGGGCTGAGGCACAGTGTCCCTGGGGGAGCTGGAGAGAGCCTGGCAGGTGGCCCCCACCCCCAGGCCTCCCTGTTGCTCCAGAGGGGTGGAGCTGTCTGCGGCCTCAGTGCCTACACTGGGGGAGTGGGGCCTCCCTATTCACTCCTGGGCCTTGGAGACCAGCACTGCCCAGCACTGGCTCCACACCTGGCTCTGGGTGGAGTATGGGGTCTCCACCCTGGCTGGGGTCCAGCCTCCTGGCCAGGGTCTGCACTGGGTGAGCTGCTCCCCTTCCTGGGCTCTGCTGTCACAGAGCTGGTGCCCATGGCCTAGAGGGTGAGCTAGGCCTGCCATTTGCTTCTGGCACAGGCCTGCCCTCCAGGAGTTGGGCCTCACACTCCCTGGAGCCCTGGATGAGGGCTGACCAGGCAGGGGACCGGTGTGCCCAGGGACAGAAGTCTGCACACCACATGTGGTCCTGCAATCAGGCTCGTGTGCACGCAGCACACACACACACCGGCACACGCCTTCCCATGGGAAGAAGCACCCGTTTGCACAGCTTCAGGCCCAGATGTCATAATGGAGCCACCAGAAGCAAGGTGAGGGAAAGCCAGGAGGTTAGTGTTTGGGGTTGCATCCTGGGGCCTCAGCTTCCTTTCCAGCAGCCGGAGTCACAATTCCAGAGGCAGTCGTCCTGAGGTGGAAGAGATGGAAAGAATGGCAGAGATGGGGAAGCTGAGGCCAGGCAGCTCAGGAATGTGTCCAGTGTCTCCTGAGGCAGGAGCCTGCCCTGCAGCTTTCTTGGGTGGCTTGAGGTGAGGTGAGGTCAGGTCCCTGGGACCCAGGGTGCGAAGAGGGCCTGTGTGCGAGAGGTAGGCTGCAAGAGGTAGAGCAAGGTAGAGGGAGCCCTGCCCAGCTGGAGGAGTCCCTGGGGCTTCAAGTAAGTCCTTGGGGTGTCAGGTTCACAGAGTCAGATCCCAAGGGTGAGGGTCCGGGCTGTCCCCACTAACAGCAGCATGCAGTCCCAGGAGGGGCTGGGGAGCTGTGCGGGGTTCATGCAGAGGGAGGCCTTTGCCCTGGGTGCCAGCTCTCTGGAATTGCTGTCACTCCTAGCCCTGCCTGCAGGAGGTGCCAGTCCCCAGGGTGGGAAGGAGCAAGCAGGGCTGGGGCTTGGGTGCGAATCCCCTGGTACCTCAAGGTTTGCATCGGCAAATTGGGACCAAGAGCAAGACCTGCCTTCCAGGGTTATTGTGCAAATAAGACCCAGAGGTGAAGCCACTTGTGACTAAGGGCTTCTGCCCAGAGCGTCAGACAGTGTGGTGGTGACTGGGAGGGGGTTGGGGTGGGTTGGTGGGGTAGGGCATTGAGGGCACAGGGGCGAGGAGGGGAGGTGGGGTAGGAGGGGGTCAAGAAGGGGACAGTCACATGCTGGATGGAAGGGGGAGAAAGGAGCTGCACTCTGAGGGACAGGCAGGGAGGCTGTAGGCAGGGCAACCAGCAGGTCAGGAAATCCGGGGACCTGCAATGGGTCAGGGGGTCCCTGAGCCATGGGTCATGGGGGTTCAGCACCTGCTTCTCTGCCAGGGAACCTGAGGCTCCAGGTCTGAGTGCATCTGTCGGGACCCATGGTGGAGGAGCTGTGGGGAACATGGGGTGCAGGCTCCCTGGAGGAGCTTGGGTAGTAGTAGAGTGGGCTGGAGCTGGGAGGGAAGGGACTTGCTGGTGCCCTAGCCTGGCTGAGGCCCTAGGGGCCCCCAGTGGCCCCCTGAGAACCCTCAGCAGCACTGGGCCTTGCACTCTGGCGGGAGGTGTAGGTCAGTGACAGCCACCAGGTGGCGGGGCAGCCCTGGGACTGGCAGATGCTGGGAGGAGGTGCTGCCTGGGCTGTCACCTCTCCTGGCTGCCTCACCCTTCCAGGGAGCAGCCCAGGGGGCTACAAATGGAGACCCAGGCCCCTGACACCCCGGCCAGCGTGGAGTCCCTGCAGCTGTCTTGAGGCAAGAGGTGGGAAGAGCCTGAGCTTCCTGCCTCTTTGCCTCTGCTGGGCTGTGCAACCTTGAACAACGTTCTCGCTGTGTGCCTCAGTTTCCCCTGTGGACATGTGGAAGGGTGAAGAGTATTCCCAGACTGTTCCCAGGAGAAAAAGGCATGAGTGGTTGGGCTCGTCTGGATAGGCAAGCAGCCTACCTGCCCAGTGTGTGAACATCAGGGCCCTGTCTGGCTCCTGGGAGCCCCTGGCACACACACAGGCCCTCCCTACCAGCTGCAGCTCCCGCCAGGAGGCCAGCTGGTGGACGGTTGTTCCTCCCAGGCGGTAGTGTAGGATGCACTGTACCTGTACCTGTGAGAATTAGGATCAGAGAATGGGGGCAGCTGCTGAGTAACAGGGCTCCGGCTGCCTGCCTGCCCCAACGGGGCAAGGAACCTCAACAAACCCCAGTGGCCGGGGAATGCGCTCATCAGTCTAGAACTTCTTCCATCATGTGGGAGGTTCTCTGGCTGAGGAGACTGGGTTCCTGTGAGTCAAGAAAATGTCCCTGGCCACTTGCCACCCGCTGGGGGCCGGAGGTGACAGCCCAGGCAGTGTCCCCACAGCCTGCGGTTTCCCCAGGCTCAGGGCAGGCACTGAGGGGGCTGAGTTCAAAGCTGACTGTGCCACAGGGGCCGCTGCCACCAGCTGCCTCC
Organism: Chinchilla lanigera; assembly: GCF_000276665.1. Classification (NCBI taxonomy): domain Eukaryota; kingdom Metazoa; phylum Chordata; class Mammalia; order Rodentia; family Chinchillidae; genus Chinchilla; species Chinchilla lanigera. The sequence goes on along the minus strand of NW_004955538.1, from coordinate 3,387,068 downwards.
CAAGGCCCCCACAGGGAGGCGGGGGCTGGTGGGCTGGATGCCTTCCTCCAGAGCAGTGGTGCCCCAAACCTCAGCTGCCAGGGTGCCAAACTCTGTGATGATTTCATGTGGCTGCAGCAGCTGGCGGGTAGGGCCGTGGGGTGCAGCTCTGCAGCTTCCTGCTGCTGTTCTGGGGATGGCGAGGGCCTGAGGTTCAGAGCAAGGTGGGCTTGGGCGGCTGTGCGGAGGGGGGCATGTCCCTCCGAGGCCCTCAGCTCCTCCTAACCCCCTTCTCCATGCCAGAGGAGGGGCAGGGTGAGAACACAGGCCTTGCTTGTTCCCAGATGTGTGGGCAGCCCCAAGACTATGAATCAGTTACTGCACCTGTGGAGGGAGACCCTGCATCCTCCCTCCCTAGCCCAGACGCAGGACCTGGCCACTAGGACCCAGCCACCAGGTGCGCATCACCAGGCAGGTTGGCAGCCATGACTTTTCATTACAGAGTAACTTCTATGTGTCTGAACACAGAATTTATCTCTCGCCAGAGCCACACTTCCTTGGACGCCTGTGGCCTGCCCCATCTCCGGACTGCCCAGCCCTCAGCCTTCCCCAAGCTCTCCTCACGGCTCACACTGCAGGGGCTGCTTTAGTGTCCTTCAAGTCTGTGCAGTAGGGGCCTAGCTTGTCCTTGTCATGCATGGTCCAAAGAAAGGTGTGGCTCTTGCCTGGCTGCTGGAGGGGCACTCTGAGCCCCTGGAATGTTGGAGACCCCACTGAATCTGTCGTGGCCCCTTGGGGTAGCCCTTGGGCACAGCAGCTGTCCATGGAAGCCCTGAGGACCTGGCTACCAGACCTTTCTCTGTGGAGGTCACCCTCCCTGAAGGAGAAGCAGTTGTCTCCGTTTTGGTTGAACCTGGACTTACTTCCATGTACTGATGTGTGCAGAGCTGGCAGGAACTTTTCCTTGTCCCTTCAGTTGGCTTTGAGCAATGCACATTGGTCCAGCTGAGGAGCTGATGTGTAGTCTTTGAAGCAAGGTGACGGGGCGATGTTTCCCTGGCCCCCGTAGCTCCCAAATAAAGTATGTGTGAGTCGGGATGAAGTGGGAAGGAGAGCCCTGCTCCACACTGTTGGCTGGGATGGAGCTCAGATCAAGATAAGAGGCTCTGACTTCCCAGAGCATAAAAGGTTACACAGCAGAGCGGAAGCACCAGCCCCAAAACATCAGATACCACCTCAGTTGTGTTATGCAGATTACTCTTTCTGCATATCCTTTTCTCTGCCTATTCCAGAGGTGATCTCAGGCCTCTTACCTAGCCCAGTTCATAGCACTCACATACTTCCCAGCATTCTCACAGTCACTCATCCTCAAGCCACTCCTTCCTTCACAAATTAATAAAACCTGGGTTTGGCCCTGGGTTAGGCCTTCGTTCCAGTTAGCCATCATTCTAGCTGCACTTAGGACCCCTTGGCTCCCCATAACTGCAGATGTGCCTCAGTGTCTTTATTCTTGCCATGGGTTGCACTGGAAATGGTAGATTGGAATTAACTCACTAAAATTCCAATAACTTTTCCATGGGATCAAAAATATAAACTTCCTTGGCCAGGACAAGGACCAGGAAGTGCTCTCTGTACAACCCACCAGGCCACAGGGTTGGGTGAGTAACAGGGCTTGTCAGGAAAGTAGAGGGACAGGGTGGCTGAATGGATGGGGAGGTAGATGGAGGAATACAGGAAGAGACACATGGACAGAGGGCTGGATGAACAGAGGAATGGATAGAAAGGTGGGTGATATCTTATTCTGTGCTGCTATGACAAAACACCTAATCTGGGTAACTTACAAAAAAAGAAACTTACTTCCATGTTTCCCTGAGTTCTGCAAACTAAAAGGTTCAGGATCAAAGGGCTAGCATTTGGTGTGGGCCTTCTTGCTGTGCCACGCATCCCTGGTAGAAGACAGAAGGGCAGAGAAGGCATGGCAGGAGCGCGCTGAGCTCCTCCTTTTATCAGGAGCCCCTTTTCTATAACAGCATTAAAAGATCCACGAAAGCAGAGCCCTTGTGGTCTAATCACCTTCCACCACGCCCTACCTCCCAGCACTGTTGCACCAAAGCCTAAGTCTCCAACCCATGTTTTTGGGGAGGCACATTCAAGTCACAGCAGATGGGGAGACGGATGGGTCAGTGGAGAGAAGGAGAGATACAAGGATGGATGGATGGATGGATGGGAGGGTGGGTGGACGATGAATGGATGGATGCAGGGGTAAATGAGTGGATGGGGATGGACTGATGGATAATGAGTGGATCTGTGGATGGAAAGATGGGGGTAAATGAGTGGGTGGGTAGGTGGGTAGATGGATGAGCAGGTGGGTGGGTGATGGGTGGGTGGGTGGGTGGATGGGTGCAGGGGTGGGTGAAGGTCTAGGAGACGGGAAGGTGGGTGGTAGAGGGATGAACAGGAGGAGACAGTGAGGTGGTAGGTAGAGGGTGGGTGGATGGGTGGAGGCTGTGCAGAGGACAAGCACAATAAACCGGTAACTGCAGTACATGGGTGGTAAGAGCATGAGGCAACTGTGTGATTCTTCTAAGACTGCGGCACATTGCAAAAATGAGACAATGGTGGTGAAATTTTTATAGCTACACACCCTAACACACAAACACACTGCCGACGAACTTATGAGCTGAAGAAGAAATCATAATAGAAAGTTGAAACATCCCAAATTGACACTGAGAATGCCGCATATCCGGACTTGGGCAGCACAGCGAAGTATAGCATGCAGGGAGATGGCTGCAAATGCCTGTGCAAGAGGAAGAAATCCTCAGATTTGTGAGCCACAGCCCATCTCAGAGAGCTGGGCAGCAGTGGACTGCAAAGGGGCACAGTAAAAGCTCCTGGGCTGATGGAGCTATTTCGTATCTCACTTGTACCAGCAGCCACACTGGATGCATTTATCCAAAGTCAGAACTGTATGCCTGAGAAAGCTGAACTGCAGAGTGTAAATCAGACCTCAAGTTTAAATTAAATGAAAGGAGGATCTGGGCATATACCTCAGCAGCATCGCGCCTGCCTCGCAAGTGTGAGGTTGTGAGTTTGATTCCTGGTTAAAAAAAAAACTTAAATGAAAAGGGAAGCTGAGGTTAAAAAATAAGACTCAACAAAGTTGAAAAATGGATAAGATGAAGGTAAACATTAATGACACAGAAAAAAAAGGTGCAGTAGATAAGAGTGTGATAATTGCAGATTTAAAAGATAGTAAGTCAGACTGGGTGGAAAGGGTTCCACACCAGCGAGCAGATAAAGCTGGTATTTAAAACACACTAACAGCTCTCAGAACTCAGCAGTAAAGAAGTAAATAACCCAATTTAAAAATGGGCTAAAGTGCCTTATCCCTCTGAACAAAGTGCAGCAGAGGGGTAACAAGCAACAAGAGCCGTTCAGTGCCATTGTCATTTGGCAAATGCAAACTGAGACCACAGGGCAGCACCACGGCACGCCCACTAGAACAGCTACAAAACAGATGAACGGGCGGCCACACTGTGGGATGACAAAGGGGGGGAATGTGTGACTGGGAGAATGAGCACAGTGCACCCCAGTGCAAGAGTCTGGCTGGTTCTCAGCCCAGGACCCCATAGACAGGGGGACCCCATAGACAGGGGTACCGCACAGACACGGATGACATGGATCCTGAGAGCGGCTTTTTTTTGTTTGTTTGCTTTTTTTTTTTTGAAACAGGGTCTTGCTCTGTAGTCCAGAACTTGCTTATGTAGCCCAGGCTGGCCTCGAACTTTTGGCAATCCTCCTGCCTCAGCCTCCCGAGTGCTGGGGTTACAGGTATGTGCCACCATGCCTGGCTTGAGAGAGCAGCTTTTTAATAATTGCCAAAAGCTAGAAACATACCAAGTGTTCTGCAGCTGGTGAATAGATAAAGAACCATGACCCGTCCCTAAGGTGGAATACTACTAGGTAGCCACAGGAGTGAGTTGCCAGTTCCCACAAGATCTCACCTGTGGCCTTCTTTGTGAAATAGCTGGATTCAGCAGGCTGCTAACTGCACAGTTCCATCCCCGGGCTTGGGAAGGCAGAGCTGGGGAGAAGGAAGGGATCAGAACGCACCCCAAGGGCACAGGAGGGTGTTGTGGGTGATGGGACTGCTGGGCCCTGACCATGGTAGAGGAGGGAGGACTCTGCCGCTGTGAAACTGCTTCTGAAAATGTAGATGTAATGAACTAAGTGGCCAGAAAAACAAACAGCTCCCCGTGGCCGACTGAAGCAACACCTCCGTCTTCCCAGGCAGACTCCAGGGGCTTGAAGGACCCGTTCTGCAGGTGAAGTCTTGGAGGAGGACAGAGGTGAGTGCTGCCCTAACCCTGATCCAAAGTCTGGGGTTCCAGGAGAAGCCTCCACCTCCTGGTCCAGAGGGAGCAGCTCAGGGAACAGGGCAGCAGGGCTGGCCAGTCCAGAGCACGGCTCGCACCCCCAGTGCCTGGAGTGAGCAGGGTTTGAGCATATCTGTGTGTGTGTGCACATCTGTGCCCACCTGTGCACGCTTGTGTGCAGCACAGCAGGTGTGATCCTGTGGAGGGGAGGAGGTGGCGGGTGCTGCAGGCAGGGATGCAGGGCGTGACAGGGGCTGGGGCTGACCTTCCACCTAGAGGAAGCCTTCTGGGCGGGCCTTTGGGTGCACTCGGGAAGCGGCCAGCACCACATGGTCAGAGCTTTTCAGGTGGGAGGAGAGTTCCCTCTCTTTGTCCTGTTCTGGGCGGGGATCAGCCCCTGCCCCCCCATTCCCTGCCTCTCCAGGATGGGGTGTGGCCTGCACAGAGCTTCCCCGTGGTCTCTTCTGTGCCTGGAGATATGAGGGCCCCCGCTTGGACTGGGGCCCCCTAGCACAGATCTCCCTCAGGTCATGGCCTGCTCACAGAGGCTGCTGGGGGCCGTCTGCCTGGTCTTCCCCGGCTGGTGACAACTGAGGGGCTCCCCAGGACAGCAGCCTGGATCCCCCACCTTGGCCGCTCTGTAAGCTCCAGGAGGTGGGGTGGCTGCACTCTGACAGCCTTGGGGGAATCGATGACCCGGTGAGTGTGGGTGCTCCAACGTCAGCGGGTGTTTTCCACGTGGGCAGTGTCTCCCCACAGGATCTGGGCTGTGTCAAGGGCCGGGTGGCGGAGGAGAGGGGCCGAGTGGCACCTCCGGGGTCCCCCGCCCACAGCACTTCTGCTTTTGATGCAGAGGTAGAGGGTGCAGAGGGCATGTGGTCCTGGGCCTGGGGAGCTCTGCATTCACCGCTGCGCTGACCTCACTGCCAGCATGGGGCCGCTGCGGGAGAGGCCAGGGCTGGGCCTGATGGGGCCAGCAGGTCCCTCACCTGGATGAGGTCCTCCAGCCTGGCCGTGCTCCCAGGGGAGGGGGGGGTGGGCTGGGGAAGAAGGCTTGGCCACGCCCACCTCTAGGAGGGGAAACTCTGTTTTGTTCTTCCCTCCCCTCCCTTTCCCTTCCCTTCCCTTCCCTTTCCTTTTTCTTCTCTCCTGCTGTTTTGTCTTTTGTTTTTGTGGTGCTGGGGATTGATCCCAGGGCTTTCACACTGAGCTACATCCCCAGCTTTTTTTATTTCTTAAAATTCTGGGACAGTCTTGATGAGTTACTGAGTTTCCCAGGCGGGGCTTGAACTTGTGGCCCTCCTGCTTCAGCCTCTCAGGGTGCTGGGATTTCTCCTGTGCATGCCCATGCTCAGTTTGGAAAAATCCAATGTCCACTTTCCAGCCTGCCCCGGGCCTCTGTCAGGCCCTCCGTGTGGCACGCACAGAGCCACTTGAAGCTTCCTGGGGGTGCCATGGGGGTAGAGCAGGGCTCAAGCCTCATCCTCCAGCTCTGTGCTTGCTCCAGAGCTGGGTGGGGCCTGCTAGATGGCAGAGGTGGGACCCCTTTCAGTTGCACTTCTGTATTTCTGTGTGGTCCAAAGCTGACTCATCAGACAGAGCCCTGGGGACAGACAGCCCTACTGTCCCTGTCCTTGCCCGCACACCCGGAGGTCTGGGATGGCGCTAGTCTCGGGACTCTTCCTGTCTCAAGGAAGCCTTAGGATAAAAACAAATAGTTCCTGCAGGGCATAGAGGTGCACACCTGTAATCACAGCACTTTGGAGAATGAGACAGGACATTCACAAGTTTAAGATCAGTTCAGGCAATTTAGTGACTTAGGGAGACTTTGTCTCAAAAGAAAAAGTAAAAAGGGGCTGGGGCTGTAGCTGTAGTAAAGGCCCTGGGTTCAGTCCCCAGTACCTCAAAGAAACCCCAAAAAAATGAAAACCAAAAAAATAAAACCAAAAGCAGAAAATCTCCCGGCATGGTGGTGCACGTCTGTAATTCCAGCACTCGGGAGGCTGAGGCAGGAGGATTGTTGTGAGTTCTAGACCAACCTGGGCTACAAAGTGAGCTCAAGGTCAGCCTGAACTGCACAGTAAGACCCCGTCTCAAAAAACAAACAAAAAACCCCCTAAAAGCAGAAAATCCAGTTCCTAAGAGTTGCTGAGAGTGGGCACAGAGCTTGAGGCCCTGTTGGAAATCTGGGGCTTTGGAACTAGAGCAGGAGCAGAGAGAGAGATCCCTGGGTCAGAGAGATTGCAGACTGCAGGGGCAAGGCGCCCAAGGGGAGGGGCTCACTGGGTGGAGAACCTGGGCCCCCGCCCGCCCCTCACAGATGCTTGGATCTCAGATGCTCAGTGACCCCTGCAACCTGCAAGGAGAGGCCCAGGCCAGGGGTGCGTGGGGATCGTCAGCAGGGGTGGCCATGGAACATCACTGAGGATGGGGAGACCCACAGGGTGGAGGGCCAGGGTGGCAGCCCTGAGGGACCTTCTGGGACCCTGTAACGGACGATGGCAGAGCCCAGGCCCATGGGTGAGGCCAGGCTGTTGGGGTCTAGCTTCCAGGCATTGGCACCGGCCTCAGGAAACCAGGAGGGCAGTCCCTGTTGGCAAATTCTGGGGCAGATGCAGCTCAAAAGCCCCTTTCCTCCCCTCTCTGTTCTCAGAATGTCTCTGGTTAGAACTGGGGACCTTGTGCTCTCTGACGTGCAACAGGGTCACCCCGTGGAAATCCCCAGAAAGCTGGCCTTCCCCTCTGTGTCCCCATGTGGCATCAGGAAGGGAGGGAGCAGTGAGGACGGACGCTGGCCAGACCAGGCTGCCCGGGAGTCCCAGAAGCCAGGGAGGCTCTTTCTAAGGGCAGTCACCTGGCCAGCCGGACCCGTCATCTCCACGACAGACGGGCAATTGTCACAAGACCAAGGGGACAACCATGCTGTCATCCGCACTGGCACATGGGAAACTTGTAAAATCTGGGATAACTGGACCATCATCAACAATAACAACTAGAGCCAGGGATGTAGGTCTGCAGCACAGCGCCTGCCTGGCAAGTGCACGGTCCTGAGTTTGATTCCCAGTACAAAAAAAAAATAATAATAATGACTGGCAGAGTACCAAGGAGGCAAAATCTGTAACGTCTTGTTCACAGCAGCCAGGAGGTGGCAGCCACACAAATGTCCACCCGGGATGACACTCAAGCAAGTGGACCCTCTGCACAGGGGGACACTATGTAGCCCTGAAAAGGAGGAAATTCTGATGCCTGTGGCAGTGTGGAAGAATTCAGAGGGTGCTGTGCTCAGGGAAACCTGTGGCCAGAAAGACAACTAGTGTGTGAGGCTCCTGTAATGAAGTCTGGAACAGAGAGAGTGGCAGGGCCATGTGGCGGTGGGGTTAGTGGGTGAGCAGTTCCTGTTTCACCAGGTGACAAGGTCCTGAGGGTGGATGGCGTGACAGCCACACAGAGTCCTGGTGTTAGAGCCACGACCTGTTCACATAGAAATGGTGCTTTTTAGGATGTGATCTGACCACAATAAAATAAAAGTCCGTAAGTCTTTAGAGAGAAGAAACCAACCCATGTGGCTTGGAGGAGGTGGGGCCACCCAGCTGCTTGGGGAGGCCCTTGCTGCCAAGCCAGGGCTGGCAGGCACAGAGGGCAGGGTCACTGCAGCTTGCCACTCCGCAGCCCACAGAGGTGGTGGACTGCCCAGCATCCCCAGCAGGCTGCCTGGTGACAGGCCAGGTCCACTGTGCCACAGCCTGGACACCTGTGCTCTCCGAGAAGGGATCCGGCACGGGGGTGAAGGGGTGGTGGACAGTGGTTGGTGGTGAATGTGGTACGCCTGAGCCCTGAGGCCACAGCCCCGGCAGGTGTGTTTCTGGGTGGCTGAGGCCCTGTAAGCCAGCTTTCTAGGGACTCTAACACCACCCACACAGAACCTAAAGATTGCTGTTCAGGGCGGGGCCTCCAGCCACATGGCCTGGGACACACTGGCCACAGCTGCCTGGATCAGGGCTGTGACCGCCCTGCCTGGTGCCCCGTACACAGGAGTCCTGGAGATGCTTGGGCCCAGCCCCTGCCCTGGGCCAGCCCCGGCCCCACTGCTGGAAGAGCAGGACTGGGCCAGACACCTTGCAGTGTCAAGGAAAGTTGGGCACCCGGAAACCCAGAGCCAGCCCTCAGGCACAGGAGGTCACGTGACACAGCGGGTACACCTGCTGCCAGCTGACATCTGCCAGGAAGACTGGGCCATGTTTGCATCCCAAATGCTCTGTTCTAGGGCTCAGCAAGTCACGGGGAGAAACCCATGGGGGTCAGGCAGCACTCAGGGACTGTGACTGTGCCGGGCACCCTCACCCAGCCCCCACCCCGCCCCTCCTGGCCTGGCACAGACAAGCCCACCGCCAGGGACCTCGGCCAACCCGGGTTTGGCCCTGGAAGGAAGAAGCCCAGGCCAACACCGGGGCAGCTGCCGGCTGATCCTCCCCAGGGCCCTGGAGGAAGGGGCAGCAGGAGGGCAGGGCTGTGGCACTGCTGGGCCGTGCTTGAAGTTGGTGCCTGTCTGGGCACACCCAGTGCAGAGCCCCCACTGAGGAAGGACTGGACCTGCCTCCTCAGGGCCCTTCCTGGGGTGTCCTGTTGTCACCTTGTCTGACTGGGGACACATGGGGCCGGCATGGCACCACCTCAGACGGAGCCACCTGGCCCTCGTGTCCCCTGGCCTCAGTCCCTTGGCTGCAGCTTGGCTCCCTGACAAGGGCAAGGCCTTGCTGGGGCAGTGTCACAGCGCAGACTGCAGGTCTGGAGCCACTTCCTGCCATCTGCCCCCAGGAAAGTGAGGAGGCCCTGAGGCTGTCAGGACAGATTACACCCGCCCCAGGCCACCCCCACCCCAGGCTCTGTGGTTAGACTAGAGGAGTTTCAGCACAGGCCCACAGCGGGTGGGGGCTGGGGCTGGGGCCGGAGCTGGGACTTCCTGAAACCTGCCTGCAGCAAGCAGGGCGGGCATGTGGCTCTGCTGTGGGATAGCCCAGGTAAGGTACCAGGCTGGGGGCTGGGGAGTGGGCCCAGGGAACCAAGGACCCAGTGATCTGCTGGTAAAGGCACAAAGCCCCACTGAGGCTCACGTCCTGGGCTTATGCCCCGGGTGCACCCAGAGGTGTGGTGCCCACCAGCCACAGGCATTCTGACAGCTCCGAGTCCCAGGTGGCTTGGTTGGGGACCTAGGGCTCTTTCCCTCCAGGGCTGCTCAGGCACAGAGGCAGGAGTGGAGCAAGGCAGCTGGCAGGGCTCTGCTAGATGGGGAGACCCAAGGGCTGGCAGCTTACGGGCTCCCTGGGTGGTGTGCAGAGTGCCAGCCACAGCAGGCCTCCATCTGTTCTGCTGGGCTGGTGGACCTGGGCTGCATACCCAGGGCTGGGCTGACCGGTTATTCTCAGTATTTCTGTTCAGGCCCCTGGCATGATGTTCTAGGGAGCCGGCCAGCCTGAGAGGAGGACAGAGACATGGGGTGAGGACCTAGGAGTCCAGTGGAAAGTGTGCTGCAGAAACACGCATCTCCCTTGCCTTGGTGGGGAACAGGAACCATGTCCTGTGGCAGGGTCAGTGTGTGGCCACTGCTCCTGGGGCCGTGGTTCTGCCCGCTGTGCATCCAGCACCAGGACAGATGCAGGTGGAGTCATCGTTCCCTGCAGGGCCTGTAGCACAGGAGGGTGTGGAAGGGCAAGGCTGGAGAGGGTCCAGCTGCCCGGCAGTGGTGCAGGGCATGGTGCTGATGCAGGCGGGGGCATTCCCCAAGCCTGGCACGGTGTGGACAGTGGTCAGGCACCACTGCTACCAGTGACCCTGAGATCTGAGTGCCCTTGAGGTGTGGAGAGCCAGGAGGGGTCTGCTCGAAGGGACAAATAGGACTGAGCCTGAAGGGGTGAGCCTGAGGGGACAGATGGACTGGAGCTACCAGCGGGGTGCAGGGCGCTGGCGGGGCTCTGGCCAGGCTGCAAAGAGACGTGAGGGGACACGGGACGCGCGGGCTTGAGGGAGGTGTGGGCTGAAGACACCCGACCCCACTGGGAGACCAGGAGGTGAAGTGTGCACAGTGCCTGGGGCTGGCAGGGCACCTGGAAGAGACCCAGGGCCACCACAGCCACCTGAGAGATGTCCCAGGGCCACCATGCTGCCCTGAGGCTGCAGGTCCCTCAGAGCACAAATCCAGGACCAGTGTGAGGCCACCAGACCCTGGAAGGCGTCACAGCAGCAGGCTCGCCGAGAGCCTTGCAGGTGGCGTGGGCACTGCGTGGCGGGCCTTGCTCTGATGTGAGGGGCCTTGCAGCCGAGCCAGGCCCGAGTCTGCGACTCCTCACCTCCTGTCACCTGCCCTCAGCCCTGCAGGGAGCCCTCCAGCTGGGAGACAGTCTCCTCAGGCATCCTCCAGGGAGCCCCCGTCCCGGACCTCTCCAGGGTCACCTCTGGCTACCCCTGCTCTCCTGGGCAGAGGCCTTCCCATGAGGAAGCCACCCAGCTGTGAGCACCGCATGGAGCCACCATGGAGGGGACCCTGGGTCAGGCATCCAGAGCATGGGTGCTGTGGGACTCGGACTAGGGCTGACCCAAAGCCGTGGGCCCCTCTGGCAGCTGTGCCAGGCAAAGCCAGGGTGGGAGATGCGCTGAGCACCCAGCAGCCGTGCTTGGTCATAGCACTGAGGATCTGATGTCTAGGTAGTGGAAAACTGGGCTGTCCCACGGGGGCCCCCTGTCGGCCCCTTTGCTGTGGCCAGCTGAGATGGCCCCAGATTAAGGTATCAGAACCTGTGCTGCCCAGCTGGGCTAAGCAGTGACCGTAGCACCTCCCCTGGCCAGCCCCCCCCTCCCCCAGTGTGCCCCTGCCTCACTGTGACAGGGCACTCGGCCTGCAGCAGAGAGGAGCGGCTGGGACTTTCCATTGGGGTCTCACTTCCTCTGGCTTTTGCCAAGGTGGTCCATAGAGCTCCCCCCATGTGAACAGGTGGCGTGACCCTTGCAGGAGCGTCCTTCTGGGCTGGTTTCTGTGGGTCTGTACAGGGACAGGGAAGTGGGTGGGTGTCCGGAAGCCCTGTGGGGCCTCTGCGTGCATTCTGACGCTGACCGGGGCCTCTGCTCTGGAGCAGAATGTGTGTGGGTCTCAGGCTGCTGGTCCCCGCAATCATTGCTGCTCTTTTGCCTGCCAACGACCCCGCTGGGAGGACAGACTGCAGCACCAGAGAGCACTGGCATCCCCAGCCCACAAGAACCCCCTCCCCCGCGAGCTAGAGACCCTGCCTAGCTCCCCTTGGCAGGGCCGCTGCTTCCCACCCTGGCACCCCCATTTCAGGAGTGGTCAGCAAGCCCTGTGTCAGCCCCAGACCTTGGACCTGGGTGCCATCCAGAGTTCGGAGTGGGAGGGTCCTGAGGACACTAGAGTGTCCCCCAAGTCACCTCCTGGGGGCCAACCTGAGGCCAGGGAGGGCAGGCCTGCTTCCCAGCCAATTTTAGCACAGTCCTGAGACTGGAACCCACATATTTGCTTGGAGAGACCCCAGAGGGGCCTGGCAGCGGAGCAGTTCCTCTTGGTTTTCCTGCAGCAGTTCACTTTTGAATGCACATCGAGGTCATTGAGGTGTTGCTTTAACCACTTAACAGTTTACCCCAGGGCCAGGGGTATAGCTCAGTGGTACAGGCCTGCCTGGCAAGTGCAAGGTGCTGAGTTCGATTCCTGGTACAAAAGAAAGTAAAAAAGCAGTTTAACCCTGCATTACTTGGGCAGCACGTTTGTTTACGTACTATCCAAAGCTATGCTCAGACAAGTGTCATTTCAACCACTGTTTTGTTTTGGTATGGGGAATCAAACTCAGGACCTTACACTTGCCAGGCAGGCGCAGTGCCACTGACTATATCCCTGACCCTACCAGTCCCTTCTTGTATTGAGTAAATTTGATAAAATTGTCATTTTTATATGTCCTGTGAGTATATATATATATATATATATATATATATATATATATATACTGTAGTAAAGTTTTATTAATGGTAAGAGAAGAAACAGGCTTTGCAGAGGGAGTAACAGTAGGAACAGAAGTGCACCCTCCAGTGTGGGGGTGGGCCGTGCACGACAGGAAGAGGCGGTGGCCCATTTCCTGTTATCTTATAAAAATCCTCGAAAAAATATGCAAGTTTTGGTCAACTTGTATTTAAATAATTGGACTGGTAAATGGTTAATGCTCTTCTAAGTTAGCGAACTTCCTGTTATTTCAGGTACACATCTCTTTCCTGTTATCTGGAGCCTAGAAACACTTGAAGGTTAGGCAGGGAAGCTGAGCACAGCCCCCTGGGTGACCCTGGGGCGGGGGTCGGGCTCTGCTGCGCCTGGGAGTGGCTTCCTGGGTTCCTGACCACAGAGGACCCTGTCTGACTCAGGGCAGCACCTCGGGGCATGTGTGGTGCTCAGCCTCCCGGAGCAGTGAAGCAGCCCCCAGCTAAGGCTCAGCCTCCACCCTCTGCGCCCTGTTGGTGCAGAGCGGGACCCTGTGGCCTGAGCTGGCCCCTGAGTTTCTGGGGCGCTGAGGTCCTCCACAGCATCTGAGGGAGGGCGTGGAGCCTTGCTTGCCCCAGACCCTCTTTGGCTGGTGAGAGTGGAGCCCATTGTAGGGGCTACCTGTCAGAGAGGCAGAGGGACAGGCCCACTGGGTACCCGTGTCCCTGCCGTGCCATGTGCCGAGGGCCTCGCCTCCCTTCATGCGGGACAGACTCTTTTCCCAGGTCATTATGTGCAGGAAAAAGTCCCTAGGAGGGCCTTTGGCAAGTTAAAAGCTGAGCACATTCAAGAATTTTGGAAGCGCGCTGCAAGCTCACACCCGGGAACCTGGCACGGGACCCTGCAGTCAGCTGATACAGGCTGCCCTGTCCTGCCATACTGACAGCTGGAGGCCTTATTTTGCCAACCTGATGGACAGAAAATCATCTGATGGACAGAAAACTTATCACATGTTTGTTCTTGTATTTCTTTGGTTGTAGTGGAATTGAGTAGTTCTAGGATTTTTAGGAGTATTTTTTTTTTCTTTTTTTTTGTGTGTGAAAGCTCCTGGCTTTCCTTCCCACACCTCAGCTTTACTAAATGACACAACATTGTGAATGTTTATGATGTACAAAGTCATGCTTTGATGCCCACCAGCTTAGATCATTTCTTCTGTTGGGTTCTTTTGTTGATGTGTTGCAATTTCTTTGTATATTAAGAATCTGCTATTATAGCCCACAAAATGATTTTTTTTTTTGAGACAGGGTCTCACTTTGTAATGCAGGCTGTCCTTGAACTCACTATGTAGTCCAAACTGGCCTTGTGCTCACTGTGTAGCCCACGCTGGCCTAGAACTCATAGCAATCCTCCTGCCTCAGCCTCCCCAGTGTTGGGATTACAAGAGAGTGCAACCATACCTGGATCCAGAAACTTTTTAATTTGATATGATCCCATGTGTTGATTCTCAGTGTTATCTCTTGTGCAATTGAGGTTCTGTTCAGAAAGTCTTTGCCTAGGCCTATGTCTTCAAGAGTTTTACCTATTTTGTCTTTCAGTAGACAAAATATGTTCTAATACTTAGATCTCTGATCCATTTTGATACAGTTCAGTGCACGGGGGAGACATGATCGAGGTTCAGTCTTCAGCATGCGGATGGCCTGTTCTCCCAGCATGGCAGCTTAGAGAGCTGTCTCCTCCAGTGCGTGGTTTTGGCCCCTTTGTGCCCACAGGAGGACTTGGTGCACCATAAATGTTCTCTAACCATTTGGCTGAATGAATTGATTCATGTGACTTCATCTGATTTTCCCAAGGTAATCAGCACTGTGTTTCCCCAGGTTACTCTGAACAGTCAGGGTGTCCTCGCTAGGCAGCAAGACGCATGACGTGGGCGAGGAAGCTTGCTTTGGAGCCGCCCTGAGCCTGGACCACAGCTATGCCAGGTGAGAGGGCCTCCTGGGGTCGTAAGCATCTACGAGGGCCCAGGGGAATGTTTCTAAGATGCACTTTGTCCCACAGCTTGGTCTCATAATTCAAAAATTCACAAGGATAGATTTTCAAAATAAAAACTAAATCCAGAGGGGCTCCATGAAGAAAATGGAAAGTACCCTCTTCATGCTTCTTTTGAGTAGTTCTGGTCTCTGTGTCTACTTCCCGGGAGAATGACCAGGCGTGACCACTCACATGTCCCCTGCTGGCCATCCTTGGGGTACAGGGAGGGGCTGACCAAGAGACTCCCCCTCTTCGCCCTTCTGCTTCTCCTGGGCTTGTCCCCGGTCACCTGCAGGGAGGGAGGTGGGATGAGGGCTGTGCCTGGTCCTCCAAGGTCCACAGCAGTGGGGTGTGGTGCCCAGGGAAGGGCAACAGGTTGTGTGGCCTGAGCAGGTGGCACGGGACCCGCCCCACCAGGACCCTGCAGTGGACACTGGAGGTGGGGAGGGGACCAGAGCCGCTCTGTGGAGGACATGGACACCACCGGGCCTTGAATGTCCTCCACCTGCATCACAGTCAGCTGACCATGCACGCGAACTGTGAGCCACTTTAACCTGTGGGTGTCAGAGATTGCGTCACGATGTGGATGAGCTTTAAGGACCCTGTGCTGAGTGAAATAAACCAGGCACAAAAGGACAGATACCAGATGACCACTCACAGGAGGCCCCAGGGGTTCAGATCCAGAGACAGAAGGTTGAAGGGGGTGCGGAAGCTGGGGAGGGGGTGGGAGTTAGTGTTTGATGAAGACAGAGGTTTAGTCTTGCAAGATGGGGACGCTCTGGAGGTGGGTGGCAGTGGCAGCCGCAGAGCACTGAGTGTGCTTAGTGCCCTGAACTGCACACCTAGAAACGGTTAGGATGGAACCTTTCATGTGCATTTTACCAGAGAAAAATGAGAGAATCCACACAAGTGGCCGGGTAGGGCATCAGACCCATTGCTCTTAGACAGGCCTTCTGGTTCCCTCATAACCCTTCTTCGGGGACAGGGCGCAGTTCTTCTGCGGACATCCCGGTGTTTAGTCTGCTAAAGGGACCAGTCACCACAGGCATGGCTGGTGAGGTCCCAGGAAGCCACAGACAGCTGGCCAGGCCCCTGAAGGCACGCTAGCATGTGGGACGTGTTGAGTTTCCCTAGCCAGCTGGATGTCCATGTGGAGAGGGCAAGAGGTCAACAGGCCCTGAGTCCAGGAGGTCCAGGGACAACATTATCCGAGCTCACAGACTGGATGGTCTCCAAGGCCACTCAGCCTGCTTCAGGGCATGAGTAGTGGTCACTGTGCCAGAGGAGGTTGGCGAGGGCTGCACTCCGAACTGCTCAGCAGCCCTGGGTAAAGTCGGAAGTGCACGGCTGAGCATATCTGGGCGGGGGACGAAGGAGGGCAAGGCCGCTGTGAGGTGTCACGGGTCCTGTGGCCTCAGACCCTGGATTCCAAGTGCCTCTTTGCTGCACGTTACACAACATTATGCTCAGTGGTAGAACACTGGCCTAGCATGTGTGAGGCCCTGGGTTTAATCCCCAGCACCTCAAAAACAAGCAAGCAGAGGAAAAAAATCATACTAGGCAGAGAATGAAAAACAGAATTTTAAAGATGTCTGCGATGTCTGTGGATGTGAACTGGATGTCTGTGCCCCCCAGGGTGGGCCGACGTCCTCGGCCGTAAGAGGCCAGGGAAAGTGGCCTTTGGGAGTGGATGGGGTCAGCGCCCATAAGAAAGAGGCCCCAGAGAGCTGTCCGCAGCCTTCCCTACCAGTGGGCACAGCGAGATGCCTCCGCCGTGAACAGGAAACAGCTCTCACCTGACACGTACTCTGCCAGCCTGGACCTTGGTCCTCTGACCTCCAGAACCGAGAAAAACACTCATGTTGCTTAGGCAGCTTTGGAGGGCTGTGAACATGTGTTCACATCTCCAGGGTCATCTCTAGAGGATGAAAGAATAAATTCCAAGCCATGCAGGGGCTGTAGAGATGAGTCAGTGAGGGCTGCGGAGCAGGGCAGGGGTTGAACCACAGACCTGCTGTCCTAAGGATGTGGGAGGCTGGAAGTCAGCCAGGGTCTGCGGGGCAGGCTCACCTCGGGAGGCAGGGGGAACCCGCTGCACCCTCCCCTGTGTCCTCTCGTTGTCTCCTGCATGGATCTGTCCCAGCTTCCCCTTTTTGTGAGGACTGCTCTCATCCCCCAGACCTGTCAGAGAACTGCTAGAAAGAACTCCTTCACCAAGTCAGGTCACCGCTGGTGTGTGGGTGGTCAGGACCCCAACGTGTCTTTTCAGCCTAAACCAGAAAACAAAAGGGGGACACAGAGAAATGTGCCATGCCTAGAAATAGTTGGCTGAAGCAAGAGGACTGCAAGTTCAAGTCCAGCTGGGCAACTTAGAGACTTAGTGATGGCCTGTTTGAAAACAAAAATAAATAAAAGCACTGGGGATGTGAAGGCCCTGGGTTCCCCCTCAGGTCCGAGGTCGGGGAGCAAAGTACAAACAAACAGAAAGGATTCAAATAAATTCAAAATGAAAGCCCAGAAAACAATACGCCAAACAGTAGTCAAAAGGTAGCTGATTATCATTAGAGGTCAGTAGCAGAGACACTTCTCCCCAGCAGCGCGATAGGGAACGGCACTGGTGGCTGCAGCGAATGACTGCACACGGAGAGGCTTCGACCGCTCAGGTGTGACCAGGTCTCTCAGGGTACCCGAAGTCGGCAGGGGGTGGACGGGCAGCCCCACCCTGTGGGAGGGAAGGGAGCTGGCAGGATCCCGCCCCCAGGAAACACGTCCACCCTGGCAGATGTACATGCCTCTTGTCTGGCCATTTTCCACTCTTGCCTCCTGATCATTGCTGTGGTGCAGGGAATCCTGGGAACTTGTCTCGAGTCAGCTCCTCAGTGGGTACGGGGGTCTGATTCCTCCCCGCCCACCTGCCAGAGGCCACCTGCGGTCCTTGGCCAGTGGCCTCCTCCACCTTTAGAGTGCTGGTGCCAGTCCACTGCCCCCTCAGAACGCATCACCCTGCCCTTTTCCTTCCTCCTCTCTGACATTTAAGGACCTTGCGATGTGTGGGGCTGAATGGCCAGGCTGCTCGCTCGTCTGTACGATCAGCTGGTTGCCAGTCTCCATACCCCTCTGCCGCATAGCCCAGCACTCACAAGTTCCAGGGATGGGGACCCCAGCCCCTTTGACAGCAGGTCGTTCTCCTGCCTACCTCAGAGATAAAGGTCCCTGTGACACCGTGACATGCAGGGGATGAAAGTCTCAGCCCACCAGCACGGGAGAAACACCTTCAGCGCCTCTGTGTCAGTCAACATTAGCTTCAGCTACACGAAACACAGAGCTACAGAGCTACAGAGAGGTGGACACAGCCCCTTTACGACAGGCAGTGTCTTGTCTTCTCGGTAGTTGAGTGCTCAAGTTGGCAAAGCAGTGGGAGAACTACGGGTGAGGACAGGATGAGCACAGCAGGGCTTGAGCAGGTGGGGTGGGGTCAAAGCTGGACGGTTCTGGAAAAGGGCAGCAAAGAGTGCCCAACTCCGACACTGTTGCTCAGCTTAGAGACCCACGGACCTCAATGAGTTGCAAAGTCTCAGTTCTCCCCGGTCTGGGTTCTTGTCCATGATGCTGGCATGCTGGACATACAGGAGCTAAGGACATACAGTTTTAGAAATCCATCTGTGGACCAGGCGTGGTGGCACACACCTACAATCCCAGCACTCAGGAGGATTGCCTTGAGTTTTTTTTTTTTTGGTCTTTTTGAGACAGGGTCCCATTATGCAGTCAGGTTGACCTTGAGCTCACTTTGCAGCCCAGGCTGGTCTCAAACTCAAAACGATTGTCCTGCCTCAGCCTCCCTAGTGCTGGGATTACAGGTGTGCGCCACCATGCCTGGCTTGCCTTGCCTTGAGTTCAAGGCCAACCTGGAAACACAGTGAGTCCAAGCCAGCCTAAACTACGTTGGGAGACTCTGCCTCAAAAAAAAAAAAAAAAAGCTGGGCGTGGTGTCACATGCCTCTAATCCCAGCACTCAGGAGCCTGAGGCAGGAGGATCACTGCAAGCTCGAGGCCAGCCTGGGCTACAAAGTGAGTTTAAGGCCAGCCTGAATTGCATAATGAGACGCTATCTCAAAAAAAATCCATGCAGAGGGGTGACACATGCCTATAATCCCAGCCTTCTGGGAAGCATAGGTAGGAGGATCACAAGTTCAAGTCCAGCCTAGGCAATTTGCCAGTTTATCAAGATCAAGTGAAAATAATAAATACCAAAGGGTTGGGGATGTAGCACAGTGGGAAGAACCCAAGTTCAATCCTCAGTACTACGTGTGTGCACGAGTGCGCACACGCACACACACACACACACATGCAGGTCCTTCTGGACAGGCTCTGAACACTTGCATGTCTAGTCCAGAGCCCTGTGATCTTGCTCAGTTCTATAACCCCCCCGGGTTTTCCTAGGACTCTCATCCTCACTCTTCTCTTCCCTCAGAAAACACCACCCTGGTGGCGGCCCCGGACCTCGCCGGGGAGCTCTGCAACGTGTCCTTCGATGACAGCAAGGTGACACTGCTGGTGGTGTACAGTGTGGTGTGTGCGCTGGGGCTGCCAGCCAATTGCCTGACGGCCTGGCTGACGCTGCTGCAGGCCCTACAGGGCAACACACTGGCCATCTACCTGTTCTTTCTGGCACTCTGTGAGCTGTTCTACATCAGCACGCTACCGCTGTGGGTCATCTACATCCGGAACCAGCACCACTGGACCCTGGGCCCACGTGCCTGCAGAGTGACCGCCTACATCTTCTTCTGCAACATCTACGTCAGCATTCTCCTGCTCTGCTGCATCTCCTGCGACCGCTTCGCAGCAGTGGTGTACGCGCTGGAAAGCCGGGGCCGCCGCCACCAGAAGACCGCTGTGCTCATCTCAGTGAGCATCTTTGTCCTGGTCGGGCTCGTGTACTCCCCGGTGTTCCGCATGGAGGTGGTGAAGGGAACCTGCTTTGAGCCCCTGCGGATGAACACCAGCATCGCTGGCTACCACTACGCACGCTTTGCCGTGGGCTTCGCGCTTCCTCTCGGCATCATTGCCTTCACCAACCACCGCATGTTCCGTAGCATCAAGCTGAGCGGGGGCCTGACCACTGCCCAGAAGGCCAAGGTGAAGCACTCAGCCATCGCGGTCGTCCTCATCTTCCTGGTCTGCTTTGCCCCGTATCACGTGGTGCTTCTCATCAAAGCCGCTGCCTTCTCCTACTACAGAGGGGACAGGGACGCCGTTTGTGCCTTCGAAGCCAGTGTGTACACGGCCTCCGTGGTATTTCTGTGCCTGTCCACGGTCAACAGCGTGGCTGACCCCATCATCTATGTGCTGGTCACAGACAACTCCCGGCAAGAGGTGGCCAGAATCCACCAGGGCTGGAAAAAGTGGTCCACGAAGATAGAGGACCCCAGGCTCACACAGTGGAAGGAGTCGGAAGAGATGGGCTCGCCCACGGCACTCACCCACAACTACACATTCCCCGCACCTGGCAACCCCCCAGGGCCACAGCCAGCTGAGTGGGGCTCCCTGTATACCCTGGAAGTCCCGACCGAGGAGCTGTGACAGGCAGGGGGCCTCTTTATCTGCCACACGTCCTGGCTGGCTTCCTTGGCTGCCCTCAGCAGCAGGCTGCCGGCAGAGCTTGGTTGATGACTTCATTTTCTGTGCTTTTTGGCAAGAGTTGCTGGGTGTTTGCTGCTATGTGTCCTGGGGCTTCCACAGTTCTGTCTCAGAGGAATATGAGGGTCAAGGTCACTGTCCCAGTGCCTGGGCACCGCCAGGAGCTACAGGGGTGGGGTGGTGGCGGGGCTGGGGTACAGTGGTGGCTGCTCCCACCCCCTGCAGGGTGACTGCCCTCTTCTATTAGTCCGAAGTGTTGATCACCCCAGGAGGCTGTGACAGGCTGCTGGCCTCCCAGAGGCAGGGGAGTACAGGGCCACCCCAATATCTGCCTCATTGCTGCAGGGAACTTGGGCTAGGTCTCCGGACAGATGGTGAACCTAGGAGCAAGTGACTGCACTCAGCCCCCAGTCCTGACTGAGGGTAGGCAAGAGGGAGACCTTGTGGCTCAGTGTCAGAGCCTCTCCCAGCCCCGTGAGCCTCATCAAGGCCAGGTCGCCTTGGTGCCTCCGTCCTCCCATCTGGAAAATGGGGCCAAGGACACCTACCTCACTGACTCTGCCACTCCTCTCCCGGGTGCTCCTCACAGCTGGTGGGAAGCCCAGCCATGCCCAGAGTGCGGCCTGGGAAAGCCCAGTTGAGCCCTCAGGTCTGTCAGGCAGCTGTGGTCTGCCACTCTTCATCATTATAGGTGTCAAAAAAAAATACATATATATACTCACACACATATATATAGGGAAAGTAAAAGCACAAGTGTGCGTGTGACCCACCTTCTTTCACAGCTTAGTACTACAGTCCTGGCTCACAGGTAGGTGTTTTCCCAGGGCCCTCAGGTCTCCCCTGAGAGGGGAGGTGAGCTGTGGGTGTCACAGGCCAGGAGGAGTGGAGGCCGGGCCAGGGGCCTTCTGGACTGTGCTGAGGAGGGAAAGAGGAGGGCCAGGGATCCCCTCTCTCTGAGGTAGACACACTGGGGCTCCAGTGACTAAGGCCACAAACTGGTAATTAGGGGAAAAAAACAACCTTCGCCTCTCCCACACTCCTGAGGCCTGAAGCCCCAGATGGGTGGGCAGGGCCAGCCCCAGGACTCAGGACAGGGTCCTCCTGCCTCTCCCAGCTTGGCGGCACCAGGCGCTCTGTGGCTTGGGGACACTGACCTCACTAGGTCTCATATAGGGCCTTCCTCTTCTGCCTTAGGCTGATATGCTAGGCCCAGTGGTCCAGTGGTCCCTGGGAAGCCCTCTGTGCAGGGGCCAGGAGCACTGCTGGTGGGAGGGGCTGCGTGGGTGGGCGGGGCTTGACTTAGGGTGGTCCCAGGAGGGCAGGTGCAGCTGGAGGTGAGGCCCCAAAGCCTTCCCCTGGGCGAAATCAGATAGGCCCAGGACCCCACGCGTGCAGGGCTGGGAGGGTAGGAGGTAGAAGCCATGGACCTGGGGCCAGTGTTCCCTGACAGCCCCACAATCTCAGTCCGCCTGCAGCCTGAGGCCCTCACATGGCCCTGGGCCACCCTGGGTCTGCCCCTTCTCTCCTTATGACGGGGAGGGGTCTCCCAATTGGGAGGGCTATGGGACTAGGAGACCCTCTGGGTCCCCCTCCCTCAGGGCCAGCGCCTTCCCACCATACACATGGGGACCAGAAGCTACATATGGGGGGGGCTAGATATGGGGAACTTCAACGTTTATCCCATTTAAATTATGAAGCACTTGTTCTGTTGAAGAAAAATAACAAAATATTCCAGAAAACATCTGCACAGCGGTGAAACTTGGTAGCCAGGAACCAGAAAGCCAGGTCCCAGCTGCCGAGACGGGAGGCTGTTCCCCAGGGCGCAGAGGGGGCATGGGTGCACGAGCTCCTCTACCCACTGGTTTCCTGGCCTGAGGGCGCCACCCTGTGCCAGGGATGTCTGGGGTGTCTGGCTCAGGTGTGTGGTGGTGACCCAGCTGCTTGGTCACTGCAGGCAGAGGAGGCGCAAATTCCACTTGTTCACGGCGGGCTGCCAGCGGGCAGCAGCGCAGCCCTTTCCTCCTGTGCTGGGCTCTGTCCAGGCCGTGCAGGCATTGCTTCCAGGTGTGGGGCTGCAAGGACACTCAGCTTCAGAGACCAGAAAAGTCACCAGGCCGAAGGAGGGAGAGAGGCCACAGCAAAGGCCAAAGGAGGCTGCGGGGCTCAGCAGAGCCACCTGGCGGCTGCTGCCGTGGGGGCCTTGGGGCTCAGGAGTGCAGATGTGGGGCCACGTGAAATTAGAAAAACTGACACTCAGGGAGACCTAGGGGACCTGGGCAGCACTGCAGAACACGAGGAGAGCCCTGTGCAGATCCACAGCCGGGCAGGAAGGTCTTTTAGCAGAGTGAACAGGGTGGGGGGTGGGCAGGACACCTCCATGCTGGCTGAGGGGCACCCAGGCCGAGACCTCCTCTAGGGTGTGTGCTGCGGAGCAAGGGCCGCCGTGGCCCAGCGCAGCTGCATCTGTCCTGCCTTTCCGGCCACACTGCTCCTTCCCACAGTGATGGTCATGGCACAGTTTTGTCATCAGTCCTGACCACAAGCCTTTCACGTTTTGCTCTGACTGGAGGAAGCTCCTCAGGTTAGTATGGGGCTGTCCAGAACTGGGCCATGGACCTGCCTTCCTTTGGCCAGTCCTTGTCCACCCACTGGGTGTCCACCCAGCTCCTTCCTCCCTCCCTCCCTTCCCCTCTCTCCCCTGCCCTCTCCCCTCCTCCCCTCCTTTCCCCACCCCTTCTTCCCTTCCCCTTACTCCTCAAGGAGAACCCACATTGGCCCAGGAGTGGGCAGGAAAGTTTTGTTGGGAATTCTCAGGTTGCATTGGCTGGAGGGCCATGGCCCCTGACAGGGACCCAGCTGCGGATGAAAGGGAACTGTATGTGACTGAGCGTGCAGAGGAAAAGCTTGCTGAGCACTGCTCACAGGCAGTGATGACCCCGGCACGTTGGTTCCGCGCAGAGGAAACAGCCTCGCTGCCTGGGTATGGCCCTGAGACCTGAGATCCCCCAGGACATGCGAGGTGCAGCGCGCTCTAAACAGGTTGTTTCCCCTCTCCACACCTGTTCGTATATGCAGTGGCCACAGTGACTGCCCCCTGGGTCTGCTGGGGGACCGAGATACTGCGTAAATCCTATGCTTAAGGCGCATAATAGGGGCTCAGCAATAAAGCAGAATGACTGTGTCAGCTGCCTCACTCGGGAGGATTGTGAGCAGATGTGAGAGTCATTCACGAGTCTCTGTCCCCAGTAACAACCCTGGAGGGCACTGGTGGCCTTTGCTTTCCCGCGTCCTTGGCCCCGTGGCCACCAGCGGGCCAGCCCTGCCACAGCAGGAGCCAGGGGCAGAGGACCCCGGAGGACCCCGGTCCCGCTCCTCCCCAGCAGCATAGCCCTCAAACCCTCCCTGGACACGTCGTGCTGTGGGCACTGCGCTGCTCTAAGTATGTGCATTCTTGGTGACTATTTAAAATTTATTTTTGACACATCAAATTGCACATACCTATGGGGTAGGCCGTGGCAGCTGGATGCATTGTGTTGGGAACCTCCGAGTACCTCTCTGGATCTGCACAGATCACCCGTAGTAGGTTTCCGCGGGCTGATGACACCTACTGTGCTGTGGAACACCAGACCTCTCCTACCATCTGACGGCACTTCTGCCCGGTTCCCAGCCTCCCTTCTCTCCATCCTACCCGGCTGGTCCTCCCTGTTCTGGTCTTCACTTCCACGAGCCCAAGATGCTGTCACCCAACTTTCTAGCTTGGAATAACTTCCAGTGGTGGTGAACAGTGCAACAAGGTCCTGGACGTTCCCTCCGCACACTTCCCAACGTGGATGGTTTGCCACAGGGGCCTCGTTGTCCCCTCCTCACGTAACTCTCCCTGTGCCTCTGAGACGCTGTAGACTTAACGCCAGGACTCCTAACCCTCACACACTTTGGAAGCAAAAAGATTCATATAATCAGTCAGGAAGCCGCCACAGATGCACGGACTGTCTGCCCCACAGAATGCCTGCCACTGTCCCTGTCTGGTGACATCCTTCCTGGGTCTTTGTACAATGTTCTCCTTCACACTGGCTTTGTTAGTTTCCTATGATTTCTGCAGAGCGGAACCTTCCAGGCCCAGGCGCCACTCTCCAGCAGCCCTGGCCATGCACAGAAGAGCTGCTCTCCATCCACTCCGTTCTGAGGCCCCGAGGAGCAGGTGGGGGCCAGGCTGGCACTTGTGGGCTCAGGCAGCATCCCACTCATGTGGACCAAGGTTTCCCTGGGGGAAGGGCTGTTATGGGCATCTCTGGGATACCTGTGCCCACCCTCAGGGCTGGACTATGCAAAGGTGAGGGCTCCGTGCCCCGGAGGAGCTGGCACCAGCAGAAAGGTTCTCAGGGCTCCTAAGGACCTTGGACAGGAAATGTGAGGCCAGCACCTGGGGGCAAGGGTCCATCCAAGCAGTGACAGCAAGGCCCACGATGGGAGCCTCACACAGAGGGGCCGGGGGTCAGGCTGAGTCCTGTGCCCCCAGCCCCAGGGAAAGGGCTGCGAGGCAGGAGGAATGAGAGGCCAGAGCCTGCACCTGGCCATTGGGCTGCCAGCCCCTCAACTCCCTCCTGGGTAGGCACAGAGGGCAGAAGAGCCAGCCTCGTGCCCAAAACCCAAGAGAGACATACACACACTTGGGCTGGGCCCTGTGAGGCTGAGAAACCAAATACCTTTGCTTTCTTTTTGAGATGAGTCTTGCTAAATTGCCCAAGCTGGTCCTGAGTACCTGGACCCAAGCAGTCTTCCTGCTCAGCCTCCCAAATAGCTGGGACTACAGATGTGTGCCACCGCACACATGTGTCTGGCACATTTTCCTCTATTAAAGATTTATCCAGATGTGGTGCTGCACACTTATAATCCCAGCACTTGGGAGGCTGAGGCTGGAGAATTACGAGTTCAAGGCCAGCTTGCTACCTGGTGAGAAAAGATGGTAGGAGGGAGGGAGGGAGGGAGGCAGGGACAGAGACAGAGATAGAGAGATGGAGAGGGAGAGAAGAAAAGGATACTTTCACTAGGTGACACATACCCAGGCAGCCTTCCAGCCTGGCCTGAGCCCTACTGGCCAGTGTACCACCTGCACATACCACTGGGGCTGTCACCTTGTGGCTCTTGCCTTACGTTTGTTCATGATATGTAACTGAAGTACACACACACAATGCTTGAAAGATGATGTACAATACAATGACAGCATCACTGTGGAAGTCACCAGGTTCCAAAGACTCCCAGAGCCTCCTCAGGGCTGTCTGCTGCCCAGCCTGAGTTTGGTACTTTGGGAACGCTTTCTCCTCCTGGAACCCAGCTTCCCTCAAAGGCACATCTGTGAGACTCAGATACCATTGCCAATGCACTGGCCTCCCACATCCATCCCCCTGCAGCTGGGCATTTGGGGTTCTTAGTCTAGGTTTTTTTTTCTGTTGCTATATCTAAATGCCACACAGTGGGTAGTTTATAAAGAACAGAAGTTACTGAGCTCAGGTCTGGAGCCTGGGAGCCTCCAAGCATGGCACTGGCTTCTGGCAAAGGCCTCCTTAGTGTCACAAACTTTGCCAAGTCCCAAGGTGGTACAGTGTCCCTGGCAGGAGCTCACCAAACTGGCTTTTCTAACAGACCTGCTCTGGCATAACTAGCCTATTTCCTTGGCAACCCCCTAACCTAGACATGGACTAATCTTACTCCTGCGGGCAGAGCCCTCACTTCTCAACTCCGTGGCACCGGGGACCAAGTCCTATATTCACATCACAGCAGGGAAACCTTGAGCCACCCAGGGACAAGTGTCTTTGTGATCACATGTGTTTCTGTTGGGCAGACCCTGAAGGCAGACCTGCTGGTCTGCAAGCCCTACCACCTCCTGCTGTGACAGGAAAATGACTCCCAGCCTGATAGCTATCAGGTGTGCTCGCTGTGGTGGCACACCTGGATTCCCATCACTGGGGAGGCTGAGTGCTCTAAATTCAAGGCCAGCCTGGGCTACATAGTGAGACCCTGTCTCAACAAAAAAAGAATAGAAAAATGCCAGACGTCAGGTGTGCTGAGTTCGTGTCTTCTGATACAGGAGGACGAGCAGGTTATAAGTAGGAGAGGTTTATTGGGAGAAAGCTCCTGCAAGGCAGGAGGGGTCCTGAGGGCAGGTTGTCTCAGAGGCTTAGTCCAAGGGTATTTTATACAGCAGAATCATGATGGGGTCTGAGGCTAGGCCTCAAACTACAATCAGCCTGTAGGATTACAAGCAGTCGCTCAGCTAATATTGATCCAGTGGGGAAATGAGGCCCACAGCAAGGGTACATGACAAGCATCACTAGCTTTAGTTATCTGCAACTTCTAACAGAGAGAGGATAAAGGCTTTCTTGAAAGGGATGAGTATGTGTCTGGATGTTCTGGTCGCCCACCTATGTGTCTGACGCCCTATCTGGGCCCACTGGACCAGGCGGAGCCAATTACAGCATGATCTCAAGTTCTGCTTACCTCCGTGGAGGCCTGTGCCTGGCTACAGAGCCTCCATCTGGAGGCCGGCCCTCTTCAGATCTGGCCCCAGGCACAGCTGTGATCTGTCTCATCCCCTGCACTGACTCCCTGGAGGGCCTATCCCTCCCTATTAATATCTGTCCAGTTTAGCTCCCTAGACCACTGCCTTGTGCTTCTCCTAAGGGGTTATCTTAGCTAGTCTTGTCTTTTTTTTTTTTTTTTTTGAGGTGGGGTCGCAGTATGCAGGTCAGGTTGGCTTCCTGAATGCTGGGCTTACAGGTATGCGCCACCAGGCCTGGCCTGGTTTGGTACTTATATAAGAAATATAACTGATTTTCCTGTAGTATTGATTGCGTATCTGATGATCATGCCAAATTCTTCATTAATTTGAACAGCTTACCTGGAAATTCTTTTGGGCTTCCTACAATCAAATCTTATCCTCTGAGATTAATGCTGCTTTCAATTCTTTTCCAATCTGTACACTCTTTTCTCTCACTTTCTAGCACAAGCGAGGCCGGGCAATGGGGTGTGGAGGGGATCATGGTCTCATTCCTCCTCTTATTTTCACCATTTCCCTACTCAGTAGAGCATTTCCTCTACGCTTTTTGTAAACACGGTATTCAGATGGTGTCCTTTGTGCAGTAAAGAATTTAACTTTGCCCAAGAGAGGCCAAGTGTTCGCTCTCAGGCCCTAAGTGACCAAGTGTCTCCATCTGGGAACCTGAATCCACAACAGATGAGGTGACATGCGTGGGGCAGGGGAAGCTTTGGGTCATGCACCCTCAGCTTGACCTCTAGAAGGGCTAGAGACTGGGGTCAGTCTGCATGGAGTCTCCTTTGGTGAAACTCTGCCAGAAAAGGACCACTGGAAGCTCTCTGGAGTCTCTTAGGCCCTGCTCCTTATGCCTCTCCCTCGTCTGGTTTGTTTTTGTTGAAATGGGTCTACCTAGCCCAGGCTGGCCTCAAACTTGAGGGGATCCTTTTGCTTCAGCCTCTGAGGGCTGGGTTGACAGGCATGTGCCACCCAGCAGGATGTTGAATCTTGTTTTTTGAGACAGAGTCTATGTAGTTCAGGCTGGCCTTGAACTCACAGTGAACCTCCTGTCCCAGCTTCCTGTAACACTACACCTAGCAGGATGTTGAATCTTAGCTGCTTTTTCTACACCTACTGAGATTCTTAGTTTTTTGGCTGTAATAAAGTATGTTGATTTTGGAATGCTAAAGCAACCTGGCATTCCTGGAGGAAGCCCAGCTTGGATGTGATGAGACAGCTCTTCTATGCTACCTACACTGGATCTAATTTACTAATCTTTGGTGTAGAATCTTAAAGTACTGTATGCTCATACGAAAACGCTTCCCATGCTTCAGTGTCAAGGTTATGCTGACTCTAAAGCTGGAAGAGCTGGAGACTTGTGGCTTGGGCAGTGGTATGCACCTGAGCAACACCGTAACCTAACCCTAAAGAAGCTGTGCAGGATTGATGCTAGTACTCTGCTTATCTTTTCTATGTATTCTTATGACAACTCCAATATCAGCAATCCATGGATCTATTTCTGTAATACGGGGCTATCTTATTTTTCTGCCTGTTTTGAGGCACGCCCTATCACGCCCGTTAATTATAGTACTGAATGGTGGACACGTGGAACGGTGCAACACAGCAGCAGACATCATAGTAAAGATTCTACTGTCAGTCTGGCAGGTGGAGAGTGGCATCTGACACAGGTCTAATATGTGACTTACTCTTGGCAGGCTCAGCATCCTGTTATCTGCTCAAGTGTCTGAAATTTCTTTGCCCACTTTTGGATCTTGTTTTAATGTGCAGGACTCTGTGTATTAAAGAATTAAGACTCTTCTGTGGGGGCCGTACCTAGGAAACATTTCTTTCCGTTAGTGTTTCAACCTGGTGTTTGGTATGCACGCGTTTAGTCAAGTCATACTTATCGGCCTCAATATTTTTTTGGGGAGCAGGTACCGGGAATCGAACTCAGGACCTTGCGCTTGCCAGGCAGTCCCTTATGCCACTGAGCTGTATCCCAGGCCCCTCAGTGTCTTCTGCGTGAAGTATGGCAGCAAATCTAATCAGTTTTTCCCTTTTTGTCTACGTTCCACCCCAGGTACTGGGGATCAAACCCAGAGTCTTCGGCTGAGCTACATTCACAGTTCTTTCCTTATTTTGAAGACACAGTCTCATTAAGTCTCTAGTTGCGCAGGGTTGACTGAAACGCGCTATCTCCTGCCTCAGCCTCCCTAGCGCTGGGATCACCAGGCGCGCGGCACCATCCCCGCTCCTACCCTGTCCCTCAAGACTTGCCAATAGCGATTCTTTGTAGGAATAATTCAGAAAGCTCTGCAGAGCTCTGCATCAGGCTCAGCGGAAAGCCAAGTCCCTCCCACATTCGCACTGTCCTGGAGACGGCGGGTCCTCGCGCCAGCGCTGCGCGCCCCGATGCCAACGGGGATCCGACCGCGCCCGCTACGCTGGCGCTCCAGCCTCGTTCCGGTCGCCATCGCGCTCTTCCTTCCCGGCTCCCTTCCTCCCAAGCGAACCTAGCAACCGTGACGCTACACCCGCAGCGGCCCCACGCCCCGCCCAGCAGCGCACAGGATGGGAGGGGGAGGCCTGGCGGCCGCGGGGCGAGGCGGGGCCTGACGCGAGGAGACCTGGGAGTGGAGGAACCGGCCCCGCGCAAGGAAACCTGGGAGGGGCAGGGCCGGGCGCAGGGATACCCAGGAGCCGGCGGAGCCGCGCGCAAGGCGACTCGGGAGCCAACAGGGCGGGGCGGCGCGCAAAGAGACGTGGAAGCGCTGGAGCTCAACGGCCGGCGCCGCCGCGCGGGAACGCTGGTGGCCGAGGCCCCGCCCCGGCGGGTTTGAACCGAGCCCCGCCCCACGCTCGGCCAATCGGCAGGCGCGCGGCTGCGCCGAGGCGGCTCTTTGTGGGTGCCGACCGACTCCACGGC